>NC_081530.1:16076262-16448762 GCF_030273125.1 Centropristis striata
CCCTCCTCTCCTCTCCTCTCCTCTCCTCTCCTCTCCCCTCCCCTCCTCTCCTCTCCTCTCCTCTCCTCTCCTCTCCTCTCCTCTCCTCTCCTCTCCTCTCCTCTCCTCTCCTCTCCATTCAGACATTTGCAGACATCTTTCACCATGGCTCTTTGTTCACCTTTTCTATTCTCCTTCTCCCTTCTCCATCCTAAATTCGATCAATGACATTCTTCTCTTCTCTCGTACTCCCCCTCCCTTCTTTTTCTCTCCATCTCTCACTCTTTCTCCCCTTCAGTTCACAGGAAATGAGATTCTGGCTTATTGGCTTATTTCCACCTGTCCCCAGTTTGACCTTTGCATCTCTCTCTCTCTCTCTCTCTCTCTCTCTCTCTCTCTCTCTCTCTCTCTCTCTCTCTCTCTCTCTCTCTCTCTCTCTCTCACACACACACACACACACCTTGGCCACCCACTAGCAGACCCACAGTCATACATACACTCAAGTCATCGTTCACCCGACACACACACTCAAGACCTAGCACACACACACACACACACTCTCTCTCTCTCTCTCTTGCCTATATGCACGCTGCTGCACATGCACAAAGCAACAAACACACACACTCAGAAACTCCACTTTTCCACCCACCTTCACACACACACACACACACACACACACACACACACACACGCTCCACTTCATTCCACTACATTGTTTCACCTCACAAATCACTCTAAATTGGCTCCAGCCAGAAGAACACACAACCTCTCTAAACTGTTTAATAACGTCATTAATCATTTTGCTTTGACTTCGCGTTGGCACCGCCGGCTCCATAAGTGGCCTGAAAGTGGGTTACGATTTAAAGGGGACCCCGAGCTACAACAGGGGCCCCCAAAAGCTCTGAATTAATTGTTCTTTCATCTTGTGCTATGGTGTCATATATGCCCAACACAGACTCTGTTGGGAGAGAAGAGAGAAACTCGTTCCAGATATTCCAGCGTTTTAAAATTTGTTTTATGGGCATGAAAAGTACAGTTCAGTCATGTGTTGAGAGAAAAAGATAAACAACAGAGGACATTAAATAAAGATATCCACCATTTGACACGCAGACTCACAAAAAAAATGATTAATACCGTAGAATATAATTAAACAAATCATGATGTTTTAAAAGGAAAATGGGTCACATATCACATTTGCTGCTCTGCTGCCAATTAAATTTATGCAGTCCAGCCGCGGTTTCATCTGCAGCAACTTCATAAAAGATTTTACATTTTCTGTTTTTGGCAGCGTTGTGTGATTTAGTCTTTCCCGGGAAACGTCTTCTGATAAAAAAGGGAATGATGAGTTTTATGTATTATATAAACAGTGTTTGATTTCTCAAAGTGATACACAGTTCTCATGCTGTACGTGGCTATCGTTTGTATCCCATGTGTGATCGGCTACCAAGTTGCTTCTCATAAATTCACATGAAAAAAACAAGTTTTGGGCAATTTAAAGACAGTTTGGGAGTTAGACCCTTTTATCTCACTTTCATCACTTCTGCATTTTATAAAACATACCCGGTGCCTTGTAAAGGTCGTAAAGACCCCCGATAATATTTTTCACAGTTCAGGCTTTTCTTGTTCACTCACTAATGCACTCTAATTAGTAAACAAATTGAAAGCCAGGAGGAGCAGCTTATTATGACACACACTGATGTTTGACGTCAGCCGGCGACCTCTAGTGGCCTCAGTGATAATGATGATAGGAAAGGAAGAAGTGAGGCGACAGTATAAAGAGCTTATAAAGAGAAAGTGCATTTGGGGTGGATGGGAGAATAGGGATTGGTGATAGGGCCAAAATCTTCTATAACAATATACAGTCAGGTCCGGAAATATTTGGACAGTGACACAATTTTCATAATTTTGGTTCTGTACGCTACCACAATGGATTTGAAATGAAATAATCGAGATGCAATTGAAGTGCAGAATTCCAGCTTTAATTTGAGGGTATTCACAACAAAATTGAAGGAAGGGTTTAGGAATTGCAACAATTTTCAAACATAATCCCCTCATTTTAAAGGACCTAAAGTAATTGGACAAATGAATATAATCATAAATAAAATGTTCATTCTTAATACTTTGTTGAGAATCCTTTGCAGGCGATGACTGCCTGAAGTCTGGAACCCATGGACATCACCAAACGCCGGGTTTCCTCCTTTGTGATGCTTTCCCAGGCCTTGACTGCAGCTGTCTTCAGTTGTTGTTTGTTTGCAGGTCTTTCTGCCTTAAGTTTTGTCTTAAGCAAGTGGAATGCATTCTCGATCGGATTGAGATCAGGTGATTGACTCGGCCATTGTAGAATATTCCACTTCTTTGCCTTGTAAAACTCCTGGGTTGCTTTCGCAGTATGTTTTGGGTCATTGTCCATCTGTATGGTGAAGCTCCGTCCAATCAACTTTGCTGAATTTGGCTGAATGTGAGCAGACAGAATGTTCCTATAGACTTCAGAATTCATGAGGCTGCTTCCGTCTGCTGTCACATCATCAGTAAACACTGATGACCCAGTGCCATTAAAAGCCATGCATGCCCAAGCCATCACACTGCCTCCACCATGTTTTACAGATGATGTGGTGTGCTTCGGTTCATGAGCCGTTCCAAGCCTTCTCCATACTTTTCTCTTCCCATCATTCTGGTACAGGTTGATCTTAGTTTCATCTGTCCAAAGAATACTGTTCCAGAACTGGGCTGGCTTTTTTAGATGTGTTTTGGCGAACTCTAATCTGGCCTTTCTATTCTTGAGGCTTATGAATGGTTTGCACCTTGTTGTGAACCCTCTGTATTTGCTCTTGTGAAGTCTTCTCTTTATGGTAGACTTGGATAATGATACGCCAACTTCCTGGAGAGTCTGTCTCACCTCAGTAGATGTTGTGAAGGGGTTCTTCTTTACCATTGAAACGATCCTGCGGTCATCAACCGCTGTTGTCTTCCGTGGACGTCCGGGCCTTTTTGGGTTGCCGAGCTCACCAGTGCGTTCCTTTTTTCTCAGAATGTACCAAACTGTTGATTTGGCCACTCCTAATGTTTCTGCTATCTCTCTGATGGATTTCTTCTTTTTTCTCAGCCTGAGGATGGCCTGTTTCACTTGCATTGAGAGCTCCTTTGACCGCATGTTGTGGATTCGCAGCAAACACTTCCAAATGACAATGCCACACATGAAATCAACTCCAGGCCTTTTGCCTGCTTAATTGATGATGAAATAACGAGGGAATAGCCCACACCTGCTCATGAGAACGCTTTGAGTTAATTGTCCAATTACTTTAGGTCCCTTGAAATGAGCGGTCTATGTATGAAAATTGTTGCATTTCCTAAACCCTTCCTCCAATTTTGCTGTAAATACTCTCAAATGAAAGCTGAAATTCTGCACTTCAATTGCATCTCAATTATTTCATTTCAATATCTGTGTGGTAGCGTACAGGGACACAATTATGAAAATTGTGTCACTGTCCAAATATTTCCGGACCTGACTGTATGTCATATTCATTAAGGATACAGTACCAGTCAAAAGTGCTTGTTGTGTATGTTTCAGACAATTTCATAATCATTTAAGTTCATTAAGTCATAAAAAGGTGATTAAAAATGAAATAGATAAGGTTTTAAAAACGTTGATAAATATGTTTAAAGAGTACTTAAAATGTTTGATTAAAAATGTATTGCCCTTTATGTAAGGGTTTTACTGGGTCAAAGGTTGAGGGCAACACACTATTCAAAATGTACAACTACCTAGAAAACCGGGCTGGCTGTCCGAACTGACGGAGCTGCGTTCCAGAGGAGTTCACTGAAGTCTTCTGAGCAGAGGGAGCAGAGGGACTTCACCAGAGAAGGTAAGCACACAATGTTTGACAAAAAACACTCGCCACAAGGTATATTTAATAGCTGTTAATGCTGGCTTAAAACCTTCAACTTCTGTGGAAGCATAATTGAGAAGTGTGAATAAAACATTTATTTTTGAACATCTACACTTCCATGACAACTGCACAAACTCCATCCGATCTTGATGATCATGTGATATGATCAGAGGAAAGGTGCTGTATATACTATAAACAATAGTGCAAAAGAAATGGCTGGAATATTACTATAATTAGATTTCAGACATAGTTAATCACCCACAGCAAGAGACTCCAGCTGCTGTAGCTCCAAAAGACTCCAAAAGAAAATGAAAAAGTTGGAAGCTGTCTTGAAATAAAGAGTCACTTTTTACCACAAGAATTTACGGTTTTAATAGCTATAATTTTACTTCTTCTAATATGTGTCTGGTGGCGATTCTGAATATAATAGTTCCATTAAGAGGATATTAAAGTTTAAACTAAAATGTTTGGGGGGCTTTGCCTTTACTGACAGTCCTCATGTTTCAGCACTGAGCTGCAGTGGCTGTCGAGACTTGTGACACCTCAGCTTCAACCAGACTCCATCCTGTTCCCAAAAATCTGAATTTTCAGTCTCCAAACAACTGACAAGATACAATCAGAGCTAATGCCCAAACCAAGCTTCAAAATGTGTCTTCAGAGACCTGTGGGAGACATCACGCAGTCTGATGCTGATACACGATGAGGAGCAACGCTGGGGAAAACCTGCTGAAGTAATTAAATCTACATTACTGACAGTACAAACCACACTTGGTTTCCAGTAAACACAGCAGGACTGGTTGTTAGCATGATGAACCGAGTGCATCATAAAGGATGAATAGGGTCTGTCCTCATGTAAAAGCTCACTGAAATACAGCCTTTGACACAACTTCTTTCCTTTGCATTTCTTCTGACAGATTCCTTGTGCGTGCAAATCTACTCGGAAATAAATTATAAAAACGATAAAGGGAATATCTGGCGTTCCTGCCTCAATGAACAACACGACAATGTGTCTAAGTAAATGAGACGAAGAGACTGTTTAGTTTGCATCAGTGTGTTGATCCAACAGGAAGCCCCAGCAGAAGCAGATCCTCAGGAGAGTTTGCATCTCTGCACAGCACATCCCGCGAGTGTCTCACTACAGGCTCTGATTTAGAAAACCGCTTCCCTGTGAAGCAGAAACATGGCTTCCCAGTGTAGGGGGACATCAGCAAATTAGCAAGACAAAGAAACCCAAGGCTAAACATGTTAAAAAGAATTAATAATGTAAAGGGCAAATCCTCCCTCGGATACGCTCTCGTATCATCAATCTGCAATGTTCAGTTAATCTCCTATAATTATTTTGCAACAAAATGTTGAACAAACTCGCCTCCAGATTTGTATGTTGATTTCAAATCAGACAAAAATAAAATGAAGAAGATTACCTTACAAATTTTATTGTCATTTCTACAGATAGATCGATAGATGACTTCAGGAGAGTTGGAGTTGGAGAGAGACGAGCAGGCAAAGAGATGAAATAGATGGAGAGATCGAAAGAAGTGAGTGAACATAATGGAACAATCCCAGTCTGTGTCCAGTGTGTCCTGCTCTGGATGGTTAGCAGTGTCTGTTTCTTGCCTGTTAAGGTGCAGCCTGATAGCTGTGGGGACACGAAAGTCTCTGTGGCAATTATCTGTCAGTCTGCTGCAGGATGAGCTCGTCGGACTCTGGAGCTGCTGCAGAACTTTTGCAGCAAAAAATGGTTTGGAGCTGAAAACTACTCAGCCCAGTTTGCTCGGAGGGACAACGATGCATTTAGTATACATGGCGCCGGCAACAATGCATCTCAGAAATGTCTTCTTTAGATAGATTCAGATAAAGTAGTTGGTTTACTGCACTGATGGTCATGTGCTTGTGACTGACGCAGCTCACAGCTTGGCACAGTAAATGTTTTCTATGGGGGAAGATAACGGCATCAGAAAATTATCATAAAAAGTGTTCTCATACAGACCATGATGGGACAGGCAGTTTGCACGTCCAAAAAGACTTTATCAGGAACTGAGATGAACTAGTTGGGTTTTTACTTATTTGGTTGCATAGAAATACATTATTTTAAATTGCAGGTACACATAGATGTGACACATTCATATTTACAAACATAGAAATACTTCTTATGTACATTTGTGCAATAATGTGTCTGGTGCTTTCCATTGATCAGCTACTGGCATGGGTATTTGTGGTCTTTTTGTGCATGCTGTTACCTTCATCAAGGAGGTTTGTATGTTTGTTTGTCTCTTTTTAAGCCACCAGCCCAATTTTCATCAACTTAGTGGAAGAGTACTTGCTTGGGCCATGGAAAAACCCCATTACATTTAGGAGTGGATCCAAATGAAAGGGGCATATTAAACAGTTATTTACTTTCATTAACATTGCAAACCAGGGTCTTGTCTTGGTGAAGGTCTATGCTTTTCAGGTGCTCTTCAAGTTTTGTATGTTTTTACCTATGTTTTACTCACTCTTACTCTCTCTCTCTCTACAGTAGATGGAGTGCTTAAAATGCACCAGATGACCATGAAACTACTCTGCAAAGTATAATTTGAGAGAAACTGGGACAGCTTGAAGGAGCTGTGGTACCATTAAGAGCAGGTAGAGCGTGAGTGTTATACAGTTTATTCCTCATTGTGACCTGTATATACTTAGAGTTGAAAGTGTGTATACTGATTGCAGAACACATTGACTGTGCTGTAACTGTATGATTCTACATTGCTCCCCGTGGATGAGGCTGGTTATAGTCTGGCCAAAGGTCATAGAGTCATAGCTGAAATCTTATATACCACCGAGCCAGAGTGAAAGTGGCAGGCCAACGCAGAAGACATATCACTGTGTGCTGCAACCCCTGAGAATGTTGTGAGAACACGGTAAGGGTCCATTTGCAGACAAGACCTAAACTAAACTAAACTAAACTAAACTAAATAAACCAATATCTGTTTGATTTATTTCCCCTTGAGAGCACAATAAAAATATGATTTTGAAAAAATATGGATATCTTTTTAAATCAAGCCAACACTAGTTGAATCAAGATTCCCTGCACATACAAAATTAATAAATCGCATCTGATTTTGCAAAAGAACCATTCAAAAATTCCCAAAATTGGCCCACACACAATTAAGAAACCCCCGATGTTCTAGAAAAATATATCAAAAAGATCATGGTATGACTTTTTTTGCAAAGATCTGTACTTGGTTTATTTATAAACTAGAACATATTTGCAGAAATTTTTGGGATTTTGTCCGTGTCCGTGTTGTGATATTGATTAATAGTGCAGCCCTACCTCTACAGAGATTGTATCCCTGAGGTTTTGTAGAGCATAACTTGCCAACTTTAGTAACTGTGTGGGATAATTTAAGCTTCCACCATGCAAATGTCATCAGGAAATGGTTTGCTTTCCACCGTAGGATGCTGAAGTGTTCCTTCCACCTTATTCTCCGCTCTTGGATCTCAGTGAGGAAATCATCTCTGCACGGAGGTGGAAGGTGGAAGATCCTCAGTCTCAAGCAAGTGTCTGTGCTTGCAGCAATGGATGCTGCTTGTTTGTCCATCACAGCAGAACATTGTAGAGGATAGCTGCAGCATGCAAGAAGATTTTCCCCTTGTGGCAATGAAAGCGAAAAATATTAGTGTGTGTGTTGACTGTGTGTGAAACTCTGTGGGCAGACAGACAGCAGCTACAGAACATCCAGTGAGAGTAGTAAGCTTTATATGTTACAATGTTAGTTTAAACATTATTCCCTTTTCTGCATTATATCGTGCTCTGCAAGTTTTCCGTTTACTGTGGTACAAGACACTTAACCCTCTGAAATCTATGGCTATTATGTCCTTTTAAAAAATCTTTACCATGCCATGTTGGTATCAGTTTTTTCAGCGTTACCTCACCTATACGTATGTCCTGATATTTAATTTTTAACTTTGACTTACTTGATAAAAATGTTGAACCCAATAGAAACAAAGGAAAACATAAAATCTGATCTTGAAAATGATATTTCAATACACAGAATTTTAAATGTTGCAAATATGAATACAGGTTGCAAATAGTACATATAACAGGTAAAATGAGGATATCTCTAGTTCTATATTATTATACTAAATATATTTGACATTATCTCTGGTTTTACTTGGCCGAATATAATCCCAAAAAAATCTGGCATGGAGTTTCAAGCCAGAACTTTAGAGGGAAGCTGATGGCAAGGCTGGACGTTGCTTTTTTTTAATGTCTTCACGTCATGAAGAAGTAATGTGCCAGTGCTTTCATGGATTCTAGAGGGTTAACATAGATAGAAATACATACATACAAAAAAATGCAATACAAATGTGAATGCAATGTGACATCTAAAACCTTGAACTCATGGAAGCATCTGAATTGTATTCAGTTTGATACTCAATAGCAATCAGTTAAATAACAGTCTAGTACAGTAAACATTCAGTGTCAATAGAGAAATAGGACAAGAAATGTGGATATAAGGAACATTTCCAGGGTTCACTGCCAGACTGACAAAACATCTGAACACTCTCGCCACTGTTGTATACACAACGCCAGAGGCACTTTTCATTTTGAGGGCACTGACTTTTTATATGTGACAATAACTTTTGTTTTGAAGTTTGAGTTAAATGTTCTGGGTGAGTTATGACCTTTTGCAGCTGACCTTATGGTGTTGTTCTGCTTCCAGAGTGTTAAGACTGTTTCCAGAAATGAGCCAAAGCTATTGAGAAAAACTGTGAAACATTCAGACTTATTGCTGTTGTGGAATTGTATAAACATGATGTGCAGTCTGCCAGTCCCTTTTTCTCCAGCCACTTGTCACTCCCCCCAGGCCCCTGAACGTCCGTTCTCGAAGCATCAGCCATATGCACTCAGACTCTCCCGCCTGTCCTAGTCACCTGACTCCCACTTCCACCTGCTCTCCTGTTTCCAATTTCCCTAAACCGCCCTGCAGTATATTAATGCTGCAATCCAGTCAAAGGCTGAGGGTTGAATTTACCATTTGACATTTCCAACTTCTGACCTCTAAGCGTTGCAGGTGCACGATGCCTCAGGGTTAACTAAAAACATGGCTGAACGTGAAAAATTCAATCGTGTACTTAAATTGAACTGTCGTCCTTCATACATAAACGAAACAGTGGAGGAAAAACTATAAATGAGGGCACTTTTATACTTAGAAATGTACGTAAATGCAGGACAGGTTTCACTACTAACTGTATTATTCTAATTAGATAAAGGCAAAAATTGAAAAATGATGGAAATGATTGCTGTGCTGTATTGGGGAAGATGGATTTACATGAGGCAACTCTGACTTTGAGTGATTCTTTTGTACTTTTTCTAGAAGGAGGTTGGAAATTTTCGAGTTCCGAGTTGTCTGGAGTGCAGCATTAGCCCCAATTTCAATCCTCAGGGACTTAATTGACGTCACCTGGTAAGTGCTTATGTGCCAGAGGCTGTGAGGGCTCGAAACAGTATAATCAGGACAGCAATTTGCCACGTGTCATGTCACCTTGGTAACGCCACAACATGTTGCATAGAAGTGATGATTTGGGACTTTTTATTTTACAATTGTTCCTTTATCGCCAAGGCTTCTTAGAGGTTGAATAGCAGATTTAAACATATTCCAGGTTTTTGCTCTTGGAGAGGGGTTATTGTCAAAACAGCATCATTAAGTAAATTTAAAAGAAATGGTTGATGAATAATATATATATTTTTTATACACCATCTTGAACTTTGTTAACGTGTTTCTTTGTCAGCACATCTAATATACCAGGCTAAACACAGATGTGGCATTCCCTAATTTTTTTTTTAATGGCTTCCCCTTGGTAACTCTGTGTTTAAAGTTACAATGAATAGCGGATAATTACCTCAGGCAAAGTCTGCAGAAATGTGGACTTACGGAGAGAGTGATAAAGGGCTCAAAATGTCTGTGAGAGAGAGAGAAAGAGCCCTCATGCACTTGACGATTTGACAGCGGGACAGCCCTAAGCTCTCGCGGATTTAGCAGGAATGCACCTCAAAGTCCGTGGGAGTGGAGATTGGGATTGGACCTCACTGGCCCATTTCCACCTTTTCCCCTCCAGATTGTCAATGCTGCTTCATGCCTTCCAGCCATCTGAACCTGTATCTGTACCTGTAGCCTTATCTGTCCCGGCCTGGCCGTCTGTAAGCTTATGTATCTTCTTCAGTACATCATTGAACTGTTCCTGTCTGCCTGGACTCGATGCATTTGGGTCCATATACCTTGTTGCCCTGCGCTCACCTGCCTGACTGACTAAGCTCCACTGGGTCTCAACCACCTGAACATCAGTGATAACTTGAGCCATCCTGCTATATAGTTTTATTGTTTGCAGAGAAAATCTATTCTGCCCCATTAACACCCATCTATTTGGACAGTTTGAGCTCGGCAGCACTGCCCCAATATTTCCTTTAGCTGACTGAGGGTGTCGGCTTCCTTCTACAATAATAAAATCAACATCAAAAGGCCCAAGTGGAAGTTTCTGCTGGAGAAAGATTATCAGTTCAGATAAGCAGTCTGTATATCCTGTATAGAGGCACAGTATTCTTATATTTTAAAGATTTTTCTGACACTTCTGACACTGGAGACAACTGCAAAGAATGCGCAACAATAGCGACTGTATGAGTCATTCACAGAACCACCATTCGATAAAGAGATAGTCTTTCAAAATAAAGCCAGATGATGATATCAGTAAGGACTGTCTTATTTCTGGCTGACGCAGTTAGAAAAAAAAATCTAGAGATATAACAGTAAACGTCACTCAGACCTATTTATTGTGTTATGGAACAGTATACCTGAAACATCTCTGTGCCTCCAGGGATCACGTATGACAGATGAAAGTAAACAGAGCAGGAGTCAGGGAGAAAAGGCAGGTAAAACTATTTTAGAATAAACAAACCAGACAGGAGCGTGATCAGGTCCTTTCCGGTGAGTGGACGCTCATCCTGCTGTCCCTTATCCTCCAGCGTCCCATTAAGTCAGGAAAGAAACGTGGAAGAGAAAAGCACCGACGGCGCAGCGTGATGCCAACAAACAAACAAGTGAGCTGGAGACCACTCAGGCATCAGGAAAATAGAGACCTTTCAACAATACTTGGTTGTTTTCCTCAAATTTAGTCTGTATTCAACAATTCACGAGGGGAGTTTAAGTACAGAAAAGGTTCTCCCTAATGGTGCAATTGCATTCAGCAAACAAAGGCAGTGCTGTTCCCCGAGTGCCTTTGTGTGGCTGCAGCTTGGTAAGGCATCAATTACTGTCAAAACCATTCAATGGTAGGTGAGCGGCAGTGTCTAATTGATACAGCTATTATGATAATATCTTACCGTTGGACTGGCTTTTATGTTGTGAGGACAGAGGACATTCTGGGGGAAGAAGTCAAGCAGAAAGAGAAAATAAATAGAGCGAGAGAAGAGGGCGACGAGAGAGCGAGATGATGGATTAATTGAATGGATTTAAATTTCCATTTTCTCTGAGGAAGTTGGAGGGGACAGATCGCCACAGGAGAGGGGAGAGTGAGAAAACGAGACAGTGAGATAAAAACAAAAGAGGAAGAGACAAAGATAAACTCAGAGACCGAAGCACTGTCGATATAAAGACCATGAGCGTGTGAGACACAAAATCCTCTCTCAGGCACGCACACTTCCCTCTGTCAATGTGCTGACAATAAAGATTAAGACTACAATAAGCTGATCATTTTAAATCAGTGTTGTAACAGTTCTTGAAGTGTGATCAGGCACGGTCATGGGTTATCAGGTATCTTTTAGGGAGGATTTTATCTGCTTTTATAATACTTTTTCGTTTTTAATTTCTGTCTTTTGTCAAACTACATTCTTTCTTGTAATCTCTGTTTCAACTAGAATGGGTTTACATGCTTTAATGTTCAAAAAACACATTGATTTTGAATGTAGCTGTCTGAAACGTTCCCTTTTAGTGGCTGTCTCCAAAATAAATCCAGTCTGCTCTGATTGGTCTTCCACATCCCTGCTCTCTGAGTCTCTGCACTGTCATTGCAGCCGGGGAATGACTGTAATGACACTTACTAATGGCAGATCTCTGCAGCATGTCAATCTGTGCTGCTTTCTGTTGGTTTATCTCCAGCAGGAGGAGATGGTAAAGAAGTCAGTGTGTCATGCGTATTCTTATTAGTCACGTTTCCATCAATGAATTTCTCACACATGAAGATTTGCATGAGATAAGCTTTCAAAAATGTGCATAAAAGTTTTTATGCTCGCTTGGGGTGGTTTTTGTGTTTTAAAAAAAATACTTAACGCACTAAATGAGAGATGGAAACACGTTTTCTGAATAAGTTCTGACATAGTGAACATTTAACTCACATGACTGATCAGCTGTTTCCTCTAACATGAAAGAACAATTAAAAGTTGCCTGGTTGAATCTCATTCCTGAAGACATATTTTCTCTCCTGGGTGGCAAAAGTTGTCCGATTACAACCACTTTAAAAAAAATTATTTTTCTCTCTTGCTCAGTCTCTTCTTCTTCTTCTTCTTCTTCTTCTGTTTACTAACAGATTAGTACATTTCAAAATTTCACTTTAAAATTTGACTTTAATGGAAACACGGCTTATGTCAGGAAATGACTGAGGAAAATAGGAATATTACAGAAACGCCAAAGCACACTGGATGGGTCACCTAGACCTGTTTTATGATAAAGCAGACGACAGAAATCTCACTTTTCCAATATGGGACCGCAAATATAATATAACACATGATAATGTATAGTTAAGGTTATGAAATGTGGGATTAGTTTACTCCACATACTCGACAGAATTGAATGGAAGTGAAGTAAATGAAACTGACCTCAACTGAATTGAATCTGAAGCGAACTGACTTGAATTGAGCAGCCGAGCGAGACAACAGCTTAGGCAGAAATTGAGACAAATAAGCAACAGAACGAGAAAATGTGATAGAAAGGGAGGATCGCTGCGACATAGCCCCCCCCTCCAGCACACACACACACACACACACACACACACACACACAGTCCTTCTATGCAGTGTTAATAGCGTTGCCCTGGGTCACTCCGGCTTTGTCTTTCCACTTTCTATGATGGTTAAATGAAGGTGTGTGTGTGGGGGTCATTAAAGCTTTATGATAGCTGCTGGTGAGGGAGAATCACAGTGTATTAACAGACGTCACAGGGCAGGTAGTGACCGGCCACTGCTGAATATGGCTGCGTGTGTCAGATAAAGTGGCTCTGTAATTGGACAAGACAGTTTAATGGCTTCGCTGCAGCCATTTTGGGGTCGGGTGAGCTCGAGTTCGTGGGAGGTTTGGAGATTAAAACACCGGTGGTGCTGAAATGACGTGACCCGCTGTGACATAGCAGGTGAAAAAGGTTTGAAGCACAAATTCAATTTCAGACCCATAAACTACAAAGATTGTGCTGTTATTGTTTTTGTTGCCTATTCGAAGTCGCTGTCTATCTCCTCCTCGCACACCTCGCTGTGATGAAAGATTTCTGGCATTCACACATAACTGGAAAAGCATGCACACACACACACACCTGCACAGATCAGACTCTGGAAAACTTTCTCTTTGATGCATGTGTGAGTGCATTCACAGACACACGATGCTTGCATAGCTGCACACACACTTTAAGAGTTAAACTCCCACACACATACACTCTTTCATACATACAGAAACTCTTCCCTTAGTCATGCATGCACTCGTCCTCACACAGACGCTTTCTGACACACATACAGTCCCACACACAACCATCACTCACTCAGCAGTGCTCACAGCAGGTGGCTGGCAATCTTCTCCAGGCTTCAGACCACAGGTGGTAAAGCAAACAATCAGCAGTTCCCACCGCGATATCAAAGCAAACTGTCCTCACGCAGCTCAATTGACTTTCCTGTGAAAGTGTAGGAAAGAGGGTTCTCTTCTTTTTTCTTTCAGTGACAACTTCAAAACTCAATAATAACATCAGCAGCACCAGTGGTCAGTTTCATCTGGAGCTCAGAAACAGTACGGCACTCTCCTTTCGGGGGAAAAACTCAATAAAAATGACAAAGTGCAGTGACAGTGAATGAGGTCAAACTGAGAGGGCACTCTTTCTCTCTTCGATTAAGTGCTGAAATGATTAACCAGTGGTTCAGAAAATTAGGAGTCAAAAAGAGATAAAGCAAAAAATCATTCACTGGGTTAGAGTGTTTTATAACTCTGTGAATGTGATATTTTTGTGTTTTCAATTGCTGGTTGGTCAACAAGAGACATCAGGCTCTTTCTTAGAGCCAGTATCACTACTTTTTAATAACAGTATACTTTCTTTAATCTTCTTCAATGAGTTAATTCATTAAAACAATGTTAGAGATTTTACGAATAATTATTGGTTGCAGCTTTAACTCTACACTATCTATCTATCTATCTATCTATCTATCTATCTATCTATCTATCTATCTATCTATCTATCTATCTATCTAGTTTTGTGTGCTTGCTTGCAAAAGCACACTAATTGTTATTCCTCGGGACTATTATTCTTCCGTTTCTTCCGTGTCATTTTTCGGTCGACTACTCCTCCCAGAGTTTTTGCCGCACATACACAAAAAAGGTATCAAACCGACCGGCTCAGCCATGACAAGTGTGCTATGACTTTTCTAAGGGTTTCGACAAACGGTTTTCAAATTATTCGGCAAAAACACGTCAAAAAATCCCCCCAATGTAACCCTATGGAGAGTCTAGAGTGGTGATGTCATCAAACAGAGTATAGAGGCAGAGAACGAATTGTCAAAAAATACATTTGAAAACTACGCTCCAGGCCGCAAATTTCACTCTACAGAAATAATTTATACATAGAAACGTAGGAAAATTTGTCCTCTCACTCACAATCCTCTGGTAAAGCTGTCAGAGTTATAGTTTTGGCGCAGGACGCACAGATGCACAAACAAAACGCACCAACTGCCTCATTGGCTCCCATATTAAAAATGCAGGAAGATTTCTCAAAAAAAAAATGTTTAAAGTTTTTTTAGATCGCTCTAACAAAGCTATTTTTTCATCTTTCTTAAAAAAAAACATATGTAGACGTTCAGGAAGAACTCAAGACGCTCAAAGTGAAGTCAGATCAATGATAGGTATTATGGTTTTGTCAAAAATGCTTTCTGTTCGAGGCCAGAATTTTCAGTTTGTCCACCTCTGGCTGCTCAGTGTGGCAGAAATGTCAGTTCTCTTTCATAATATTTCGTTCGATGTCTCACTATGGGATGCACGCCCCCGCTGCAGACCTCAGAAGCATTAATCTCAATACGCCAATCCTGATTGGCTGGTAAACGTGTCCGTCCGTCCGCCCGCGGTAGTCCCACCTCCTATAAGTACCGCCTGCGGACGGGAACACGTCATTCAAACACCTCTTCTCACCCGGAGCATATCTTGCGTCCAAGGCTGGCTAGCTTAACTGTCTGTAGACGGATCTTATTTAGCTTCTGTCGCCGGGCGCTAGCTAGTTTTTTGGACATTTTATTGCTTCGTCGATCATACCAGATCGATTTCAGTGCTTCCTAGCCCCACCACGGTTTGGTCAGCACTGTCCTCGGCGCCACACCAGGCAGCTCGAGTACCGAGTGTCGGCACACCAGCCGGTCCCTCGGTGCAATTAGCGTTAGCACACCAGCTAACCGTCCTCGATTCCCTGCCTGCACACCAGCTCGCACGGAATGGAGGTGAATACCCCTCACACCAGAGGGCACGGAGACTCAGCGGCCCGCTCGTGCCGCTGTGGGAACAAGATTGCGAGCAGGGATCCACACCAGGTCTGCTCGGGCTGCCTAGGGCTGGAACACGCCCGGCTAGCTATCGACGTCCCCGGCTCGTGTCAACACTGCGCGGTGTTCACGGTCAAGAGTCTCCGCCGACGGCTAGCCCGCCAGGCTAGCTTGTCTGGCTTCGACCCCTATCTCCCATCCGACGGCGCCGCCGGAGACGGAGAGGAGACGGGGGTCGCTGCGGTGGCGGTACCGGAGGCTTGTGCCAGCTGGGGCTCCCAGGCTGACCTCGCCACGGTCTCCACGCAGGAGGAAGACGTCCTGGAATTGGACTATGGGGACGATGATGACTGCGCCTCTGAACTCCTCATATCAGAGGATGAAGAAGAGGACGACGTCTTCATCACTCCGGCCGGGGCTGCAAAGCCCGCGGTCTCCGTTGCCTTTCGGGATGGAGATGAGAGTAGCTTACCAGCCTCTCCCCTCCCCAGCTCGGACATGCTCGACGTGTGCAAACGCGCTGCAGCCCGGCTGGCTATCCCCTGGCCTGCTGTCGTAGCTGAGACCACCAGGTCCCGCTACGAGGGGAAGAAATTGCCCCTGGCCAGGAGCGCGACAAGGCAACTTCTCCCCGTCTTCCCAGAACTGCTGGATGAGGTGGCGCGCTCGTGGAAAGACCGCCCCTACAGCAGCAGGAGCCCGGTCCCCGGTGCCTCGTCCCTCGACTGTGAAGCGATGGAGAGCCTGGGCCTGCTCCGTATGCCTCCGATGGAGCCACTCGTCGCGGCGCACCTCCACCCGCGGCTGTCAGCGGTGTCCTCCCGGAGCCCCAGCCTGCCGTCTAAGTCGGACCGTTTTCAGTCAGCCCTGACTGAAAAGGCCTACAAGGCAGCTGCGCTTTCGGCCAGAGCGCTCAATGTCCTCTCCCTGCTCACGGCCTACCAGGCTGAGTTGTGTGAGGATTTTGTGCAAACTCAGGACCCGGCTGCGTGGGAGGAGATCCCGGTCATTACCGACCTGTGTCTCCGTGTCCAACGCTGCGCGGTCCAGGCCACGGGGAAAGCGATGGGGACCATGGTCCTGCAGGAACGGGCGCGGTGGCTCAACCTCGCCAACCTGTCGGACAGGGAGAAGGACGACGTCCTGGACATGCCCATTGTCCCGGAGGGGATTTTTGGCTCCGCGTTGGCTTCAATGCAACGGCGGTGTGAAGCCAAAAAGAAGGAGGATGAGGCTCTCCAGCTCTGCCTCCCCCGTAAGCCCCCTGCGCCCTCTCCACCTGCGCAGCGTAAAACCTTCACACAGGCTGCTTCCCAGGTTTCACGGTTTAAAGTGCCTAAGCAGCCAAGACCCCAGCCTGCGCCGCCTTCCCAGCCAGGTCGGCCCAGCTGGCCCAGAAAACCCTCGGTCCCGGCCGCGGCTCCGCCGGCCCCGCCCGCGCAAGCTACCGGCCAGGCCAGGAAAAAGAAGAGAGCGGCCTGACCGCCCCTCTCTCCACCGGTGATGCAGCTGGACGTTCCCCGTTCTCCAGCCCCACCTGTTCGGCTTTTCAGCGTGTGCCCGGGGGCCCCCCACGCCCCCGCCTCCCAGCCGCCACGGCCTGCGCCAGAGCGAGCCGGGAGAGATGGACGTTTGACGGCGGAGAGTTCAGCGGTTGCCCCTGTCTTACGTCCACAAGCACGCACACACACACACATTTTCTCAAAGAAAATAAAATGTGTCCCGCTGCCGCATCCAGGCCGAGTGCCGAGGGCGCAGCTAATAAAAGCCAAAAGAATCACAATGAGCAGCGCGGTGGCAACGCTCGCTGTTCCCCCTCGGGTAAAAGCCGAGGCGGGGGCGGCGGGGCCGCCGCGCTGCCCACCCGGACGGCCGTCCACTGTGCCGTCCGGGTGCCGTGCCACTGTTCCACCACGGGAGGCCGCCACCGCACCGCGGCTGGGGCCTCTCGTGGTGGAGGGGCTGCGGTGCGAGACCACTCTCTCCCTCAGGTGGGAGAGATGGGCCGCACTCGCGGCTCCGCCTTGGGTGTTGAGGACGATTTCGCGGGGTTACAGGCTGCAGTTCGCCGCCGTT
This sequence comes from Centropristis striata, assembly GCF_030273125.1. Lineage (NCBI taxonomy): Eukaryota > Metazoa > Chordata > Actinopteri > Perciformes > Serranidae > Centropristis > Centropristis striata. The sequence continues at coordinate 16,093,950 of NC_081530.1, forward strand.
CCTCCGCGTTTCGCCGGTATAATACACTCTCAGGCTCGGGGGGAGTCAGCTCGTGTTTTGCAGGAGGAAATCCTCTCGCTATTAAACAAAAGAGCAATTTGTGTCGTTCCCCCCGCACAGTGTCAGAGCGGTTTTTACTCCAGGTATTTTCTGGTTCCCAAACGGGGGGGGACCGGTATTCGCCCTATCCTGGATTTACGTGCTCTGAACAAATTTCTCAGGAAATACAAATTCAGGATGCTTACACACGCATCCCTGTTGCGCCTTGTGCGGCAGAACGATTGGTTCACTTCTGTCGATCTGAAAGACGCGTATTTCCACATCCCGATCTATCCTCCCCACAGAAAGTATCTGAGGTTCGCTTTCCAGGGGATCTGCTACGAGTATCGCGTACTTCCCTTCGGCCTGTCTTTAAGCCCGAGGGTGTTTGTGCGGTGCACGGAAGCGGCGATAGCCCCGCTGAGACGGCAGGGCATTCGCCTGGCCACATATCTGGACGACTGGCTGCTGCTGGCACAGTCGGAGCAGGAGGCCAGAGCGCACACGCGTATTCTCATGCAACACCTGGTGGATCTGGGTTTCGTGATAAACGCGGAAAAGAGCGTGCTGTCCCCGGCGCAGGAGATAATCTTTCTGGGATTATCCCTGGACTCGGTGTCTTTCACGGCGCGCCTCTCGGCGGAGCGTGTGAGGGTCTTCAGGACATGTCTCGCGCTTTTTCGTCCGAGGACATCTGTTCGATTCAGGTTGTGTCTTCGGTTACTCGGGTTGATGGCGTCTGCCATTCTCGTAGTCCGTCTCGGTCGCCTCCACATGAGGGAATTCCAGCTGTGGGTGGCCTCATGTGGGCTGGACCCCGTGCGTCATGGCGCACGGATGGTGCCGGTCACGCCGGGGTGCGCCAGGTCGCTGCGCCACTGGCGAGTCCCGTCCTTTCTGACCCGCGGGGTACCCATGGGCTCCGTTCTGTCCAGGAAGGTGGTCACTACGGACGCCAGCCTGACGGGATGGGGCGGGATTCACGAGGGCCGGTCTGTGAGGGGCGTCTGGAGTGTGGGCCTCCAGCGGTCTCACATAAATTTTCTGGAGCTTTCAGCGGTGTTCCTCTCCCTGAAACATTTTCTTCCGTCTCTCATGGGTCATCATGTCCTGGTGAGGACGGACAATACGACGACGGTGGCGTATATCAACCGTCAGGGGGGTTTACGCTCCCGTCAGCTGCACATGTTGGCACGCAGACTGATCCTGTGGAGCTGCGGTCGTCTCCTCTCTCTGAGAGCGACGCATGTTCCGGGAGTCCTGAACACGGGCGCGGACCTGTTGTCCAGGGGCGCGCCAGTGTACGGGGAATGGACTCTGCACCCGGAGGTTGTGGAGCAGTTGTGGTCCCGTTACGGTCGGGCCGCGGTGGATCTGTTCGCGTCGCGAGAGAACGCGCAGTGCGCGCTGTTTTACTCTCTGCGCGGCGTGGATGCTCCCCTCGGCATAGACGCGTTAGCGCACGCCTGGCCGCGCGAGCTTCTTTATGCGTTCCCTCCCCTGGCCTTGATACCCCCCACTCTGTCCAGAGTGAGGGAGCACGGCCACGCGCTGATTCTGGTGGCTCCGCATTGGCCTGCGATGCATTGGCTGGCGGAGATATATCGGTTGCTGTGCACCCAACCCTGGCAGCTCCCGCTGCGCAGGGACCTGCTGTCGCAAGGGGGGGGGATGGTCTTCCATCCGCACCCGGAGCGCCTGGCGCTCTGGGCTTGGCCCCTGAGTGGCTCAATCTGTCAGCTGGGGGTCTCTCACAGCGAGTGATTTCCACTATTCAGAGTGCTCGAGCCGCCTCCACTAGGTCTCTGTATGACTGCAAGTGGAGGGTGTTTGAGGAGTGGTGCCACAGTAACGGCCACGTTCCTCTTCAGTGTCCGGTGGGGGTGATTTTGTCATTCTTGCAGGACCTGATTGACAATCGGAAGGCTTTCTCCACGGTTAAGGTGTACTTGGCGGCTATTGCCGCGTGCCACGTGGGGTTTGGGAGGCTGACGGTGGGCCAGCACCCACTCGTTTGCCGTTTTATGAAGGGGGCGCGCAGGCTTCTCCCCGTGTCCAGGCCGCTGGTGCCGCCTTGGGACCTGGCTGTGGTTTTGGAGGGGCTCAAGGGCCCTCCGTTTGAACCACTGGAGGGGGCCGACTTGAAACACGTGTCTCTCAAGGCGGTGTTGTTACTGGCTCTGGCTTCGGCGAAGCGGGTTAGTGACATTCATGCGCTCTCGGTGCACCCGTCGTGCACTCAGTTCTTCCCGGGGGATGTGAGGATGACCTTGAGGCCCAACCCGGCTTTTGTGCCTAAGGTGGTGGGCTCATGTTCTCCTATTGACCTTGTGGCCTTTGCTGCCTCATCTGGTGAGCTGCGGTCGCATGCGTTATGTCCAGTCCGTGCTGTGCGCACCTATGTGGATAGGACTGGGGGGTTCAGGAGGAGCGATCAGCTGTTCGTCTCCTGGGCTAGTCCTCATAGAGGGAAGCCTATTACGAAGCAGCGCCTGTCCCACTGGGTGGTGGAGGCGATTGCTTTGGCCTATGCGGGTCAGGGTTTGCAGCCACCTGTGGGTCTGCGAGCGCACTCGACTCGGGGCGTGGCTACATCCTGGGCCTTGTTCAGGGGAGTGTCTGTTCAGGACATTTGTGCGGCGGCGAGTTGGTCCTCGCCTCTCACTTTTGTCCGCTTTTATATGTTGGACGTCTCCGCTCCTTGCGTGGCAAGCGCGGTATTGATGTCCTGATTGGAACAGATTGGTTTCCCTGAGGGTTGGTGGACGCTGGATAAGCTTGTCTGGCAATACGGGAGCAACCATATCCCATAGTGAGACATCGAACGAAATATTATGAAAGAGAACTTTAGGTTATTTACATAACCCCGGTTCTCTGAGTAATATGAGTGAGATGTCTCACCAGACAACCCTTCTTGCTTGGGCGGGTGAGAAGAGGTGCTTATCTTGAATGACGTGTTCCCGTCCGCAGGCGGTACTTATAGGAGGTGGGACTACCGCGGGCGGACGGACGGACACGTTTACCAGCCAATCAGGATTGGCGTATTGAGATTAATGCTTCTGAGGTCTGCAGCGGGGGCGTGCATCCCATAGTGAGACATCTCACTCATATTACTCAGAGAACCGGGGTTATGTAAATAACCTAAAGTTACTTTCAGTTGATTGCTCTGCTCTGATTGGTCGACTCCACCTGGCCACGTGGTTGCTTAGCTACCAAAGCCTCCCCCCCCCCCCCCCCCCCTCCAACACAGACATTCTAACTGATAACTGTCAGTTTACTCTAAGTGAACAGACATTTCTGTTTCTTCATAAAACATGAGACTTTATAACTTGACCATACATTGTCCAATCTTCCTCAAACTTGTCATGCATGATGATGGTTCATCAATCACCAGTTCTTCATAACAATATTTCATAAAGTCCCGCCCTTTTTGATTAGCCACGCCCCCTTTCATAACTTTTGATCCGTTTGTCCTAGAGACTTGTATGAGGTGTCTGTGAACTCAGGACAGAGTCCCTGTTTAACTGGTGATTTAAGCAACGAGAATCAAGGGCCAGAGGCAAGCACACAATCAAAATTTCTTTAGAAATTTTCTAGTTAATTCTACTCCTTCCTAAGATACGCCCACTTTATGACGCGCTCACCTGTCCGTTTCTTGTCCGTTGCCATGAAAACGTGCTGAAATGTTAGCTTGGCAGTCTTGACGTCCTTCAAAGTCGGATAACTCCTGACAGGTAACTCCTGCTACACGGAAAGTCACTCAAAGCTGGTTTATTAATGTAGAGAGCGTTTACTTGAGACCATATTTGTTATGTATTTGTTTTATACTGTGGCCTACCAACGGAAGGCTAATTACAGTTTTTCTCAGTCGCTTTGGTGCATTTCTCACATCAATATTAACATTTGCACAACAGTTAATGCATTTCTCAAAACAATTAGTGCAAACTGCAAAACCTAGTTGATAACCTGCAAAAGCGTGTCACTTGCTCAAAATGGATAGCTCATTCCATTCAGTCAGTGTCATCAAGATGAAAAGTCCTGACACCATGTTTATGAACAAGATAGTCAAATGTCTCTGTCATGTTTTCATTATGACAGTTTACTCTGGAAATGGTTTCCAATGCAAAAAAGTCACATCTTGCTGACATTAGAAAATGCTCAAGCCAGCACTATTTACTATTTGCACAGCCATTTGAAAACTACAGTAAAGTTACACATTACTGTATTTAGTGAGATAACTGAGTACAAGAGACTAAATATGTATGTTTCACATTTTTACTGCATATGCTCTTTGCAATTCTAATTTGTTCACAGCTTTGTGCAAAAGGACTTTTTTTTAAATAAACTCCCTTTGGGTAGAGCTGTACACAACTGTTAACAATATTGCAGTACATAATGGAACTGAGCATACAACATACATAGAACTGTAAATCATTCATGCACATCCAGATGTTCCTCTCTGTCTGGCCACATAGTTTCATCTACATCACAGCAAATATTATCTCTTGCAATGCAGTGAGGAAAGTATCTCCTCGAGTGGCGAATCCACCCTCTGCAGTGACGGCTGAGGTTCACCTGAGAGAAATTGTCCAATTAAGGAGACATTTTCAGGAAAAAAATGATTTTAAAAAATGTATAAAATTTGCTTGACCGATTTTGACAACTAGTCCAACATTTTTGTAATGAATCAAATAATGAAATGAGGACTATTAATTTTATATGGAATGACTATTCAGTATTCACAAGTATAGTTAATTTTGACTGACATGACATAAGCAAATGATAATGTTATAAAACAGCAGAGAGTTGTATGAAAGCAATTGATGCATGTCCAGAAGCATTTGCAATTTGTTTTAAGGAATGAGAAACTGCTACTATGATGTGCAAAAATGACTAAATGTTGTTTAGGTTGAACTACCTGTTGTGCAAATGTTAATATTGATGTGAGAAATGCACCAAATCGACTGAGAAAAACTGTAAGAGTCAATTAAGAGTTTAACCCACATAAAAATTGAAACCCTGACTGGCAAAAACCATGCAGTATTTCAGCCTACTTTAACTCAAAACCTGTGATAGCAGAAAACCATTGGTGCAATTTAATAAATCGTGTTCATGATGATGGCTTTGAATTAGGTATTTCAGTTACAGAGCTGGCTCACTAATGTGGCTTAGTGGGATACTTAAATGAAGTAATATTATACCTTATGCTGGTTTCACTCAGCCCTGACAGCTCCCTAAATGTAAGATAGTTCCCCAAACTATCTTACATTTATGGTTGCAGTTACCACCATAGACAATGAATGAGTGTCAGTTTGCGTACAGTGGACCTGCACTGCCACACCTGTGCTTTTCCTGCAATGATGCAGAAACGTCTTTCTGTGATGTTCGCTGAATTCATGTCATCATAAATACACATTTCTGACTTTTAAATGCCACCCACATCAAAGCTGAGTTTTTCTGAAAACCTTATTCTTAAAATAATATAGAGAATGCCTCATAAATGCTGTTTTTAATGTCTAAAGTGATAAAATGATATTGAGCATGCAAAGCATATACCCTGATACAACACACTAGCTTCTGCATGTTTATTAATATGTTTAGGGCCAAAACAACAAAACAGCTGGAAGTAAGACTATAAAACAGCTGGAATCTCCCTCTCTATCACCATCTTTCATCCCATGTAGACATGGTATTAGCTCAAGCATCTACTTATCTCTTTTCTTAGCATGGCAGCAAAATTAAGTTTTTAAGCCCCCCCCCCCCCATAAATGTCTGAAAGATCTTTGCATGAAACTAAAGAAGAACATTATGGCAGAACAGCAGAATCTGTGTTTCAGTGGGATATTACATTACATTACATGTCATTTGGCTGATGCTTTCGTCCAAAGCGACTTACAATAAGTGCATTCAACCTGATGGTGATGGATATGTTTTGCTGCAGCGCACAGCCTTATGTGCTTTTATAATGTGTTTCTGTGTGTTTCTATAGGTTGTGGTAGAAGCTTCAGAGGAACCACATTCTGTAGCTGAAATGTTTTCCCAAGGTAAGTTTGACTGAAGGCTTCATTTGGGGGAAATGGTCTTCTTGACATTGAAGATGATGCATCATGCTGCACTGGGCAACACAATGCACTGGCTCATCAAACACATGCGAGCATGAATTCCTTGTAGAGCACACTGGGACATAAAAAGGGTAATTCCGCTATATGTGTTGTGATCATTGCAACAAAGGATAAAATTATTATTGCCATAATAACTTTCTGGAGTATTAAAATTCATCTTCCTAGCATTATAAACAGTTGTTTAGGCAGTGTTTAGGCATCAATTCTTTGATCACTCAAACTTCTTCTCATGGGAACCTGAAGCAACTTGCCTACGTGGTTTTAAGTCAGCGCTGTTTATTGGTATGGTAATTCAGAAGTGTGATGGCAGGGAGAATATGTGGTACGCACATTTTTCAGACATGAGATAAATATTGCAATTACACAAGACCACAAGTGTAGGTGCTGAGAAAGGGCCTCTCTCTCTCTTTTCTGGCTAGTTATTTTTATCGCAAACAAGAAAAACCCAAAGCTGAATGAGAGGCTCATGTCTTGTCTGTCCTCGGGGGGTTGTCGAATGGCATTTTGGGTAAATGTAGGTACAAGTAGCAAGAAGATAAGGCAGGTTGGTGGCAAGTGGATAGACAAAAAGGAAAAATTACAGCACTAAAAGTCTCCTGGATTGCTCCAGATTGATTATGCTCTACATAACAGTTTTGAGTATCCGAGGGGGGATTTCTCCTTTATCTCTTTTCTGCATCTAAAAGAAAAGCTGATGTCTGTTTTAGCTAACGGCTCTGTCTTCTCACTGGTGAAATGTGTAGCCTCTGGAGTGCTGCAAGCCTCTAAACACAATACCAGTTAATTGGCAGTGTGCTCTAATACTGTTGCAAAGGCTATTTTTACCTCTTAGTGGTTTTGTATGGGACTGTGGGGGTGAGAGTGTGGTTTAGTTTCCGCGTATACATGAAAGTGTGCTGACAATCAACAGCTCCCTCTCCTCATCTTCCTCTATCTTTCCTTTTTGTTTGTGTGTCTGTATGTGCGTGCTGTCAATACAAGACAAATATGTTGAGCTGTTACTCCCACATCAGTGCCAAGGCTGACAATGAATCATTACGTGATAATGAAATCTGATCGCATTTATTACTCAACTTGCTTTTGTTCATTACAGTCTGTGGGCGGAGACACAATCTTGACTCTAAGTTGATGCACAAATAAAAAAAACAAAAACAAAAGATAAAGATCTAAATGTTCTGTATCAAGGAGATAAGTTCTGATGTAATTAAGATAAGTGTTCATGTACAAGTCACCAGAGTTTTGAACCACAGCCTGTGTAAGAGCCATTTTATTTTGTTTGTTTGTTTGTTTGTACCTCCCACCACCAGGTGGAGAAGAGTGCTCATTATGAGTTCTGATTTGCTGAGTTGATAAATGCACCAGTGTATGGCTGGTTGTTGTGAGATGCCTGCGAGAGGCACACAGTTTTTTGACCGCAGAAATGTGATGTTTAAGTTGGAGGATATAACTTTATTTTGTTTAAGAAGGAAGTATACATTTGTTTGGAGATGCTATAATTAACTGAATTAATTGATATACAGAAACTGTGGACATTTCATTTGTGCACGTAAAAAACTTTGAACGGGATCTCATCATTGTAGTGGCATCTTTTTCGAGTTGCAAAGGGGTTACCACAGACTGTATATAACTAATGGACGATGTCACCTATTGGTTTGTGGACAGCCTGTTTGAAGCATCGAGTTTGTTGTTGCCATCTTTGTATTTTGAAACCAGGAGAGAATATTTTAAGGCATGATGACGGGTGGATCTAAAAATAAACGTAACGCTAAAACAAAATGTACATTACTTGCAAGAAAAACTGAACAGCGACTCCTTGGAGTGTCTTTTAGTATAACCGAACCCTGAACAAGACATTTTTAAATTACCTTCAAACACACGGTTACAGGGGCTGTAGCTCAGTTGGTAGAGTTAACCGAAGGGTTGGTGGTTCGATCCCTGACCGTCGCAGCCTACATGTCGAAGTATCCTTGAGCAAGATACTGAACCCCAAATTGCTCCCGATGCTGTGTTCATCGGTGTGTGAATGAATTCCCAATGGTGGCAGGTGGGACTGTTTAGGGTAGCCTCTGCCACCAGTATGAATGTGTGTGTGAAAGGGTGAATGAGCGCAGTCTGTAGTGTAAAGCGCTTTGAGTGGTCGCAAAGCGACTAGAAAAGCGCTATATAAGTGCAGGTCCATTTACAGGGTCAAAGTTCTGGGATGAAAACAGCTAAATGGGGTGCACTTATATAGGGCTTTTATCCAAAGCGCTTTACACTACGCTCATTCACACACACATTCATACTGGTGGCCGAGGCCATCATTACTAATTCATTCTCACACCGATGAACGCAGCATTTGGATCGATTTTTGGGGTTCAGTACTTGCTCAAGGATACTTCGACATGTAGGCTGCCATGGTCGGGGATCGAACCACCAACCTTCCGGTTACTTGACGAACACTCTACCAACTGAGCCACAAAACATGGGCAATGACAAAAAGTTCACGGCCGTTTAGATGTACACAGTGCCGTGCATACACATTTTTTTTTTGCTTCTCTCCTGATTGACAGTTCACCTGTTGCGACCTGTCAATCAAAGGTAGCCACGCCCCAAATTACAAGCTTCTTTATCATCTATTTTCGTCTAAATGGGACCACTATTTACACATCATATTGTCATCATATAAGACTTGGAACTAGCCATAGCGTTGCCACTAGAATTTTTTTTTTCTAGAGGTAATAAATCAAGTGAGAAGTCTCATTTTGTATTGAGATAGATAGGACCGGAGTTTTTTTTGCAACTGATGTTGGTGTCCCCTGCTGGATTTTAAAAAGAATGCAGGCTGAAAACACTTCCGGGTTTGCTTCACTGCTCAGACCAGCCAGGTTTGAATCTGAAAGACAAGATTGGGACTGCTATGGAAATTAACTTCAGTTATATCCACAAGACCTTCAAGCCTAGTTTCACTGTCTGGAGGTAGACTGTCTGCCATTCGCTGCCTTTCCAGATGGTTGAGTATGATGATTAAAATTGAAGTCATTTTTTGCTTAAAACACTGAACACAGGCATGGAAGTGGACAAGTTTCTACTGAGACTGTAACCTCCTCATCCTGTGCAGGAGCTAGAAGGCTTATAATGCCACATTTAAAAACAACAGGAAGTGAATGTTTGAATCAAAAGAGGAAGTATTATTTAAGATTTGGAATTTAAAGGCTTCAATGCTTTGCCACTAAAAAACAGGATTGACATACATCAGTAGATATTATTAAAATGCCTCCCCCCTCCCACCCAGGCTCACTGTCAGCTCCTTGTTCCTGTTAAGCATGGCTTCTCTCCCATTTAACTCGGGTCGCTGCTTTGCACATCGCAGCTTCCCGAGGGACGCCTTAACTACAACCATGAACACAGCCTCCCATGTATTTAGTCCAAGCCTTCAGAGGAGATATATTTGTGTCCTTACAGGGAATGCAGAGAATTGCCAAGTTTTTAACTTACAACAAAAAAACACAAAATGAAAAAGCTCCCCATGCTTTCACATTGCCTTTTTAATTTGCATCTGTTCATTTTAACCTACAGTGCTGGCTCTGTATCATACATTATAGATGCTATTTGGACACAGTGTGTTAAAGTTTCTCATTTGTTTTAGTTGGCCAAGTCAGTCGCTGGAGTTGGCAAATAAATCCTATTTATCACATATGGCGGAGAACACAAGAATGCAAAACGCCTTAACTGTAGCTTTGCTTTTATAGTCTCTGGACTCTTTCTCACAGAAACTTCTGGGTCTGATGTCTAACTATTCATCACCACAACATATGGCATTATAAAATAAGCGTTTTTGTGCACTGATCCTTATTTCTGTTGCTTCTGTCGTGTGACTGCTCATGACTTACAGCTGTAGATTGATTGACTGCTACTTTTTATTTGGTTGAAAAAATGTGAATGTGGTGACAAATTAAATTTTAAGTTTACTAGCTTCCTGCTTGAGACCCCCTGGTACCAAATTAAGGAATATCAAAATATGTTTATGACTCAGTTGCAATCAGTGACACTGATGTGTCACCTTCTGTTTCTCTTCCCCCGCGATGAAGACAAAAAAGGGCCAGTAAAAAACAGCAAAAAAACATTTTTATCCGACACCTGTTTGTGACTCACAGCAGCTGGCGATGAAGTGCAATCAATACCCTGCAATTTCTCTGCAGCGGCTCATCCACTAGTCTTTATTAACTCTCGACTTAACAATGTAGAACAGATTATGGAGCACTGCTGCACTGCTTTCTTCAGGGAATATTAATTATGTATACTGGTCTTATATACTATCATAGATAGTTCTGCGCCTGCAGTGTACTATTGTTCCAGACTTCTGCAGAGTCTAAGGAAAGGGGAGGGAAAAATATATGAGCAGGTGACTTAGAGGACAGCAGGGTAAAGAGGTGACAAGTTTTACTTCAGGACACAAATTAGGAAGACACTTCTGTCTTTAAGGAGATTAAACTTTTTTGGTTTGAGTTTTTCTGCTGCAGAAAAACCCCTTTTAATGTAATTATTCTCTTGCGCTGAAACAATTAGCAGATTGTCTGATTTTGATTACTTATTAATCATGAATTTGTAATTGCAAGCTTGCCAAATTTTCTGCTATTCTCTGTTTTACATCACAGTGAATTTAATGCATTTTGGATTTTGTAGAGGTGTACGATATGATTTGTGAAGGATAACATTTTGCATTTTTAGTAGAAGTTAAAAACCTGCAGTTTATGCACAACTGATGTTGAGAGATAGACTTGGGGAGCGAAGATGAATGATATAAAGTGGCAATAGACATATTTTTGCTTTAAATTATCATGATGAAATAAACGTTGATTGCACGGTGTAATGGCTATGGAATAATAACACCATCGGCGTTTGGAAGGTTTCCCTATGAGCCTCACTTTTACTGTCTGCTGCCACATCCATCTCCTGGAAAATGATGTCTCGATTTACGGCACAAAGCAAATGCTAATGAGTTGTGCCTTTACTTATGAAGGTAATAAAATAACAACACTGAGGCTCCGCTGTCTGGACCAAGACGGCACATTGACCACAGCAGCACATTAAAGCTTCACTACTCCCCTTCTGTTTTTTTTTCCCAGAATAAAAGCGCACCAGAAAGCATTTTGCTGATGATAATAGCTTTGAACTGAGGAGAGGTGAACACAGAGGTGTTGCAGTCTGCAGCCTCACTGCTAGAGGCCACTAAATCCTACACACTGTTCCTTTAAAACCCAAAGTAATCATAAGAATTTGGTCTGTCTTCAGGAGAAGAACTGCTGGTGTGAGCTGCAGTGAGGAGTCTCTGTTGTGGTCTCATTTGTTGACGGTAATTACACTAAGTCCTTATAATTACTTTGACAATGATATATTGATGTTTAAAAGTCACCTTTAGCATTTCATTCACCGGGGGAAATATTTCAAGGTGCGCGTGTTCTTTATCATCTATGGCCTGTTTCACATTCATGCAGCTACTTCACATTCATTCACACCTGGCCAACACAAGCAGTCCTGCACAGCTGGCCGCTGGGACGCTGAGGCGGATAAGATGCACCTCTGCGGTAGCTGCTGAGGGAGAGGATGACCTTGATGTGTCTCCTTGCATTACTCTTCCTCTGCATTACCAGCAAAGCGTGGAATAACTCCACAACAGAATCAGCAGACACCTGTTTACAAGTCCCAGCGACGGCGGAGATAAATGAAATCAATACCTCGGCTCCCGTGCAATTTCTCTGTCGCACCGCTGTCCACAAGTTTATATTACGGCACGTCTTTACAGTGCAGAACTGATTATGAAGCACAGTGCAGATCTGCTTACTTGGAAAAATTGGTAATTATGGGCAGCAGAGTGCGGTATTGGTGGAGTGCAGATACTGTAAGCCGTTAACCATCTTCTGAAATTGTTACGGTAAGCAGAGAGGAAGCACCATGCCTCATAATCAATGCTCATCATAAAAGCTGGTAATGGCAGGGAGGGACTGCTTCAGACCAACTTCATCCTCAGTCCAGACTTAAATGACAACATAAATATGTACAGTTTTTTTTCTTCTGCCATATTGTTTTTCAAGGCACTCAGGCATACATAAAGCAAGATGATGTATAGTGGATTATTGACCTTCTGTCCTCTGCCTCAAGAAACTGTATGTTGTCTTTCAAATGTCACCAGAATAAATGTTGACATTTTACATTTCTGCAAATAGACAGACAAGTTGACTCTTTTTAAACCACATAGATGTTAAATATGAATGTTTATGAACAACCCAGGGTGTATTCAGCCCAGACAAAACCAAGCAAACATTTTTTTTTATTTCACTAAACTATGTTGAGTTGAACACCCTGTTGTCTTTATAATGTAGTGGGTTTATATACACGTCGCTGCTAATTAGGCAGCACCTCTGACACACCAAATGAGAGAAGGTGCACCTCAAAGCCTGTTTCATATACACCTTAGCAAGCTGTTTAAACCGAAGCAAAACAGTGTACTGTGTATTGAAAGTGCCCTGGTTGTCATTGTGACAAGATGTTAGGCAGCCGCTGCTTTAAACACGCTGCAAACACACATCTATTACAGCATAATGCTACTTCTAGACAAAACTGGCATCCTAGTTTTAAGTCCATTGTCGGTTGACGCCCTCGCACCAACCTAAGTACATTTACCAAAGACTGTACTTAAGCACAGTTTTGAGGTTCTTGTACTTTACTTGAGTATTTCATCATGTAACTTTCTACTCCACTATGTTTTGAAGCAAACATTGTACTATTTACTCCACTACATTTAGCTGCCAGCTTTAGTTTCTTTTCAGGTTGAGATTTAACATAAAAACATGATGCATTTAAAATCATTACGCATGATTATAATTTGAACTACATAAAAGTATAAGTAGTTAAAATGATCTCTATCTGGACTCTCTATCAGTAAAATCCTGCTTACATAAATCCATCAAAAATAAAAATACAATAATATATTTCGGATATATAAAACAGTGAGTGAGTTCATTCCGCATAACTAGTACTTTTTGTATGTAGTACATTTTGATGCTGATACTTTTGTACTTAAACTTCACAGTGTGGTATTAGTACTTTTACTGAAGTATGGGGTCTGAATACTTTTTCTGCCACTGGACCTATGTTGCCGTTAATATCATTATGCTTTAACACTGAAGATTAAATGTTGCAGATGAATGTGTCTGCAGATGGCTTGGCTGAAATGTTGCAAAAGAAATAATAATAATACTGAGATTGTTGCAAAATAAAATGTTAAATCAATGCATGTGTTTTTTATCCAATTATAGAGGAGCATTTGTTTCTATAACCTTATGAATACAGTTTCCTTCTAACCCACATGTATGCTGTGATACTGTAGAGAGAGATGTGCGACATGAGCCTGCATTTGGACTTGAAGTGGGAATATTGTGGTTAAATACAGACCCGCCTTTTTGATTCTTTATTTTCGGTCTGTCTGGTAGAGTAGAGGCATGTAACAGTGAGAGTCTAGGTAGAATAAACAGCAGCAGGTATTGTGACATCAAGGCGTATTTGAAAAGTGTGTTTCCGTCAGTCTTTGTTGTGTCTTCTCTTTTGTGATGGGCCAACTTTTCCACCTCAGCCAAGCATACATTTGGCACATTTGAAGTTTTGTGATTTCTTTTTTTTTTTAGCTCTGGTGTTTTTATGCACAAGCTGGAAACTCACTCACCTCATGGTGAGTATTTTAAAGGTGACATAAGCTGTAATGTAGCTTGGATTGGGGATGTAAATTGATGTGAAATGATCAGATTCTATTCCTAGTTCCAATGCAGATCGTGAGTATTTCCTGTATTTTAGAAAGGGAGAAATGCTTGGTAAAGTAATTGTTGGATCAGTTAACAATCATATCAACACCATGCAGTAATATCTTGATTAATAAGGCATCACCATGTCCTTATTACAACTCTGACATAAAGGGAAAAGAAGTAAAATCACCTTGGATCTTGGTGATGTGGAGTGATCGGGAGAGTCTGTTTTCTCTTTCCCAAAGCAAAGCACTGGTTAGGAGACCGAGGCACAAGAAGCAGCCTAATGAGACAACAAACGGCAGCTGAACCCCATCAGCACTCTTCTTATACAGTATATTCCTCTTTGGTTGTGTCAGTAGGCAGCCGAGTGTTCAGAGATGAAAGAGCGGGAGCTGAGGTGCCACTGAAGCACCGCCTAAAGAGTCTCTTTGTATTATAAGTTGGCTGTAACTTCCAAAGGGAAAACGAAGACTGTACCTCAAGTGAACTCTTGCTGTCCTCTGTTAAGTTCCCCGTTCGGAGGTGTTCACCTCTCTTTGCTCTGTGTGCGAGGTCCTGTGTGCTTCGGGAATACGTGAATAGTGAAGATGGCTGTGCTACTGAGGCAGCTTCCTGCTCATGCACGGACTCAGCATTTGTGATGCTGATTTTTCTCTTGAGAACTCATACCGCTGTCAACTTGTGTAGGTGATTGCAAAACAATTAAGCCGTCTCGCTGTGGTGATTTTTGAAACGGTCCCTGTGACGCGCTGCCTTCATGAAACATATAGATGCTGTTTTCAAATTGACTCGGCCACACTTGGATGGTAATTTGCTGAAGATAAAAAGCTTGAAATCACTCAGTAGAACTGTATACACTGACAGGTGGCATCGACACAACAGATTGTGAAGGAATACCTACGACTCTGGATAGATAAACTGCTGTCAGACTACCAGCTACATTAGGAGAAAAGCATCACTTATGAATATTGTATGCTGCCTCTCATGTTAAATTAAGCACCTTCGGCTTGTCCTCCCTCCTCCATCGTGTATCTCCTGCCCTGTTTTTTTTCTCTTAATCCCTCTCAGGGCAGAATTAGTATTACTAGAGGAGGTCTGCTGATTTTGTCTTTTTTACCTCAGGACCTTGGAAATTTGCAAAATGAAGATATCAGAGACTTTCTCCGTTAAACTTGCTAGCAAACGTCCGTTGTATTTCCTCTAACTTGCAGCTCAGGGAGAGAAAGACCCTGCAAATATCTGCGTCTGGGGTTTTACACAAATTCTGACATTTCACTTACAAAGCGTGATAGCTAGTGGCAGGGAGGGCCAGCGCCACGCTTTAGATTAGATGAAACCCTGCAGAGAAAATTGTGTTAGTGCTGCACTGAAAGACAAAGAAGTTTACTGGGAAAAGAGGAAAATAGAATAAATAAAAAGCATATAAACACAAAGTAGATTCATGCATTCTGTGTGTTGAAAATAAGGGAAAAGTATCTTAAGAGCAGCCTCAACGGGCATTTTGACACAAGGAGCTGCTGCCCCTTGTTTACAGGAAATGTTTTATTGAAAATGCAGAGCGCCCTTCAGTATTTTGGTTTTAAACTCAGCCTTTTAAAGTTGCTATGGTAATCATGCCGTCATCAGTTGAATCACATTGATGTCAGGTACTGAAAAAGAGGCATTCATTCATATTCTGGAAATTATAAATGACCTTTCATTACCAACTGACGGTCCTGTCTGACTGTTCTGTTCGGTTTGTATCCTTTCTCGGAAAGTACCAATATATTTGGAATAAATAAAACAATCTGAGTGGTTCCATTCTGCATAACAAGTACTTTTACTTTTAATCCTTTAAGTACAAATGATCCTCTTGTTGGGTGATTGGAAGGATTTGTGGCATATCTGAAATGGTCCTGAAGTTTGAGCAGATTTGACATCACATGTAGCTACATACTGTATCTTTATTTATTATTGCAGTAGCATTAATAAAAAATGTTATTTAAAAATTGTGTCTTGACTGAGACGGACCATGTAGTGTCGTCTTTGGAACCATCATTTTCATCCTCTTCCAAGACCAAGAATGTCTTACTGTGTTTTGCTTGTTTTAAATAAAACTTAATTGGAATTATCAGCCCTGGGATTGAACTGTAGCCGGAGCATAGAAGTCGAAACATACTGAACTAAAGAAAGGATGATTTAAATGTCTATTGTGAGGCTCTAAAGTACAAAGTCGTACAACCTCCACTTACCTTTGTGGCTGCACACTCCTGTTGAAGTACTACCCACTTGAAAAACATTAGCATTGATGAATGATTTTTTACATGAATAAGCTGCATGACACATTGAAAAAACAACAATTACTTACTGATACATGGATACAAAAAAAGTAGCTACTTCATGATGCTTCCTCCAACATGCATTCTTGTGCGGCTGTTTAACGAGCTGCAGGTGTTCGCTCTGAGGACCGTTTGTGTTTGCATGAAAATAATTATAAAGATTTTTCACTTTTCCCACGAGCAACATCATCCCTCAAATATAGCAAAGTGTCCTGTGACCAAATGGATGTAATCAGAATTCATACAATACCTTTTCGTAAGCATTTGGATGCAAAATGAACATTTTTACATCACAGAATATATCAGTACGTCTCATACATATTGTCTCATCACCTTTCAATTTGTCTCCTTTGCCTCTCTCTCCTTTTCTTTCTTATTTACTCCCTCAGTCCCCTCTCCAATTCCACCTAAACTCTGTGCCTCCCCCCCCGTCGCTCCTTTCTCTGTCAAAGTTAATTGTTTTCGGCGTTTTTTTCTGTTTTCCCTTCATGTCGTCTGTTTGATTGAATCGAGAGGACTTCTCATTGCTGCTGCCGTGGGGCTAAACAGGGAACAGGGTGCCAGGGATAAAGATGGCAAGCCAGAGGGTGACTCAGTCTTCCTCATTCCCTCACTCACACACAAAAACACACACACACAGTGGCACACACTGAAGATAACACTGATACAAGTAGTTTGACACATCCAGACATGCCTCTGCAGACCCACACATTATATAGTGTATTAGGAAATGAAAGTGGACTCGCGATTTCATCACTCTTTGACCCAGGAACCTCGTTTGATGAACGCACACAACGTGATACACAGCTCTGCGAAACATTACCACACACACACACACACACACACACACACACACACACACACACACACACACCTCCACCCCAGAAACCCCCACTTTAATCTGCTCTCCAAATGTTGTTTCCTTCCCTGCGGTGCTGAGCCGGTTTTTCTATTTATGGAGGGGTGTTGAGCTGATGTGAGATGATCGGAAAGTGCCTCGCTCCCATTGTGATTCTCCTTGAGGTGTGTGTGTGTTTGCGTGTGTGTATAGACATCGGCATGCATACGAGAATGCCTGCGTGTGTGGACGTGCATACGTGCTTGCTTTCAGGTCTGTCAAGGTGTTGGTGCATCCTTGACTGTGTGTGTGTGTGTGTGCTTGCATTGTAGATGATGGGGATATAAACAGGAGCCAGCTTATAGAGAGCAGATGCGCCTTCAATAATGACTAAATGGAGATGCAGGGAAGCACCACCAGGCAGACTAATCAACGCCTGGAAGTACACAGTTTTGCTGGCAATGGTGTGTGTGTGGTGTGTGTGTGTGTGTGTGTGTCTGTGTCTGTGTGTGTCCAGCAGTGCGCCAGTCTGGAATGCAACCCCTTCAGAGTTTTTTAATGTTTGTGTGTTTGGATTAATAAGTTCGTGTGGGCATACAGTCACGAACTTCCACCAGCTCTGTCTCACACACAAAGAACACTTCTGTTTGGCTCCATCGTGTCTCTGGTTGTCAATCCCTCTTGTGAACGTGATCTCTAAGGAATGTTTTGATGGTATTTCTTCAAAATTGGCACAAATAAATACTTGGACTTGAGGATAATGGTCTTTGACATGTTTTTTTACATATAACTTAAGAATTCATGTGCTATTTATGACAAAATTTCAAACACATGTCTAAAATTATGATTTTATATGCTAAAGGTCAAAGGTCAACTTCATTGTGACATCATAATGTTCTGCATAAACACTTTTCTGGCCACTATTTAAAGCCATAAGCAACGTTTTTCCGATAGCTTTGTGCAAGACTTCAGGACACGTTTCTTTTTTCATGAATAAATATGCAGTTACACATCATTTGGAATCATTATTATCACCATATCTGAGTAAAAAAGGCTGGAAAAGCTACTGTAGAGCACATAATGAATAATAATCACCAAAAAAGCTACTAGACAACTCGAAAAAAAAAGTCCGACCAACTACCACCATTAGATTTGGTAAAAGTTACAAGGTTAGTTTTGATTCTGTCTACATTTACTTTGCATTCATTTAACTTAGGCGATGCGCAGCACCCAAGCTGTTTTGAGTCTCAGCCATGATCAGGAACTTTTTCAAATTTGGTTGGTTACTGAATTGGTGACACATATCTTGTGTTTCCATCTTGAACTGTGGTGGTTGTAAAGATCTTTTTGCTGGTTTGAGATGTGTGGCTTCTTTCCACATATGAACAGTTGTCTACTGTCATGGCTTGTGTTCTCTCCAGTTCCTCTGGTAGTTCACCACATGCTTATTGCTTCTTGCTAATTTTGAGTTTCATGTGATTGTCGAAGCACCGTGTGACAAAGCTCTCTGTCTACAGTACTCCTCTGGATAAATAGGCATGTTTCTTACTGGAAATTACAACCCTCATTACATAAAAGTTGGAACGCTGTGTAAAAAAAGATAAAACAGATTCCATACTTTGTTTTTATTAACATGTTTGAGACAACATCCAAACTCTTTTTGGACTTGAGGTTTTATTCACTGGAATTTTAAATGCAAATATGGTGATAAATTCATTTAAACAAAAAAAAAACACACTTAATCCCTTTCAAACAAATTCCTTCAGTAGTCTTCACTACGTATACTTACTGTATGTGTCTGGACAGAATATGCAACTTAACTGGTTAGCAGATTTATACAACCATGAGTCATTATTAATTCTACTTTACAACTTTTTACAACATTTAGTCTCTTCCTCTCCTCTTTGTGCTGCAGCGGCTTGTTGTAATTTGTTGAGCTGTTTTTTACTTTTTCTAGTTCGGACAATAGCCTGCCAGAACTTCCTATAATTGCTCTGAAAGTCCAAACCCTCCAAAACAATGTTTTAACGCTAGAAATGAAGTGAACCATGGTTCAATTTGATCTGCACAAGACCATCTCTTTTCATCAGACTAAAGTTTGGCTGTTTGGATTGATTTCACACCTGCATTTTGGTTCATATCAAAGTGAAAAGTCAGAAATGCCGGACCAAAAGGGCACTAAGATAAAAATTAAATTATGTCAGATTTGTTATGTGCAACCAAAAAGAAGTGCTGCGTTTAGTTTTGATTGCTGTTTGGTTTAAATGTTTGCTTAGCCTTGTTCACCTACAATTTGTTACCTGCAACACGTTTTACTTTATTTTGTTTTATACAAGTTTTTTGTGCTCTCTTCCTGTTTTGTGCATGTGGACGGTGGCATCACAGAAGCTTTGAAGTGCACCAGATAACTGCTTGAATCCAGCAGGCAAAAGCCAAAATTTAGGAGGTTGTCTGGTTTCTAAGCAGTCAGAGGAAATGCAAAACAAATACACCCAATCTGTTTTGAAATCTACGCTAGTCCCTACCTCCAGTTTCTAAATTTAAGTTGGTGCTCAGCTCCTGCCAGCATTAAAGAGACACACAGGCTCCTGAAAACCTGCATCAGTTCTGTGATGTAAATCAAACTCACAGGAAAAACACTAATTAATGGTAAACAAAGTTCCAGGCATGAAAACTAATGAAGATATTCACAAGTCACTGAGTGCCAAGAAGGAGGCAGAGGAGGGGAACATGCTCTGGGTGGAGAGGGGAAGAAAGAGATGCTGACAGAGGGGGAGGTAAAGATTGAGATAAAATAAAACATACAAGGAGTGAGTAAGAGGGAAAAAAATTACACATAGGAGGAAACTAGCAAACAGGAAGGAAGTGAGAGTAAGAGTAGGCGTAAGGGGAGAAGGGGGAGATGGTGATCCAAGAGAAGAAGAAAGGAATCAAATGAGCAACAGCAAAGGGAAGAGAAGGAAAAGTGATGGAGGGAAAAGAGACGAGATAGAGAGAGGGAGAGAGAGAGAGAGAGAGAGAGAGGTATTTCGGGAGGTGTGAGAGAAGAACACATCATCCCGGGGGCTCTGTGTCTTTCCAGCCCTTTAATGTCTTTAATTAAAGCCAACAGTATTATCTCCGTGCTCCCTTGGAGTGCCATTAGCAAAGCAACACTCAGCTACGCAGCCAGCTGATAGAGGAGGGGAAGGGAGCGGGGTAAAACGCCTAATGATGGGAGGAAGCAGCAGTGGACGGACGGGGTGAGGGGAAATATCGAGGGCGAAGGAATGCTGGAGGTCAGGAAGGACGGGGTGAGAGGAGTTATTAAGGGTGAAGGAGCGCTGGAGGCTGGGGATGGACAGAGGGACACATGGGAAGAGGATGATGGAGCGGGAAGAGTGGATGGACGGATGAGGAGGGGGGGCAGAGTCGAGAGGGGGGGATTTGTGAGATCTCAACTTCAAAAGGCCAAAGCTGGAGAGGAGACAGGCTGCCGTGGAGAAAGAATTACGGAGCTAAACGTGTGGGCTGACTGATACATGATCACATTATGCCCGCAGCTTGTTTAATCAATCTGACTTCCCCGGTCCCTGGCCACAGGGATGGTCTCTCACATGGCCCCGCATCAGAGAGGGGGAGGCACGGCGAGCACAGCGGGGGCGCGGGGCTGGAGAGGAGGCTCCACGGGGCGCTGATTGTCTCCTGATATTTAAAGACGGAGCTGCTAAAACCCTTCGACACACGTTGCATGTACCTTTTAAAGTGGTACAGGTACAGATGGAGCACTCCATTGGTACCCATCATATAAATAGAAGCATTCAAATGTGGAAAATGCCACCACCACTCCTTACTGAACTGCCAACTGTCAAATAAACCACGCTCAGCTCTACCACGCAGCACACTGTTTGGGTTGCAGCTGCTGCAGCAGTGGGTCAATCACTCGTCGCATTTGAAGAACACTTGTGGTGATTGTCTGTAAGCAGGACCATACAATAATCATTTTTTCCCCTGTATCTTAGTAGAAAAAGATTTGAATGCACATATCGTTTGACTGGAGAGGTCCAATCAATCATGAAATTGTGCAAGGTGCAATTCCAGTGAAATGCAATTCTGACAATTCCTTCAATTTGTACATCATTGTGCGGTAATGTCTGCCATCAGGATGCCTCTTGGCTCTGAGTTCTATGCTCTGTCAGATCAGCACAGAGAAAAAGGAGCCAAATCTCGGCCAAACAAGGACTCCTCAGATCCTGATTTCCTGTTGGAAACCGATGGGGGCTAATGAAGAATTGGATGCAGAGATGGTCTTGCTTGACCGTATGCGCAGGATTGTCGATGGTATCTGTCCTCTTCACATTTCCTTGTTGTTTACTATACTTTAGATCAGGGGTGGGCAATTCATTTTTGCAAGGGGCCACATGGACCAATACCACGAAGGTTGCAGGGGCCGGACCAAAATTCTGAACTAAATTCTGCTCAATATTAATTTAAAAAAATACAGTAAATTATCTGATTTTGAGCTGCTACTGAGAAGATATACAGAATAGAATACATGTTATGATAATACTGTTAATGTGGAGTCAATCAAATATAGTACTAAAAAGTAGTAAATACACCTATCACTTTTCCATTTATTTTAAACACAACTGTAAATGGCCTTTAGCAAGGTTCCTATTGGTGTTTTTATATTATATAGCTTGTTTTTCATGTTTGTACATTTTCTAGGTGTTTTACAATGTTGTGATGCTTTTATTTTGAAAAGGTGCCGTCCAGCGTGAAACGGGTGCTTTAATTTTGAAAGGTAGTGACAGGAAATAACAGGTGGAACGGTTAAATGAAAAACGAACGGTAAATAATGCGTAATTCATATAAAGTTGATATAAAGTATCAAAAAGGCTTCTATAGTGGCTGACTGACAGGGAACAAGGTTTGTTGGAGTTCATTTTCTTCTGTCATATATATTAGTGGCTATATTTGTTGTCTTAACTATAGTAAAAGTGCTTGTTTGCTCAAGTGCTAATGCTAATGTTTGTTATTGTTTTCCCACCTCGTAGCTCTTACTGTGGATTCACAAGGTGACCAAGGAATATCTTATTTTTATTTTTATGGAGCTACGATTTTAAATAAATCTTGTGAACTATCAGTTAAAGAGTCGACTGTCATTCAGCCAGGAATGCTACTAAACGTACATTCAAACCACAAAAACAATATAGAGCATGTATGTTATGCAGTAATCCAGTAATTTATTAACTTTGTGCAAAAAGCAATACGTGTTTTAAGGTACCTAAGGTCAGGCATATATACATAAACCGCCTTCAAAATAAAAGCACTGCAGTTGTATTCATTTCTAACTTCTGAGTAACCGGATGTGGCCTGCGGGCCGCCCAATGCCCAGGTCTGCTTTAGATACTATTCTGTTCTGGGTTATTTTGGTTGACACCTTTTTAAGTATTTGGGCCGATAAAGCAGTTTCCATGAAGTTAATGTGCAACTTTTGAGCAAATCAGTTTGAGCCAAAAGTATTTGTTGATCGACGCATTAGTCAAAATCAACTGAAAGCGTTAGGGCAAATATTGACTGTATTGTTATTTGCAGCACTGGTGTAACAACAGTTTTGCAATCTTCACAACCTCTGAGTTTTCTTTTGTTGTCAGAAATTGAAAATCTAAAAAACTTTTTACCTTCATAGATGGTTTCCTCTGAATGATTTTTGAGACCTGAAGAGATCTCACAAGAAAAGAAGCAAAAGTTAGGGAAAAGTGAGAAATAATCAGATTTATATTTGTGTTTGTGTAGCAGAAATGCGTTTTCTTTTCCTTCTCTATTGTATTAATCATGTTGCCAAACTTGACATCCTATGACCACCCCAGAGGGCTCTGACCCTGGCATTGGGAAATGGAGATGAGACGGATAATGTGGTTTAATTTGCAAAATATGTTTTGTAGAGGCTTAATATAAGCATTTAATTTTCAGTCCAGAGGATGACTCTCACTTTAAATTTTCCATTTACTTGACATCTTGCATGCACCACAATGAATAACATTTTAAAATCTGTTTTTCTGGCTCATTTACTCCTCTTATTAAAGTGTAAAAGACGATGAAGCTAATGCATCAGATGTAATATCAGAAACAGTAAAGGAAGTCCACCACTAATACTCATGTTGCATCACACTGCTTCAGTCTGGTTGTGCATTCATACATTAAAAGAATGGAGATATTACAAAAAGCAAAAAAGGTTTCATCTTCATTTAAAAACACAAAAACAAAACAGGAGCCTTTCACACCTTGATTTTAAATAGCTCTGTAAAATAATTATTTTGATCAGATATCTGGAAGCTCCTAATTACACCAAGAAATGTAGGTGGCAGCTCAGAGAGCCTCCAGGCGCATTGTCTCCACTTTGATTTTGGAGCTATATTTAAACAGCTGTCATATCAACATCTGCTCGCCATCACAATATTTGCTCGGGGAGATGTAAGGATGCGAAAGTGTTGCAACTAAGGCCACAGGAATACAGTGTAAAGGAGTCAAAAACAATGTGTAAGCTGCTAAATGAAAAGCTTTTTTTTTTTATCAGAACAGATATATATATATATATATATATATAGATGATGAAATAAAAGGAAAACTATCAGTGGGTGGGTGGGTTTCAAAAGGAAAGCTGCTTTCTGCTGGAGGTGTTGCAGGTCATCTATAAGATACCACAGGAAGTAATGCAGCCGGCATTACACCAGCAGCCTTTTAAAGGCTGGCCTGAGGCAACCTCTGCTATTACTGCAGAATATAATTTAATAAAATGATCCAATATTTCTAAGCCGACAGTAAAACATGCTCAAAACCACTGCGGCCTTCAGATTTTCAAGTGTACTCTTTGTCCAAACTAATTCCGTAATTGGTGTGTCAGTTAAGGAGAGATGTTGACTAAATTCTTTCACAAGCCCTGAAAGTACAAGAACTGCTCATTCCAGCTAAATGCATTGAGAAAAAAACAGCAGTGGGTTGCACCTAGGGGTGTGCCATATAGTATTGTTCACGATTATACCGGTATATTTTTTTATGTGTAAAAAAAATGCATATCATGATATTGGCAACATTCATACTTGACGTAGTGGCATAAGGATTTCCCATTATTTACCCAGACTGTGGCGACCCACCATAGTCTCGTGTGCTGCGCTAACGTCACATTTCAGGCTACTGAAAGTATATGTACACTATTACTAATATTGTTGTGTCTCTGCTCAGCCGAGTGTCTGTCACCCGTCAGTCAGTCAAAACCCCGACCCACCTCTCCTTCCTCCTCCGAGACATGCACGCGCACTCTCACACCAACCCGTTCTCATTCCCAAAGCGTAATATACCGACGATTTGTCACACCCCTAGACGTATCATACTGACGCAAAGGGTACCCTTCCACGTCTGTGTGAAACGCTCTGGGTTCTCAATTGACTCCAATATAAACCTGCTTGCGGCGCTGAGAAACGCTTAGAGCAGAGGCTTACAGCCGTCTATTCACTCCAATAATATCCCGACCACGGCCCTCCATGACGCTGCGAGCGACAATCTGATTGGAGAACCGAGGACCCTGTGCACGGAAGTATTTTTCTCCCTATTTTAAGGATTTCTTTTAATGACATCGTCAACATTTCTCAACACAAACACATCAAAGTCTCACTGATAATTCAACAATAAAATAGCTTCATGTTGTGGCTCTCAGTATAATTTTTTTCTCTTTCGATTCTAAGAAGATTCTAAGAAATAAACTTTTATTCGTTTGTTTTACGGCACTCTGCTGGCGGACATTTCTCTCATTTTTAGTGAAAAAAAATAAATATTTTGACTTTGTTTCTGCATAAAAATGGATTTTGATTACATTTCTAGCGAGAAATATATGTTTTATTTTCTTAATATTCACTCAGTGAATGTACATAATCACTTTGTGGCGAAGATCTCGCCAGAAAAAGACGATCCGCTGTGTTTTATTTTGAAATCTGTTTTATTTTGTAATCTACCGCAATCATACCGGATGTAGTCCGATCCTCGCGGATGTGCTGTGCCATCTCATTGAATCGCCTGTTTTAGTTAAAATATCTTCATTAAACAAACATTGTTGTCTTTTTTTAGCATAGATAATATACATACAGTATAATTATTTATTAGACAGTGTGTGATATTCGATATATTGGGTAGAAATAGGTTTTCACAACCCTAATACGGAAGAGCTACAAAACGAGAGGTCTAGGGAGTTGTAGTTTTTTTTAATAAAATAGGTTTTCCCCTAAAATTAGAAGTTGGAAATACTTAATTAGTGGCTTTCCAGGGGTTTGAGGGGATGTCAATCACATTTTTGGCATCAGAATTTAAATATTGTCTTGTTCAATGGGGGATTTGTTATTTTTTCAGCATATCCTAAAGCCCCCCCCACTCCCACCCCTTAGTGACTATGCTCACATTATAGTCCATGTCAACACCTTTCTATAACAGTAGGTCTCATGTCTGTAACCCTTTTTGTCTCTTAGTTATAATCATTTAAATATGCCCCAGGGTTAAGGTTCAAAGGTCAATATCTCAAAGCAAGAATATTATAGAACCTTGAAATGATATATGTTACTCTCCAGGCCAAGACCTTTCCGGTGATGTATTTGGTTTAGCTCTATGACAAAGTTTTATTTTTTTCAAACCTTGGAAATCTGCCCTAACAGACTTAGATTCCCACAGCCCTTTGAGTGCTCTGAGTGCGAGATGTGAAAAAATAAAACTTTGTCATAGAGCTAAACCAAATACATCACCGGAAAGGTCTTGGCCTGGTGTGACAAATCGTCGGTATATTACGCTTTGGGAATGAGAACGGGTTGCTCACACACACACACGCACTGAATATACCGAGCTGCCCTCCCACTGCGCTTCAAAACAAGCACCTACCTGTCTGTAATCTTGTCCCCACATCATCTCTCCATGTACGTCTGCGTGCGTACAAGCCAAACTAAATACTTTTAACCTGTTTGGGCCGTCAGAGTAGTGGTCGACCGACACTGTTTTTTTAAGGCCGATTATTATTATTATTATTTTGACATCAGTCTTAACCAATCCCCGATATGTACTGCCAAATTTTTTGGGCCGATTCTTGAAGCCGATATTGCCTTTTCTTCCTCCATTTACATGATAAAAATTACACAATGACAACAAATGTTACACAAGTCTCAATTTAAACAAACAAAACATATTAAAAGCTGGATAGCAAACAATGTGTATGTTGTTATAGGACTCGAGGTGGTGGCGCCTCAGATGAGTCCACATATTTGATGTGTTTTTCTTTTTTTTCCGGTATCAGCAGCAGCACACCAGCGAATGGCAGATGTTGCACCGAGCCTTGCCTGGTGTTGGCTCAGTGAAATGGGCTAATTGATCAGCGAACGCACGCACGTATTGGCCGATGCTGATACAAGTAAAAAATGCAAATATCGGCCCGATATATTGGCCGGCCGATATTTCGGTCTATGTCTACGTCAGAGGTCCAAATACACTGTTGCATTATGCCGTTCGTTCGAGCTAACATCAGCTAGCAATTAAAGTTGTTTTAATCACAAAAAGATGTTATTACTTCCTGTTGATAAACAATTGCAGCTTTCAAAATAAGAGCACAGAATCCACCACAGAATTTACAAGAAGACTGTCAAAATGAGATGCCTTAAATAAAACATACAAGAAGCCTTATTCTTCTTTACAATAATTAATTAAAACAGACAATGATTAAGATCAGTGTATATGATGTGAGTGGCATTAGAATGTGTGAGAGGCACCAAATTTGGGCTTTTATGAAAACGTGAAAAATGTTATGTGAGGTGTTTGCTCACATTTATTATTGATCACATTATACTATAAAATGTACAAATTTTTCTCCCACCCCCGGACCGCCTAGATGTTTATTTTTTTTTATTTGCTTATACTCAAGAGTCAAGAGTAATTTTTTTGTATTTGGCAACTGTTGAGATTTGCAATTTACACTACATTTAGATTTATGATTGATTTTAATTTTGTTGCATGACTTTTATTTATTTATACAGACTAAAAAAATATATTTTTTATATATTTTTCAGTATTTTTTAATATCGTCTAGAATATCGTTATCACAAAAATACTCTGAAATATTGTGATAATCTTTTAGGGCCATGTCGCCCACCTCCAGTTGCACCAGCCACGTGTGTGTTCAGATGTAGCCTGTAGTTAGAACATAATTTCTGATTTTGGAGGGAGTTTAGGTGCGAGGGGAGTCTGCACAATAGTAACATTTGTCACTTTTCAGAGATTTTTTTCCGCCTACATATGTAATATTTTTTAGTCAAACATCCTACACGTGTCACATCATGTATATTTGTTGCAGAGGCCAAAAGGAAAGGCTGGGGATGGAGGGACTAACAGTGCAGATGAATCAGATATCCCTTTAATAGTATTGGTTTGTAGTATAGGGGTTTGACTGGAAGCTGAGGCTCTGCAGTGCAACAGAAAGAACGACGACTGGGGTGGGAAAAAGTGATTCGTAGCTTTTTTTTGACCTTGTATTGAGATCAGAGAACAACTCTGACCCGTGCTCTAACAGTATAATTGTGTGTTCACTTCAGTTTAATCACCAATTACTTCCAGAGGGTACATGTTTTCTCAGGCGCTGCTTTTGAGCCGGTCAATCACGACTGTGTGTGTGAGCGAGATTGTGTGATTTTCAGAGTGGGGAAAGGTGATTTTTCTTTATTTGCCACTTCAAAATCACAGTTGGATATTATTCTAATTACACTGGCCTGATTAAGAAATAATCAGGGGACATAATTGTAATATCAAGGGGTCTATGTCTGCCTTTGAAAGCCTGGAGTAGGGGTCAGGCAACAAAGAGCTACCAGTTGTTATGTTCTCTTTTTATTCTTGCTTTGATTTCTTAGCAATTTTAAACTCAGAAAGAGGTCAAAAACTTTTCTTCTTCAGAATTTGACATACAGGTTGACAGTGGTGCGACGTCACAGATTTTGTTTGCATGTTTGATGCATGTGAGACTATTTCCACTTGAGACGAGGTCACAGCACCCGAACACAGCGGGGGTCGACCTTCTCTCAGCGGGGAGGGTGTGAGGCTAATGTGTGTTCATAATTTGACTTGGTGCCATTTTAGACCTGACTTGAATATAAGTAAAGGAGGACTTGTTGACAGAATGTGCACTGGTGATGAGAGACATTCTGCTTCTTGAAATTCAAAATTAAATGTCCCAAAAAGCCACATCTGTTGGCTGTACCTGATATCCGGCCTTTTCCCCGTCAAACTGATTTCAAGAAAGACATTGTACCTGGGTGAATCAGGGTCCATGCCATATTCCTCAGTAGGTGTGTTTCCACTGAGTACTTTTTGGAAAGCGGCTGAGTGTTTTTGCTACGCCCACTAGTAGGGCTGGGAGATATGGACCAAAAGTCATATCCCGATAAATTTAGGCTGAATATCGATATACGATATATATCCCGATATTTTTATCACAAAGTGAGAGCAAATGTTCAGTCAAAGTCAAAGCCAAATATGACATATCACAAGTAGTTTTATTGAAACTGTTTAAGTGAACATAAAAACTGTATAACAACTGGAGTACCTTTTCTTTTAAAAAAGTCAAAGCTCCTTAAAATGCACATTTAAATAAAAAAATATCTTAAATAAAAATAGCCTATGAAATAAAATATATTTTTTTCTGAAATAAATATATTTATGTTAGAAAAAAAGAATAATGAACATTACAAAAGAACTGAATATGACAAACCCTAGTAAGGGCAGCATTTATATATAAAGAAAGACATTTTTTTTAAAACTATATCGATATATGCAATATGGTCTAATTCCATTTCACACAAATATATATTGATCTATCGCCCAGCCCTACCCACTAGTTAGTTCCCCTTGGCCTCTGTTTCCACACAGGTCCTCTTGTATCAGCTAACCATATAAGTTTGAATGTGACATAAATAGTTCTGCGACACTTATGTGATTATTCAGTGACAATTTTGACCGTGACGTCAGTGATGCGACGCTGACAACAGACCGACGCGACAAGTCCAAACAGTGGAGACATCAACATGGAAGGAGAGGAGACGGTTTCTGTGTTACTGTTCGTCGTGTTTGTATGCCGATTTCAGTCTGCTCTGCTTATTTCTTTTAAAAATGGCGTTCGACTCACGTCATATCCCGCCTCAACTGTATCCAGTATCTTGTATCCTTGACTAGTTGGTAGCCGCTAACCGGTCAAGTTGGGCGGATCCTCTCTCCCAAGTCACACCCATAGTGGTTCACTAGAGGGAAAAGTACCTAATGGAAACGCGCTTAATATCACCAGCCAATCAGGGACAGCTCTCTAGATGATATAAAACACAGTACGCTGCTTGCCAAATAGTAATCCTGGACCCAAAGCTCCCAGCTCTAATGCTCGTGTCAGTACAGAGTAGAAGAGTGTCAGAGGGAGGCTGTTCACACAAGAACACATTTGTCTCTTTCCAAATAAAATAAAATAAGAATATTTTTCACTTTAAAGCCCAAATTGTTCCAGGAGCCACAGCTCTACTGTTACTTGTCAACTTGAACTTGTTTTGTTCAAACGTAAATGTACGCTTTGATTCACTGAATATTTCAACATCTTGCTCTTTCATTTCAAGGATAGGGTAATGTGTAATGTTTGTGCTCCAGAAATGAAGGTATATTCCAGATGGTCCCCCCCCCAAAAAAACAATAAAGGGCACTTGTAGAGGCAGCAAAATATGACTCATATTTATGTATTCGACTGTCCTCCGCCACTGATGAAGACTTTAAATGGTGGACATCACACTCGGAGTGGGAGGGAGGGGGGAGTTGTTTGGGACGAACAAACGTTGGACTTTCAACCGGGAGAACAGGGTTTGTGTCACGTGTAAAAAGTAACTAGAGATGGTCCGATCAGGTTTTTTGGGACCGATACCAATCACCGATCACCTAAAGCCTCACCGAACTGATTACCGATCAGATCCGATCAATCATGTGGGACGATATTGATATTTATATTGCCCCCCCACCCCCCTCCATCATTTCATCCACTCATGCACAGGCCTATAGCCTTTCATTCATGTTAACATTGTAATCATTTATTTACTAGATACTACTAGATTACCTACCTTTATTTACTGCATAGCAGTAAATTTAATATTCCTTCATAGCAGCAGTGGCACTGTGGAAAACAATATGCCAAAATGGCCTCTATAGGGCAGTCAAGAACAGGCAAGAGCTTAATGTTGAAAGTTCACTCATTTATTGATACCATCCATTTTAAATGACTGTATTGTTGCATATATATATATATATATATATATATATATATATATATATATATCCGATCAGTTGCCGATCGATCAGCGTCATCCCTAAAAGTAACCCCTCGTAACTTATTCACTTCCAGCATTTACGTACATGTATTTACTGTTAAAACTGTCTTTTATAACGCCTAACTGAAGTTTTTTGCCCTAAACCTAGGTCAGTGGTTTTGTAGCCTAAATTCACCAAAACTGCAGCCTTTCTACAACTGGGAACCGTACGTGTATGTATAATGACGTGTGTGCTATTTTAAGAACGCTCTGCTCTCTACTGTGAGCTGTAAAACGCTCATATGAGTCATTTTCACAAAGTCTCATATGAGTCATTATGGATGGTTATTGATAAACAGTCTAATCCATATTTTAGATTGGAGATCTTGTTATGTATTCTGCTTTTTTATCTTACCCTGCACTTATTATGGGGCTGTTTTTAAATGATCATTAACTACATGTTCTACATGTTTTAGTTGAGTGAGTGTGTGATAGAGACGGGAGTAGCAGCATTTCTTTTTTTTTAGTATTTGAGCCCCGAGCAAGACACAGGAGGGGGCGCAGAGGGAACAACTAAAGAAAGAAATAGAGAAAGGTGTACAATATCCCTCATTTTAGAAAAAAATAAACATTGGCCAACCACCAGAACAGCGAATGATGTCAGAGTTTACAGGTCACCCAGCACAGACCCATTTCTCAGACGAGTGACATTTTACAACAGGGCCTGGAGGTAGGTAATCACTTGTTTCTGGTGCTTTGCTCACTCAGACACACTCACACACCACCGTCACACGCACCAGCTGCACACATTCACCCTAATCTAAGCAGCTTGACCCTACCCCGAAGCTGAGGTAAAACATAATTTCAGAATGAGTTTCCTTTTAACCCTCATCCCACCGGACGAGATGCTGCCGCGATAAGTCCGGCCCTCAACCTCACCCTGAGTTGAGTTTGACTGATGGCTGCAACAGTCTTCTCTCAGTTCAATCTAATGCCGCTGTACTCCGAGGACGCAGGTATCTAGCGAGTGACTGCGATCTTGCTTGACAAAGTATCTTCCTAACTCATTTAAAAAGAGATCTTAGTGTTACACCCTGTAATTACAATCCTAATGAAGCCCCTCACACATCCATGTTGCTGTTTATTTGTTTCAGACCCCTGCAGTATATCCTCTCTCTCTCTGGTGTCTGGTGTCAAGTTTCATTGCGCGGCATCGTTCCCTGAGTGACTGAAAGTTCGTGCTCAACCAACTGCTGCGGAGGTGCAGCTTTTAATAAACAGAAAAGCCCTGCAGGG
The DNA here is from genome assembly GCF_030273125.1 of Centropristis striata. Classification (NCBI taxonomy): domain Eukaryota; kingdom Metazoa; phylum Chordata; class Actinopteri; order Perciformes; family Serranidae; genus Centropristis; species Centropristis striata. Next base: position 16,125,675 of record NC_081530.1, read on the forward strand.
AAGGTAAGCACTTGGCCATTTCTGATGAAACTTTTTTTTCTTTCTTTGGAAAAAGTTTTATAAAAGTGAGACGTCTCACTCTCTAAGACTCCTTCAAAAACACTCAGACAGGTTTCTCCTCACCACAGAGCTGTGCCCACTCTGCCTTTAGAGGATTTACAGTTTTCACATTTGTGTTTCCTCTCCACATTCCCATCTCCTTTTTTTTGTTCCTCTTAATCATTAACACGACAAAACCTCTGCCTCCTCACTGAGCATCTGTGCTGAGAGACATGGTTGATGGGTCATTGTGTTCGTTAACAGAAAGATGTGGCCACCGCAGGAAGGTCTTTGAAAGTCCATTATTGTGTCCCTTGGAAGCCAAAATATCAGCTTTTACTGACACGCTGGTGCTCTGTGGGAAAATGTAGCTATCACTCAAACAAGGTTAAAAACGAAGCACAAGAGTTATTTGCAAATCTAATTTCATACGGGCTGGATGACACACTGATTTCATATTCTCATTAACCTTTTATTGACTTTCTCCACTGCTTGGTAGAGCACATTTAAAGTTGAAAAATTAGATGTTACTCACAACAACTCCTCCAAATTAAAAGCATAAAATACATAATTTGTCCTTGCGCTCTAGAACGGCACAAATAATTAAAAAACTGTGTGGTCAGCTAAAAAAATACAACCGTTTTTTGGTCTTGGTGCCCAAAGGAAGTAAGAAATGCACAGACATAATTTTCCCATTGCTTTTTTATTGGGTGAGACCATTAAATATGTAACACATACACAGCCTTTTACTAGTTTGGATTTGCCCGTACCATTATTTTTAAGTTGTGTCTTGCCCTCCTAAACTCTAAATAACAGATTTTATTGCTGCACTTGTAATTGCACATGTTCTGTTTTGAAAAGGACCCAGAGCTCATGGTTAAAGGCATAAGCCATCATCAAAAACAGACAGAAAGTGTATTAAAAAATGAAAATGTACTATGAAGCATTTCTGTGTGATTAGAACATAAGTCCAGTTAGTATTTCCAGACAAATATTATGTGTTGATATATTTAAATTGAACTGAACTCGTCACATTTTAGGTCTTAGATGTCTCTCTCACTGTTGATAAGAGGCTACACTTTACTGATGTAGCTCGGGAGTCTGTCCCTCCAACTAAATGCACTTGAGTGCGTGACACGTTGTATTTACCACTTCAGAAGTCTCAACTAGGAGCTTACCAGGATGACTGGAAGGCAGCATTAAACCAGGGAACATGAAAGAGATCAACTCTCTGAAAAAAATGCTACAAAAACTACCACAAAAACTTAGCACAGCACATTGCTGTTACTCAAGGCTGTGCATATGAAACATAGCATCTGCCATATCCCAAGCTGTTCTTCTCCTGACCAGTCAGACTGATCATAGAGGAGTTGGTTTCCTCAGAATGGAAATGCGATCCATACGTTGTCCATCCATGTGTGTTGTAAAACAACCCCTGAAGTTTGAAGGATCATCGAACACGCAGCTGTAAGCCTCCGCAGCTCCGTGTCAGCCTGTTGCCGAGCTACTGGGTTTGACACCTTCACCTTTATGCAGCTCCATGAAAACAGACATGTCAATCAAATCGCTCCTCATTTTTCTCTGGTGGAAGTCAGAAGTCTGCGTGCTGCCTCGCTATATGGCTGCAGAACATCAGGAACATGCTATACAAGCTGTTTGGAGAGCTGTGATGGATATGTTGGGCTTGTTCTTGGGAGCTACAAAAAGTCTGGAAAACCGCTGAGATACAACTATAGGGTCAAACTTGTTCTGAGTTTGGTTTTGGCAGAAAGGTTTTGTGTGTGTTCAACATTTTGAGATCACGAGTTGCAGGGTGTGCATGGCGGGCATGAGGGAAGACACCAAGCTCACGTCTCAGCCTGTTCTCCTGTCAAAAACGTTAATATAAGTTTTGTGTAAAGGGCAGCAAAAAACGAGCTATGTCTCCGTATTTCACCGTACGCTGTAATGTGCCCGCCGCCATCTTGCTGATATAGTAGTGATTGACAGCCAAGTGAAGTTTAAAAAGGTGGATTCCCGCAGTCAGTTGGAGGTTGGAGTGGTGGAAAATGGGGGACTTTCACCCAGGAGAGCGGGATTCACGTCCCATGTGAAATGAAATGTAAACCTTTTTTTTAACGTAAGTTATGTGAACCACGTTTTTCAACGTAACTTACGTGAACACCGTAACTTGTGGCAGTCACGTGACCCTTTTAACTACCTAATTTTTTCGGTATTTACGTACATTTATTTACTGTTTAAACTGTCGTTTATAACACCTTGCCAAGTTTTTTGCCCTAAACCATAGGTCAGTGGTTTTACAACATAAATCCACAGGAACTGCTATCTTTTTCTGCTATCTTCAGTGTTTTGTACACTGATGACAATATTGTGCTTGATGTACTTTAAAAAGTAGGCAAGTTTTTGTATGGAGAGTAGTCTTTTTAACTAGTTAACTTTTTGTATGTACAAAATTAATTTCCAAGTAAATTCTAGTAAGTAGAATCTTATTTTTATTCAGTAGATCAAACAAGTAAATTCTTTTGCATTAATTTTAAGTTGTATGTCTTAAAGTGCAGCTACTTGAAAACACAACTGCTTCAAACCACACAGTTGATTTTTAATTGAAATGACTAAAACACTATCTATTTTAGTTGCACAGTGGTTTCTTTTCCATCGAGAGGGATAATAGATCTTTCATCACCCAAATCCTGATATATATTTAACAGGTTTGCCCGAGGCCTTTGAAACCTCATTAAGCAGCCTTGGGCTCAGCTCGGCTCCAACAGGGCCAGAGCTGATATGTTCCAACATGACCCACACAACACTCACAGCTCCCAAACTCACAGCTCCTCCCATTTCACAATTATATTGGAACAGATTTACAACAAGATTTATGGTGGGTGTGTACCAAAGAGGATTGGCTATGAATATATAAAAAGAAAGAAAATGCACAAACACATTCAGATTAACTGAAAACTGAGACCTTTTCATGTAAAGATTGAAAGTTCATTTTATATTGTTCACTAATTTAATTATATTACATTTACATCATGTCAGATAGATTGTTTTCAGTGTAGTTTAGGGAATTTCAGTGTTTGTGGGTGGGTTCACCTCTTTGGGACAGACTGAAATATCTCAACAACTATTAGACTGATTGCCATTTAATTTTGCACAGACCTTCAGGGTACAGGGTCAGTCTTAATGACTTTGGTGATCCTCCTCCTTTTCCTGTAGCACCACCATCAGGTTAAGTGAAAAATCCACCATTTGATGGATTTTCCTAAAATTTGCTAAAGACATTAATGGTTTTGTGAACTTTGGTATTTCCGTTTGTTTTTGTTCTTGGTCCTTTTATTGAGTCTAAATTTCTATTCTTCCATACTTTGCTTTGTTTGGTTACTGTCGACTCTTACCTGTTTCTGGAAAGTTGGTTGTTTTGTCATCCTAGGTAGGTTTACACTTTTAATTAAAAAACGAAATCTTTGTGGCTATTTTACTGATACTGATTCCAGCATTTTTAGACTCAATATATTTGAGTATGGGAGGAAAGGATTCATTATTTCCATACCAATTTTGTCTCTGGCAGAGGGATGAACATTTGGGGAAATAAAGTGGCCAAAAATATAATTGATCAGTTTACTGAGTGAATAATATATATGAACAATCCAGAAGCCAGAACTAAAACTTTTGGACTTACTGCAGAAAATATTCAGTGTCTGGTCAAATTTGCAGCCCTGTAATGCCACATTGGCTGTTTTAAATTGTTATTTGTTCCCAGATGATGCTCTTTATTTCCCTTCATGTCACACCAGCTGGAAACTTGAGACCCCCAAGTCTTCTGGACATCTGACGCCCCTTTCTCTTTCTTTACCCCTGTCCCAGACAGAATATTCCTCTGAAGAAGAAGTCCTCTCTCTAAGTGCATTGGTCTCTGTTGACCCAACCCATGTAAGTACTCCCTCCCTCAACAAACCCATAACCTGGGTTACCTCAGTGGGGACTCCTTGCAGTGATTGACAGGCACCTCTCACCCTCTGTTCCACTGTGTTTAAAGCCTGAAAGATTATCTACCGAGTGGCAGCCCCCCCCCGCTCTATCTTTTAAAATGACCATGCCCTTATCCATCTGTCCTCCTCCCCCCATCACCTTCTCTTCCACTATAAAAACATACCAATCTATATCCACACAAATCATACACACCAGCTGTGTGAGGTGCAGGCTGTGTGTGTGTGCGTGCAAGTCCTTGTTGGTTTTCAGCTTCGAGAATGAAGCAGGGATAAGAGAGCAATGGGAGTGCTGCATATAAAATTCATGCGCTGCTTGTGGAGAAAATAATAAGGGAGAGAGCTCTCGCAGAGCTGCTTCCAGCTCTTCTAATGCAGCTAAACAGATTGCGTGTATTCTGTGCAGCAATGTGTGTGAATATGGGGAGAGTTGAGTGTGTTAGTGCTAATGCGTGTTCGTTTGGATCCAACAGTGGATCAGAGGCACACTGAAGTAAATAACTCAGTAGGTGTTCAAGCTGGCCGGCTGTCACAGAGGTACCAGTTGATTTATATTGCTCTCTGCAATGACAGAGGGAGGAACGGACAGGCAGGGACGGAGGGAGAGATCAAACCGAGGGATGGATGGAGGGTTGGAGGGATGGATGGTGGAAGGGGAGCGGTGATTGAAGAGCCAAGGCCAGAGGGACAGCCCAGTCCAATCTGTATACAAGGCAAAAGCATGAATATAGAGAGATGGATGAGCAGATGATTTGTGTGTGTGTGACAGGCAGGAAGGGACTCAGTAAACCAAACATCTGCAGCCAGTGGACAGCTGACAGAACAGTTGTCTTTCCTAGAGGCATGGAGTTAAAGGTACTCACACCTGCAGTGCAGCTGCAGGACAATATGACTGGCGGGGGTTCACCACTTTGCTCCAGGCTTATTAGCATTAATTATAGTACCAGTGAAATGAAAAATCAATTTTCCTAGTGTTCATTTATCTCTTAATATATGCCAAATATATGTCAAATAATCATTAAAATCCATGTCTCTCTTCCTGTGAAAAGATGTAAAGCAGTGTCAAATGTTTGATGAGTCATCCTGCACTCAGAGGCTTTTACAAAGATGAATCCAATCAAATAAGACTCTGGGCGATTTGCTGGCCACACTGGTCATATAAAACCACACTTCACCACTTGTGGTTGTAGACATGGGTGGAGTAGTTAACAGAGAGATGGGGTGAGATGTGTTTTGATATCAGGGGGCAGAAACGCCAATATACATAGAATCTCCAGTTAGAGTACATTACCATTGTTTTCATCTCCAAAACAATGTGGCTGAGGCCTATTCCAGGGAGGCGTTCAGGTGAATGTTTCCCTGCAGCGTGGGCAGAACATGCAGACTTTTACTGGCAGGTGAGTGAGGAGCGCGGGGTCGATGGCAGCATGGAGGGACCGGGAGGTCGGGAGCTGTTCTTCTGTGTGTGCTGCCAGCGCTGCGGGGACATGGAGCCGGTTGAAAGTCTGCAATTTCTCCCTTTCATCTCTCCCTTGTCCTCCTCCTTATCTAACAGGAGAGGGAGATGTGTGTGTGTGTGGAGCAACAGTCATCTGTAGCTCTGTGTAGCTTACACTCTAATCCCATCCACTTTTCAGTGGTTCAGGAAATGCACCAGATTTGATTCAGGTCCCTCTTGTAATAAACATCATCCCAATATTCCGTTTTACTGGGAAATTTCGTCACAGTACAAAAGACACTCTAACTTGTCTTTCACGGGGACTTTAATGACAGAGAAGAGAGTGAATTCTTTACTTCCTGTGATCATTTCCAGTCGAAAACCCTCTTCTCTAATGTTTAAACCAGTAGTTCCCATCCATTTTAGCCTGAAGCACTGACTTACAAAGACACATGCACTTGTGACCCTCACATCAGACGTTGAGCAGTTCAACCAAAGAGTGAAATTCCTTTCAATGATTTTTTTTTTTTAAATATAAAAACATTTCAGAGGCCCGAAGAGGTAAAACTTTCCAAAATTTAAAAAGGAAGAAAGCTATATATGTATTTTTTTTAAAGATAGAAAAAAAATATATAATTTTCTGCTGCAAAAGTATGCTCGTCAATCATTTTGCAACCTTGGGACCGCCCCGCCCGTCAGGTTGTGATCCACTGGTTTCAACTCTAACGGCCCCGGGAGCCAGCAAGGACAGAGTGGTAACATAAGAATTATTGGCTGAATTATTCAAAGCCTTTCCAAAGCCTGCTGACTTGAGCTTTTAAGGGAAATGTAAAGGAAAATAACATTTTCCTCTGCCTGGTTTCCTTTAAGTAGATGGATAAAATGTAGTAGAACATTAAATCTCTGCATCAATGTGACCAAGAAGTTCCTCTACATATACAGTACTTGGCGTATGAAGCGATACGAAGTGATTCTGATTTTGTTTACAACATCATTACAGCAGGAGGAATTAATTTACTCAGTTTCCTCTGCAGGGCCAAACAGGCCTGGAGCCAGGGCTTACTCATTATTTATGTCACACAAATTCCCCCCAAATTGCATTTATGTGGCCTTTTTGCATGTCATTGCCAAAAGAGATTATCCGCCAGCCGTGTGATGGTTTCAAATATATAAAGTGTTTTTTTAAGGATTGAGCACAACATGTTTAATAACAATGTTGGTAAATTAATGTTTTGGTTGTATAGCTAACCTCTGTGATCTTATATGGATATCCGACAAAACCAACATTTGTCATCCACTGGGGAAATGAATCCGTTTTTCAAAGTTACACAAAGGCCTGACCCTTTGGTGACACTAAAAAACTCAAGTAATCTTATTTTGGTAATGGAATAACTCATATTGAATATGAATCTCAGCCAACTACAATGTTGTCACAGTAGGAATGAAAATATAATGCCAGCAGGCCACAAGAAACATTTAAGATGCAAGAGTTTTGGCATAAAAGACAGATATTGATATCCAATAACCGACTGTTTATCATGCCTTGACAGCAGAGAATAACAAGAAGGGTCGTGCTTTGAATAATGATCACATGATTTTTTTTTGGTATTTTAAAGGTACAAAGGCTCCATCGGATTTATCTTGACTCCAACTCACTGCCAGAATCTTTTCGCTCATATGCCTATCCAAGAAACAATCCTTTTAAATACACAACAGGGACTTCCGGTGACGTCGGAATGTAGAAGACGTGTTGGTTCTCCCGTGCTTTTTATTTTAAAAGTATTTTTTTGAAACCCTGTTTGACTTTGGACCATGTCATATTAAAGCCCTTTTTACATAACTATTTTCAAACACAATGTTTAAATACACAACAAGTCCTTGAGACCATCTGTTGGTTGTTTAGTGCCCTTACAAGTGGCACTAACAAATATCTTGGGGGAGTACATGTTTGGGTTTTTAGAAAGGATAGTTTAACCCATAATAACCCACGGTAGCACCCGTGTAACAAACACTTTAAATCTTCTATAATCTCCCATATTCAGCTTTATGCTTCACCTTAACTCATTAATTCCCTAAGCGACGTATACTCAACACCCTGGTGTGTTGGTCATGTGACTTTGACAAGAAGTGACTTCTCCAAAATATGTGTGTGGCTGGAAACATAAATCTAAATAAGAAGCTAATTTGAAAAAGCTTATTTCTTGTTACGAGGCTAAGTTTAAACCCATTTAACAATTCTAATCCATTAATAGGGAACTGAAAAAATTAAAGTCACAATTTTGATATATGCTATGGAGATGCAAACAAAAAAGTATAGTTATTTGTTTTATTCATTATTGATTTATTCTTATTTGTTACTTAAAAACAAATCTGAAAAATAATTTATTGTTAAACAGCACTATTAATGTCACAATTTTGATAAATGTTGTGGAGATGCAAAGAAAAAGGCACATCTGTGTTTCTGTAAGCAGAAAATGTGTCTAGTTTTTTATTTTTAAATAAGAAATATCATAAACATAAATACCATAAACACCATATATGCCACATCACAGATCTTTGACATTTAGGGGTAGAATTTAAAAAAAACACACATCATAAATGTGTTCTATGTGGTCAACTTGGTCTGTGGTATTTGTCCCATAATTTTCCTTTAAGGATTACTGGGCCTGGGTTCTTATGGGTTAAAAGGTAAAATAAAGAGGTAACTTCCGTGCACGTCAACTATGTAACTAACATCAAATTACAACCTTGACTTTTGGTTTCACATGATACAGGACCACTGATCTCCTGCGTCAAAAAGTCCTGTGTATGGTTGATCCATTCAACAACCCTCCCACCCTCCCAAAGTGGACCTTGTCATTCTTTATACTCCACGATATCCTACACGATTCTTTGTTCCTAAGCAGTTGTCCACTTGTGATTGTCATGTAATAGGACCAAAGAAAACAAACTGCAGGTGTGATTGAAATAGTCGTCACCATAGCTTATAAAGAATGACAGTCTGATAGGTCCCCATTCAGGCATGTCCAAACTATTCCATAAAGGGCCATGTGGCTGCAGATTTTTGTTCCATCCAATAAAAAAGCACACCTGATTCAACCGATCAGCTGTTTGAACACTGAGATCAGTTGATGAAACGACTCATGCCTGTTGTGCTTCTGCTTCGGCCCTTTATGAAACAGTTTGGACGTGCCTGTCGTACAGTAGGTGCAGCCACAACATCTGGATTGCCCCCTGGTGGCTGGCTGCAGTATAGGTCATAAACCCTGTCCCCTCAATGTTAACGAATGGGACACGAGCCAAACTAAACACTCAAAGTACACATCAAATACATTTTCCCTTGAAGATTGTTTCTGGCATTTTAAACAGTTCTTATCTTGCTGATGTTTGTTCAAGTGTTCATTTTTCTGATATGTTTGGTTTTAATTAGTTATTTGATGCTATAAAACAGCGGTTCAACAGCATTATTGACAGCTCGCATTGGCTCACTACTGTGCAGACACATGATGTAACCAGTGCAAGATGGCAGCTGGATATTTTGTTGTTTAGACAATATAATTGTGTATCGTGATATCTCGATATAATTTAATCATGATACAATTCCACTGAAAGACAATATATTATCACATACAGTATTTTGCCCAGGCCATTCAGAAAGGAGTAATATCATTATACTGCTATGAAAGTGATAGTATGCATGTTTGTTGTGGCTTGATGAATGAGGAGAACAAGTGGAGAGGTGGACGTTCAATGCACATTTATTCCACACGACGTTGCAATCAGTTGTGGCTTCAGAATAAATGAAAAAGTTACAGAGACTGAAACTTCCTATATAGCCGTTGTGGCACGGTACCAGTTATTTTGGTGCATTGAATGTTGCTTAACTTTGTGCTTATATGGTAAAGTTGTCAACACAGATGTAATATCTGTCAGCGTATATGGTCAGCCTGTCAACAACTGAAACATCTAGCTCAGGTGGTCAGAGGAAACACAAGTCTTGTTCCTCAAATACACGAATACTTGTGCATAAGTTTAAGCTGATCTTTGGATATTCGCTGGGCAGAATTGCAAAGAATGCATCCTAACAGAAAGGTCTTGCATCCTTTCTCCTACCAACATTATGTTTTTTTTTTGTTTTTTTTAACCATGAAGGTGATCCACAAGGTAGTTAAGGTTGCCTTGAAATGCATTACACCTCCACCATATGGACAGCGGACAAAAAAGCCCATATTTGAGTTGATTTTGGAAAGCACTAACAACCTATTTAGTTGCTTAATTATGAGGGCTTGTTGTCGATGATTGCATACTCTGTTCCATCTGTTCTTTTCCTGACATAAACCTTGAATTACATGATTATATTTTTGGATACAGATGAAGAACAGACTGTCAGAAAGCATCATGAACTGTGCGTCAGTGTAGTGGCAGTTACTTCTTGCAGTCAACAGATGGCAGGATGTAGCTGGATCATTTGTATGCAGCAGCATGCCCATACACACACACACACACACACACACACACACACGCACACACACACACACACACACACACACACACACACACACACACTGATACACACACAGCAGGGGCCAGCAGAATACATCGTGAGCCTTCAGAGGACAGAAGGTTTCCCTGCTCTTCTGTGATTAATGGGCTGATTGAGGCTGGAGCCAAAATGGAGGGTGGGCCAGTTTACAGCCCGCTAATGAGGTGATAATGGAGAGGTGGGCGGCCGGGTCCGCCACCCAGCAAAATGGTGGAAGCATCATGGGGAAGGTTTCAGAGGCAGAAAGGCAGGAAAGCTTTCCAGAGGGCAGCCGTGTGTTACATCTCGGTGAAATGAATAGTAAAGGTGGAGGGCTGCTTACATCCATTTTCCACAATAAAATAGGCGGTTGTTTGGTTTGCCTCGAAGAATAAATCATGGTACTTGAGCAGTGAGAGCATGATGCTGTAAATGTTATAGATGGAAGAGGCAGGTAGTTACTTGACTGGGAGATGAAGAGATATTTTGACTGTGACAGTGATTGCTGGGTTTGGAAATAAGAGGGATTGTTGGCCTGCTGGAGCTAGAGGGGGAGCAGCATTGCATCACAGTCACTGTAAGCTGCAGAACAGGATCCTTCATGATGTTGATATCAAAGATGTATTCATTTCAACATGCTTATTGAACGTCTGATGCAAGACTGTAAGTACCTTTACACCACTGGCAGGGTCTGATATTTTAGAGTTTATCTGAGTTTGAATGACATGTGTTTTATTTCACTTGGCTGGTGTTGCACTTAATGAAGCCTTGAGCTCAGGTGGAGCTGGTTGCCAGTTATTTGTGAGGTTGGTGGTTTGACCCTCTGCTCCTCTTGTCTACAAACTTTTCTTCAGACACTCATTCCCAACATTGTTTCCCAAATGTAAGTCAGATTTAATAGAATGTAACGGGTAAAGGGTAAGCTCACCCCTGTGGTTTTACTTTATTTGCAGCTTTAAAAAAATATATCTGCGTGACCAGGTGCATCAATAAAGACTCATGGAGAGTGCTTACATGCATGTAAGTAGCCAATGTACTCTCATGATTGCTTTGTATAATATCTTATGAAATACAACTATGACTGCTATTCAACGTTGTGAAACGGTCACATGATGACCGTAAAACGTAAATGTTGCTGTTTGTTAAACGTGGTTAACATTGTGAAACAGACGTACTTAGAATAGCTGAGCAAAAAAAATACTTAGTTTTGTGAGGAAAGTTATTAGGGTTTGTGCTCAAATAATGACCTAAATTTGTAGTTACTGGACGGAGTTAAGTAGGTGACATAAACGTAAACAGTGATGCGTTTATGTACGGAAATTAATTTATTATTATAGGGCAGTCCGTGGCTTGTAACTGGAGAGTCGCCGGTTCGAATCCAAGCATGGTGTGTTCACTTGTGTGTAAAAAAGGATGGGTTCAATGCAGAGGTTGAATTTTCCCCTTTGTGAGATTAATAAAGTAGCTAATCTTAATCTAAACAGTAAACTACAAATGACAACTACGACTGTGATTTAACAGGGGACACAAACACAGATGTCCTGATTCACATGTCATGTTTGTTTGATCCTTCCGCCACCTTATCGGCCATTATTTACATCAACTCACTTCCTCCTTTCCTCCCGTAATTTTCACTGTGGCCACTAGAGGGTGCTGCCTAGCAACACATGTCAATATGAGCTGTAATAAGCTCCACCTCCTGGCTCACAATTATGTGGTTAATCTACAAACTACAGTGCATTGAGGGCGGCTGTGGCTCAGTTGGTAGAGCTAGTTGGCCCCCAACCGAAGGGTTGGTGGTTCGATCCCTGGCCGTCGCAGCCTACGTGTCGAAGTATCCTTGAGCAAAATACTGAACCCCAAATTGCTCCCGTGTTCATCGGTGTGTGAATGAATTCCCAATCGTGGCAGGTTGCACCGTTTAGGGTAGCCTCTGCCACCAGTATGAAGTGTAAAGCGTTTTGAGTGGTCGCAAAGCGATTAGAGAAGCGCTATATAAGTGCAGGTCCATTTACCATTGCTTCTTATAGAAATAAAACTATACAAAACAGCCTAAAGTAACAGGACTTTCTTTGTTAAAGATTTTGTTTCTGTAATCAGGATCTGACATTAGAGAAACGATATCTCCACTGTTCCATTTCTCCTGGAGAACACTAATTTCATGGCCATGTGTACACGTAACCAGATCTCTGATTGACTTGTCAGCACAAGCATGACAAAAGACTTTAGAGAGAGAAATCTGATACCTGACCTGCTACAAGTATATCTGGAATTAACACAATGCATGTACGCATGTTCTCAGATAACCTGCGTACTGGCTTCTCTGTCTAACCCAGTTACTTAAAGTTGTAATCCTTAAGATTTCAGGCCTGATTAATATAGCGACACTCGAGGTAGCTTACTACTGTAGTATTAAACTGTTAAACTTTCTGTTACCACAAACAGGCTACAGCAGCTATCTGTTCACAGGAGAAGTTCAGTGCATCTGTAAAAAAAAAACCCTATGTATTATTTATTACTGTATTTACTATATTGGATGGAGGTTTGTGTTAAATCACACTGTAAAACCTTAACTGTGAAATTCATAGTAATATAGATGCAGCCATTGACAAATAACTTGCTGTAGAAGAAATCACAGTACTTTGTTGTGATGTTATTGACTTTTATTATAATAGATATTCCTTTATTAGTCCCACAATGGGGACATTTTCAGTGTAACAGCAGCAAAAAGTGTACAGCAAAAATAGAAGGAAGTATCAATGAATAGAAACAAGCAATATTAACAAGGAATATTAACATATTGACAGTTTAGACTAGAAGAAATCTAAAGTATAAAAATATAAAGTATTACCACTCTAATTGCTAATCTAACATTTGGAACAATAGATGCAATATAAACAGCTGAAAATGACTTAGAAAAATATTTGTATTGCACAGTAAGTAGTATCCCTGATTGATGTATTGATATTGCACAGTTTATGTACATTAAAATGCAGTTATTGTCAGTTGTAACTGTCAGTATATTAAAGTTAACGGTGATTTCCTACAGTATACTTTAGTTACTGTGATTTCTTACAGCATATTTTAGTTTACTGTGATTTCCTATGGTACATTTTAGGTTTCTGTGATTGCATACAGTTCATTGTTGGCTACTGTTATTCTTACAGTACACAATATGTTACTGTGATTTTTCCACAGTAAATAATTGCTCACTTAGATATTCTACATCATTTTCACAGTAACTATTTTATTACTGTATTACTATTGACTGTTTGTGGCTGAATACACACTATTCTACTGTGAAATAATATACTTTACTGTGCACAAACATGTTGTATTGCTATGGATTTCACATGCATTTTTTACACTGTAAAATAAAAACAGTTTGGGTGTGGTGATAATGAGCGAAATAGTTTCTCCTATAGATAGCACTCGTCATCTGTACAGTCTGGGTGTTGTGACTGTGTCACACAGTTAATTGGGCCTTCTCCTTACAATGTGTGTGGAGTGAACAAAGTCTCAGTCAATCTGCTTCTGTCACTTATTTCAACAGGAACTTCAACTCTGCTGCAGTCGACTTCAAAGATGCTCTCTTATCGTCCTAAACAGACCGTCCTCTATGTGTAGCAGAGTGAGGTCTGTTTATTTCCCTCCAACTTATCCACATTTGAAACATTTCTGTCTTTTAAAAACCTCTCAGCATCACTGTTTCTGTGGAGGGGACAACAAAGTAAATGACAGCATCCATCTAGGGAGACTTAAACCCCCCTCGGTCCCCGAAGGCTTTTTTCTCGTCTGCTGCAAAGCTGAATTTATGTGAGCAATTTCTTGTGTGCCAAGTCTCTTGTACTTTTGTGTTTTGGTGTAATAGATAAAATACATCATCATCACACAGGTAAGTCAGGGTGTGGATTAAAATATATTTAAAAATCCAAGAGTAAATACACAGATTGAAGTTGTTTTTCACAGCTTCTGTCAGAGTGGAGGTCATACTGTTGTTCTGCATTATCGATCTGAATATGTTTTACATCATCACTATTAACAACTGTGCATTTCCAGAAACAAACAGTAGAAAATATTGACTTTATCTATACAAATCTGGATTAAAACATAAATTAAGTTTGGCTCCACATTACATCTCAGACTGTTTTCTTTTCCACTGATGGTGACTTTATGTTTCTACAAGGACCCATAGTTTTCTTATAATATTTGTATGATATTTGTGTGAAAGTTGCAGTTAATAGGATATCCATATCATTATAGAGAGAGTAATTATTGCAACGTCTGCCATGTCTTGGTTTATTCGACTTGCTTTATAGTATTTATGCTGAATTACATTTGTGTTTTGGATTTCTACTAACTGTAATATGTTCATTTTAGTCCATTTAGCATATTTTTTATAGACTAATTGTCTTTTTCCAGCCACAGAAGGGGTATCTCTCTTTGAATTGCCTCTCCCAAGGTTTTTCTTCGTTTCTTTCCCCCTAACGAGCAAAGTGTCTTTTTAAAATATATTTTTTTCATCTTCTTAAGCCTTGGCTTTCTAAGAAGACCACTGATGTTATGTGCTTCCAGCCCACTGAGGCACAGCATGTAATGTGTGCTGCGGTCTCTGTGGACCCCAACAACAGGTTTTTCTATATTATTCTTCTGACACATTCACCTGATTCATCAGTTAGTTGATTTGCAGAAATCAATCATTATTTTGACAAATGATTAAAAGTAGCAGTTACCATTTGCTGTCACAGCACTTCTCTGACTTTTTTGTAAACAGTAAAAATAACTTTTTTTGGCTGCTGGTCAGACAAAGTAAGCAATTTTAAGACATTACTTTGGCTTTGATTTTGATTCCAACGATTCAGTTGTTCTTTAATGATGTAGCTGGAGTTTTGACAGAGTGATCAATGGCTGCGTGTCACAATTAGTAATGAGTGGTGAAAGACATATTAAGAGCATCTACTCAACTAAAAATAGCAACAGAACACTATTAAAACACCCCATTGCAGATCCAGTGTTAAAAGTAAGTTTTACTCTTGATAATTTAGCTATATTTTGCTGATAAAAGTTGTCATTTGGTAGAGAAAATTTCCCTGAGAGTTTTGCCCCTTTGATTATTATGCATTATAAGCATATTTTTTTAATGGTTGTATTAATGTCCAAGCAGCATTTTAATAGGGTAGCAGGTGGAGTTAGGATTTAATCCATAACATTGCGTATTATATAATAAGTCAGTGGTGGAAAAAGTAATTAAGTACATTTACTTAAGTTATACTTTAAACTTCTACTTTCGATACTAGTTAGTTTGCAGATTCAAATGATGAAAACAGGATATAATCTAATAAATTATGATGTATTATTACAGATTAAGCTTCCCAACAGCATATCAAGTAGTTTCAGTTAGCACCACCATTACCAGCTGCAAAATTAAAGTGATGTGACACATTAATCCCATGATACAATATAAATGATTATGAAATTCTGCATAATAAGTACTTTTACTTTTGGTACCTTGAGTATATTTTGATGCTCGTTCTTTTCTTCTTCTTTACTTTTTTGTTATTTCTACTTAAGTAAAAGATGTGAGTGCATAGTCTGCCACTATAGTATAAACTTCAGTTTCAAATGACTTTATTATCTGTGAGATTGGAGTAAAATGGAAATGTGTTTTTTGGCTCTGACCTACAAACCCACACACACTGTACACAACAGTATGCAACACAGAACAACTACAACAACACAACCTTTGCAACATAACACAACAGTTGTGCAGCCTAAACATCTTGAAAAGATGTGGAAAAGTGATGGGTGGATTATTTTTCCACTGGCATGTAAATCCATCAACTCCATACTCCTCATTCTATTATGTGCAACATCTGCAAAGTAACCACTAAGTATAACTGTAAGATAAATGTAAAAGTATGAAGTAACATGTAAAGTACCCTGAATCTGTACTTTAAGCAAAATAAAACATGCTGTACATATGCTTTCACTTCCCTGTAATGCTATTAATGAGTCTAGATTATTTAGGTGTCATTTACTGATTGTTGGAGATGGCTTCCTTCTCCTGAACATAATGAAACTATGTGGCACTCAGCTTGTGGTGCCAAAAATACATCTGACCCTCAACAACAGTGTCTCTCTCCAGAAATCATGATCCGATCACTCAAAATAATCCACACACCCTGTTGTGAGCAGTTTCATGTGGGAACTTTACTGAAAGAAAATAGGTCCTACATGAAACTGTTCACATTAAGGTCTGCAGGGACATTGCTGTGGAGGGTATCAAATTAATTTCTTTGGTTCTTTGAGCACCACAAGTAGGCGGATATCTCCACGCCCAATATCTCCAACACTGCAACTCACACCAGAACAATGCAGACTGATCAATATCACTACAGGGAAGATAATTGTTATTATTATTATTATTTTGTAATTTTAGGATGAACTGTCTCTCTTTAGGAAGCCGTAGTTTCTTATCAATGAAAAATAAATTAAAATAATGTCTTACAACTAAACATTTTCCTAATTTCACTGATTCACAGACACACACACACACACACACACACACACACACACACACACACACACACACACACACTAATACACAAAAGGAGCGGCAGGTGCCAGCAGAACACACCCTGAGTCTTCAGCAGGTAACATTACGCAGGTTTTTAAAGCTGTGCTGCTGTAGCTGTGAGGGCTCAGTATTACGGCTCGAGTCCTCTTGGTGACGCTCTGCTGACATCACTGATATTCCCCACTCAGCTCTCCGCATCACACACTCAGAGCTCCACCGACTCCCTCTCACACACTCCGTCCACACTTAGTTTCCATTTCGCTCCTCTCGCCGTGGCCAAGACGCACAATCACACACGAGCAGCCGCGGGCTACCTGTGCGCACTGCGGCCGGCCCCTGCTTCCTGTCAGGAACACGCTCAGAGGGAGGAAGACACAGAGAGAAAACTATACACGGTCCAGACTGAAGAGGGACAGACACACAGAGACAAGCCGCAACTTGGCTCATTTCAACCCAGGCGGTCTGAACTGAACTCCAAGTTTCTTGGCTGATCGGAGAAGGAATAATTCGCAGCCCGGTGCCCCCACACAGCGCTGTTGTGGATATTTACGTCCACCTTGTCTCCTGTTTAGAAGAATGGCGAGAGATTACGCAGCACGCTGCCCGGTCTCTCCGGTGAGAAGCACTTGGCTGCTAGTTGCAGCGATCCTCCTCGCAGCCCAAGGTAAGACAAACCCCGAGCTGTGTTTGTATTACCACCAGAGGCTCAGCTTCAGCTTTCCTCCTCTTCCTGCACTGTGCGCCCTGAATGTGGGCAGCACTTCCCGCCGCGCCGCCCGTGTCCTGACAGGACTGCATGTTTCACAGTGTCACGTCTCTGTCCCTCTCTCTGGCTGCTGTTTGGTGGACTGTGTGACCTGTTGTAAAAGTTTATTGTCGAAGCACACTGGTGAATCTGTGCGTGTGTGTGTGGAGTTTCGGTACGCCATGATACGCGAGGTGTGGCTCTCCTGGTTTGTGGTTTTTGTCCTAATTCCTCGCAGCTTCAGACGGCAGGTGACTGTTCAGGAAAGCTAATCCTCTCTGAGCCTTTACAAACCCTTCCAACACGGCTGACCTGTAATCTGTGTTTACCTGTTGGAAAGTGTCGCAGGGAAATGGGGCGCAATCACCACCGCAGGTCTGATTACTAACCATTAGAATAATGGCAGAAATTGCTCCTCATTCTGCAGAGCAACAGGGTGGTGATGGGAAACACGGGCTCGGCAGGAAATGAGAAATGCTCGGCTCCTGCGCTTCAGGTGGCCCTTCAAAAAGAGTGTTGAGAGCTCTTAATGAATATCCACTACAGTTATCCCATTATAAAAGGAGGAATATTGCAGCTGGAAGAAAAGCTCTGTGTTTTACCTCTGCACCAACAGTATGCACACATAGACTGTATATCCAAGGAGATAAACCATAAATTGGGAAAAAACGATTAGGATTAGGATTCCCTCATTTCCATAATGGGGAAACTCAAAATGTATTTCACCCACACCTGTGAACACACCACTCTTAGGAGCAGTGAGCAGCACATTACTGCACCTGGGTGGCTGTGTGGGGGGTTATGTGCCTTGCTCAAGGGCACTCCAGTCCTTGACCTGTCAGTCCTGGGATTCGAACCGGCGACCTCAGGGCAATGATATCTGACATATATTAATAAATATTCAATGAAAAATACATATAAAGTACTCAATATCTCTTAAGATTTCTCAACATCTTTTATGCACAAGCATTTAATATGGACATTTTTTTTAATTAAAGCTGTCTGTCAAGTCTGTGCTTAGTTATTCAAAGAAATGTGCTGAGACAGGCAGTTTAAAGTTTAAAGCACTATCAGTAAAGATAAAATAATACTCTAATTCAAGCAGTATCAATAAGCAGCCTCAATAAAAACACATAGAACTAACATTTTAAAACTTGAATGAGGAAAAAAAGGGGCCAAAAATAACTGCAATTTCTGTTAACACATCTGCACATGATGTTGATGTTTCTGTGATAAGACAGCATCAGCTGCTGATATCGATTGATCTCTGCTGTAAACTTACTGTCTACTGATGCAAGCTCAACGCAAGACACTGTATGAATGTTATATAATGCCTTCAGGGGAAAAAAACCAACATTAATGCCAGATTACTTGTTTTTTTAGCAACACAGTGAATCTACAATGTGCACGCTGTAATGAGCAGTTATTATAATGCTGCTGTGACTGAAATACAAAACAAACTTTTAGAGGTTCTTGATGAGGACTATTGATACTCAATAAATGACCATAAATGCCATAAAGATTACTCTGAACTCACTAATGCAGGTACGTACGAGGAACATCCAGGATATATGGCACCATAAACAAACAGAGGTATCAATAAACTTGCTAATGATTACCATATCAACACTTTATCTCCCAATAGGAGCATTACGGTGATAGATATGGAAATAACCATCACAACAAGCGATGATGGCATCACTAACATGCACTGCTGAGTAACGCAGACGTGCTCCAACTCCCAACTGAATCAATTTCCCGACTTTTTATTTTTCCGAACTGGGACCAGCTACAAAATTCATAACAGCAGGCAGTCAGACACCAGCGATCAGCATAAAAATCTGTGAACCTGCTCTGTCAGCATGAATCTGTCAGCCTGTTGTTTTCACCTGGGTGTAACTAGTATCATCTGTCAGAGCTGTCCCCAAATTGTCACCAAGGAAAAGGAAGATGGGTCATTATGGAGCTGGGAGATGTGTCGTCTTGTGCGTTGACACGCCTTGGAGACATGCCTCTGAGATCAAAGCAAATGGAGGGCAAGTTATTTCAAGGCCGAGAGCAGCAGAGCCCGTGCTTTGCATTTTGCTGTAGCATCTGTTGCATAATCGGCGAGCTGTGATTTTATCTGAGTGTACAAGGCAGGAGGAAGATTTAACCTTGATTGGAATTTGCTTTGTAATGACATTCTTCCTCTTCATGCATATTTGGAGCAATGTAAGCCACTCGAACAGGAACCCCCCCCCGGTGTAACAGATTAAAAATGAAGACTGTGGTGCTGGAGACCCCAGTGCTGTAAGCCAGGCAACACAGGTCGGTGTGAGGATGACAGATACTCAGCTGAGACTCTGCTACATCAGGCCTGTATTGTTAAAAAGCTGTCAGACTGTCATGACGGTATCCCCACAGGTTATGAATTAATTTCAACGTACAACAACACATAAGAGTCTCTTCTCTGCGAAAAAAAAAAGCCCCACTCTCACATTTCTGCTGCTTAGCCAGTGAGTTACTGACACTGCATGCGGAAGCAGAAGCTTGATTTTCCAAGATTGTCCAGTCATAGAAAGGAAACAGTTCAAGGCCGGGCTGTGTGTGTAGATGGATGATCTCTGTGTGTTTTTAGATTATGCGGGAAATAAACGAGCACTGTGACAAAGGGGTCAAAGGCAGCAGTGAAACTTTAACCAGGATGTTTAAAGAACAACGTTAACCTTCAGTGAAAGAGGCAAACTAGAGTTGAGAGGATATCATTCCACAGCAATGATAATTAAGTCACTTCAGGTGTCCCCGCACCCCCCGCCCGCCCTGCTCTCGTCTCTACAGGCCCGATTCTGTGCTGAAATGTCAATGATGATGAGTCCCCTCGACGGCTCGGTGGAGACGAAGGGCTGATTAGCTTATCACTTGGAGAGCAGGCGGCCGATGATTATCGCCCTCAGAGCGGTGCTGCCTGATTATCGAGAGCTCTTATTAATGGCTCATCATTGGGCCATGTTGCTGTTTGTTGTTTGCATATTTTTGTAGCCAGCGCTGCAGCCCCGGTATGGATCCGTGTTTGTACCGTTTGGAAAACAGTGCAGAGGAAGGTCGTGATGAAAAAAACTTTGGAAGTGATCTTTGGCCTGCTGGAGTTTGAGATGAAACACTAAGTCACCACCTGCTTTAACATATCCGTGGTTGTAGCATCTATTGCATTTTAACTAGAAAAATATTCAAAGAGATATCCAGCTTTACTGCAGTATTTCTAAAGCATACACAAAAACAACACGCACAAAGTTCAAGACATTCATCTGTGAGCTGCCCAGTGCAGCCAGATGTGAGCTCTTGGCCTCTGAGGCAGGAGCACAATTATTTAAATTTTTCTCTTTGCAGGATGTTTTAGTTGATTAATTATTGGAAGAAGCCTGGAGGCTGAAAATCTCCCATTATTTCAAGAGCAAAGGGCAGCTTGAATAAAAATGCCAGTGCTTTTCTCAGTTTAACAAACAGAGTTTTCTCACTTTGCATAAATCCTATTTTAACCCTGTGCAGCCACCTGACCCTGGGGTTGAAAATGGAAAAAACAGTCTGTGGTGCAGAGGTCCAAGGCCCTCTGTGACCGAAGGCAGATACATGTCAAGGAGTGTGTTTGCAGAGAAGTGATCTTGTGTGTTTGGAGAGGGGTGAGGGAGGGATTGTCTTTAAAGCTTTGAGAGTTGTTCATAGGTATGGAAGGTTGAACTGCCAATGACCGTGTTAAGCAGCTGGAGCTTATTTGTATGTGCTTAATGATCTGTTCTTTTGTTTACAAGACCTACTCTCAAAAACTTTTTGCTTTAAAGGTGTAAAATAATGGGCAATAACAACACAAGACAAAAAAATACTGCGATCTGATAAGAAGAAGCAATGCAAGTCAACCATGCGGAATGTGATGATGCATATTTTTTATGAAATCGTGATTAAGCCTCTAAATCTGAGACGTACCATATGACCAAAACAAGCTCCTGTCATGTGGGGGAGCAGAAATGAGACGTTCTGGGTTTCCGACCTGCAGTTTCTGGCCCCCGACTCAAATGTCAAAGCCATTTCCTGGTGAGGCATGGGGTGATAATCATCCCCTGGAGAACCAACTGAGCTTATTAATGACTCACACCAGCACAAAGTGCAAGCTGATGCTGGGAGCTGTTAGTGTTTAGGGTCAATTTGTTTGGGACTGTCGTGTCTGTGTGTGTGTCTGTGTGTGTTTGTGTGTGTGTGGTGATGTCACCCAGAAAAGCACAATCCTGTTAACTTTTCCTTTTAATCGCAGCGTTTTTCCTGATTCATTGACAGACTTGCACACGGTGTTGCATCATATTGCCTGCTGTGATTTATTTGTCTGCATTAATGTTTGTGTCTATTTCATTTTCTCCTCTGGGTTTTTTCCCTATTGATCAAGGACTAAAATGTTAATGACCACAGTTCTTTGTGTGCTGATGAATGACGGACTGTTAATTTTCATATTGCAGCGTATTGCATAATGCTGTTTGCTTGTTTTTAAACAATCAAAGAAGTAGTTTTGATGCTCCTCTTTTCAAAAAGCCCCATCGAGGCGCTTACGGACAGAGGGTGAGGTTGGCTTGGCAGGTCACTCTCACAGATTTGGAACGGGTTGTCATGGATACGGCTTTTGTGGATGAGACAATTTTCTCATCCCTTTGTTGTGCAGCCATGTGCTTTTGTGTGTGTGTGTGTGTGTGGACCTTTTAAAAAAAGCTAGGTGTAATTAGGGGGAGAAGGTTAGTCCTGGAGTTGCTGTGAGAAACTCCATCAGTCCGGCTCTCTGAGACTCCGGGAAGCAGGTTTTAATTCATCACACTGCCTGCCAAGAACCAGCAAGCATGTGTCTGCACTTGGTCAGCGTTTTTTTATTTTTTTCATTCCACTTCTGAGGAAACCGGTTACTAAGCAAATTCCAGATCACATTTCGAGAAATAAACCGTATCATGGCTAACACCTTGGCATTCCTCAGTGACTCCACAGCAAACAGGTGTCAGTGGGAAGAGGGATTATACAGCGTAGCAACAGGAACGGGGCCATGAATCACAATGGAGCCAATCCACGGATGGACAGAGGAAGGGTTTTGCTTTCAACTTCCAGGGTCCAGTCAGCTCTCAGTGTGTCATGAATGCCTTGCAGATCACTCACAAATGCACACAAGCTCTCTCTCCCTCACGTGCGCACACACACACACACACACACACACACACACACACACACACACACACATGGTCAATGTGGCCACCCTCCTTAGTTTGACTTTTCCCGCCATGCAAAGCAAAGAAAACTTCCAGCCAGCCTTTCATACCAGGCTCAGTCTTTCATTTAGTCACTCTTTTATTCACCCATTCTTTATCCCTCAGTCTTATTCTCTCGCCCTCTCTTTCGCTCTCATTCTTTTGCTCACGACCCTATTTTCAGTCGGCCTGGCTGGCTGCCGCTTCGTGGCGGCTCCCGAGTGAGGGCCCTTTTGTTGGAACAGCTTTTGGTGGAATTAAAAAGGGTGCCAGTACACCCCCCCCTTCCCTCCTTCCCTCCCTCCCTCCCCTCTCTCTTTTCCTCCCCTCCGTTCACTCCGCTGCTTCTCAGCCTCATTGTTTAGAAAGAGAGGGAGCTAGATTGGGTAAGAGAGAGGGAGGAGGAGGAGGAGGAGGAGGAGGGGGATTGAAAAGTGTGAAAATGTTTAGACAAGCGCCCCAGCTCTGTCTCCCAGTCTGTCCAGAGCTCGCCTGTTCCACAGACCACAGCGAGCGCCGTCCATCCTCTCCTCCTGCTCAGCCACTGTTTCCTCTTCAGATATAGTTCACTGGTGACAAAATGGAAATTGCTTTCAAATTGCTTGCGTCTGTGTGAGTGCAGCAGTGGGTCAGCCTGGGATGTGACTTTGTGACATTTCCCGTTGTACCCACGTGGGCAATTAATATCCACAGTAACATTGTTTGCTTCACTGGTATCATTATGCAGCCTTTAGCTGGGGATTTTTCCTACAGGGGGAATTTAAGGTGACAGCTTTGCTTAAACTCTGTTACATTTCCAACATTTTAGCAAGTTGGCTGTAGTAAAACTTGTTTAAAGAGACTTAACTGCATCACTGTTGAGTGCAGGGAAATACCAGTGGGCTCATTGTGAAGATATAGAGCAGGATGATGTACAGGGTAACTGATGATGGCTATAAAAAGTATAATTGGCATTCTAAACAATAATAAGTCACTGTGCTCATTTTACCCTGTGTTTAAGTCCAGCCATCTGCTTATATTCATTTTTTTACATATCTGTTTGTAATATTTAACCCATGATTATATGAAATATTAGACACATCTTGTAATGTAACATATCTGAAAACCATGTGAGTGTACAGCCTCCCAATTAAATTATATTTGAACAGAAATCCAATATGTTGACCATCATAAAAGATGTCCTTTTCCATTAGACGGTGAATATATTCCTATTATTCTTGTATTGAACTGTGTATTTTGAAGGAACATGCAGTCTAAAGGATGCAGTTTTGATGGCAGCTGTGTACCTGATGAGATGGAAGGTCCTTGTGATAAAAAGAAAGAGAAAGAGATTTCATAGTCATAGTAAATGCTTTCTGGCCTCACACAATTACACAGGCAAATGTTTACATAATGCCTTACATTGAGGAAAGTAAATCTGGGTTCAGTCACTTTGAGCCAGGAAAGTCCCTGCTTTACCCTAGTTACCATTTCCTGCTACTGGCCCTGAAAGAAATATGGTAACAGATACCAAGAAACTGTCACCAACTGTGAGTATTTTGGTGGTTTTTGTTAGTTTCAGAACTGGTCACATCCTGTTCTGGTTGAGGGGATTGGTTGGAAAGTAAAAACTTTTTTATACAGGTCACAGATCAGTAAGAGGAAAAAAAAAATCTATTTGTTCCCCTGGTTCAAGTGTTGGCACTAGAAAGGCCAAGCCATTGTCAATTGTCTTCAAACTGTGCCTGCATTACTATTCCTAGACTTGTGTTCTTTACAAACCTTCAGCAGCAGATAGCCATGTAGGGAATCAGTTATTTATAGTCTGCTATAACTTTTTACCATCCAGCTCTGGCAGCAAACTGGCCTTTTGTTTGACCCACCAAAATACTAACCAGTTCTCCATGATCTGAATTTCATAACCTTGCGCAAAGCAACAGAGCATGGACAGTGGAGGAACTTAATATCTTCAAAGTGAATGAAGAAACTCAACACCTCACTGAAGTGATGCAAATGGAATTGGGAAAGAATAGAGAGAGCATCGATTTATCTCTTTGCTTCCCCGTCCATAAATAACTGTCCTGCTCTGTGAAGCCCGGAGACTGTTAGCAACAAGTTGTGGAGGTCAGCAGCTTGCCAGCCAGGGGAGGGAGGGAGGGAGGGAGGGAGGGAGAGAGAGAGAGAGAGAGAGAGAGGGAGAGAGAGACTGTGTCTGTATTGATGAAATGTTAAAATGAAACAGGGCTAAAGACAAGGATTTGTGCACGGCCAACAGCCTGGCTCTCCTCTCACCTCTGTTAGCGTCCTTGGCTGCTTCAATATCATCGTCTAAATTGACTGCATCGCCTGAGAGTGCACGTGCGTGTGCACGTGTGTGTCGATAGCAATCGTCTTGATCGACTGCGTCCGCTCCGACAGTGTTGTTTCTCATTTGCATAATGCAAGCCAACATCTCTCCTCCTTACCCTGTTCACAAGCGACTACTGTTCACATTGCGGCACATTTCTATGCAAGTCACACACACATTAAAAGAGAATACCGATGTCATTTAGAGTTACAGCCCATTTACTACCGCCTCTGTCTAGCGTACGTTTCCACCAATCATTCTGCATCATCATCCTGCCATGTGTAATTAGATCACTTTTTGTCATTTTTTAATATACAGGCTCTGCGTTATTCTCAAACCTGGCTTGAAGTGAATGGCTGTCCTGGCAGACGGAGCAGCCACGTGTAAAAAAAGACATGGATGTGACAATTAAGTTTGTCAGGCTGCATGTTATTGGGGATTTTTTTTCCTGGTGGAGGCTTTCATGTCTTCCTGCGGGTGTCAGGTGAATGACAGGAAACAGACTGCTGAAAAAGTCTTGTCTACATCTTATATTAACAGTGGGACGAGGGTTTCTGTCTGCCTTTAGTCAAAGACGTTGATTCATCCTCTGGTCTAGTGAGAGGTCCACTAAATGTGTTGACTGAGATGATAACAATCTACTTTAGTTTTAACAATAAAACAGAAACATTGACTATTGACTGTTTTTATAAGAGGAAGGATACTGATCTTTAGAGGAGAAAAATCCACCGAATACCTTTATGGCTGCTGAGATAATGAACTATTGAGCTGTAATGAAAATAGACATTGTCTCTGTGGATTGAGCACCAGTTTTACACAAATATAACTTTTGTTAAGTCTGGAATCTGGGTTATAAATTGTATAAACATTGTATTGTACAATCTGGCAAACTACATGATGATGACATTTCTAAGACGCCTCATGCATCGTTTTCTGTAATTTATGCTCTATTAAAAAAGTTTTCATATCACTGCATATGGCCAATGTATAGTTTGTATATAGTTTTTTTTATACTGTACTGAATGAAAGGCAGCCAATATGCTTGTGTGTTCAGACATCAGCATAGAAATATAACCCAAAGGGGCACAAACCTAACTGCTTGGAGTTGAAGCACAATGTTTGGTGCCTTTTTATCAAAGTAAACTCTTTCATCCAGATTGCTTCATTGCTTCTATTAACCTGTTGCCGTAACCCAAAGTTGTCCCGGAGATGGATATGTCAAAACCTTGACAAATCAAGTCAAAACAAAATTGAGTTTTGTAATTTGGGTGAACTGACCCTTAAATCTTAGTGTGATGTTTCTGCCAAAGACTTGAAGGGGATTTTGCACATCAAAGTCTGTTTACAAGTCTTGGGGAGTACTACTGCATATGTGAGAAAAGTTGTATAGAGCCTTTTGTGGCTCCAAAGGGAGCTGTGTGAAATCAATGTCAGTTGTTGCTGAAAACTGCAAGTTTGAAAATGAAAAAAGAAGAAAGAAGTGAGTTTACCACACCGCTCCTCATTTCAGCTTGAGGCTACGTTAGCAGCTGCTAACATAACACACACAAATCTCCAACTGAACATTCAGAGGCACTTTGGGTTCTGCAGGCACCAGGTTCTGACTAGAAGAAGTATGTGTCTAATTAAAAGCACAATATCTCTTGTTCTGTGGCATTTAATTTAATCTTTATTAAGCAACTGGGCATTGTAAGTCTGACTGTGTCACGGTGCAGTGCTAGATTGGTGGAGTGCTCTTTTAACCACCTTATTTCTTCTTGCAAGAGATCAGCAGATATACACCGGGGTGGTCGTATGGTAGCTCAGATGGTCGAGTGGATTGGACGAGTTTCTTATGTCCACGGGTTTCATTCTTTCAGCAAGACATTAGATTGAGTCTGGGACAAACGTAGGCACATGTCTCCATTAGGGCTTTACCGAAAAGGTCATAACGTTGACATTTAAAACGCTGTGGGGCTTTTTTTCTCCTTTTTCGTGTCTATTCATTACGTTTATTTTTGCACAGTTGCAGATAAAGATTTGGATGCACTGTTATTAGTATTATACTATTTGTAGGGTGGCTGCGATCAGTCATTTGATCCACTACCCTTACTGTTAGAAGACTGAAGAGCAGAGTGGTGGCAGCCCTGGAGACAGACCTTCAGTTAGCAGCTGCAGTAACTCAAATCCAGCCAGTGCAAACTCCAGCGCTGGGGGTCTAATCCCAGAGCGCCTGACTTCCTGCTGGATCAGTGAACTTTCTTTTGCTGGTTAGAACCAGGTAGAACCAGCTGGCCGCCGCTCTGTGACCCCTGGTGCTGGGGTTTCTTCTGGTTGAATCTCGCCACAGCTGCTCAGGAGCTGCAGTCTGCCTCCTCGCCACAGGAGGAGAGGTGGCAGGACTGCAGAGTGTGCTAGCTCGCTAATGCTGCTCTCATTTGTTGTCTGAAAAACGGAGAGAGGGAAAGAGAAAGTAGAGAAAGAATGGGCTGACCTTATCAGTCGGCTCTACAACAAAATAACATTTTACCAGTTTTTAATATAGAATATATAGAAAAAGTAGAAAATCAATATGTGGCGGTCAAAGTTTACATTGCACCAAAAAACTCCTATGAATAACTTTATTGAAATTGAGCATTTTCTTTGATGTCATGTTAAGGTGATGTCATAATAATATGACAAAGCTATTCTAAAACCTCAATAGGAGCTTAAAATAAAAATGTGACATTCAGTACAGGCCTTAACTTTATAATCAAACCCTATTTTTATACTAAACGGCAATATTCTAGATGTCTTGTGTAATTCTGTCCTCATTTATCTTTAAGTCAGCTCACACACAAACACAGATGTGCGGACAGGTTGCCCCCCCCCCCCTCTTCCTGGCGGCCGCTGTTAAACCTGATTAATTGCCTCCGTCTCCTCACTAATTCAGCTGTTGATTGAGAGATTCAGTGTGACAGCTGCAGCACAATGCTTTGTCTTTCTCCCTTTCTTCTTTATCTTGACACCACGCTTCCCCCTAAATAACCCGCTCTTAACTCCTGACTCTCTCTCTCTCTAATCTGGAACTGGGGGTCACCTCTCTATTCACGCGACTCGTGCAGTAGATTTTCTCCCATGAATCCAAAATTGAGTTTCTTCTGACACAAAAGGTTGATGTTCTCTTGACACAAAACTATTCAGTATTCCAGACAGATCCAGACATCCGGTCTTTTGGCAACAGTCGGTGGACTTCTTCATTTGCATGACAGTATTACAGAATTCTTTCAAAGGCAGGATTTTCTATTTTCCTCTTTAATAGTATATCATTGTCAAATGACTGGAGATATTGCCTGGTGCTTTTCTATAGGCCCCGTGGGCTCATGGCTAGTTTCATTATTTCTCCTCCCTGCTGCTTTTGATGCATACACTTACCTGTCAGTCAGCCAGAAATATCTTTGGCTGCTTCCTTTTTTTTTCCAAGTGAGGATTCAGTCCAAGTCCTCCTCAATTAGACCAAATGAAAGTGCAAAACAGATTAGTGAGGCTACTGCTTGTAACAAGCTACCACCGAACATCTGTTATCTTTGTAACGGCTGCGTGTCATTGTCGGCAGCATGAGGTTCAGTTTAAATGTGGCAGTCAGATGTGTCTGCACAAATGTTACCAAAACAAAAGTCTGTGTTCATGGTGCTTTTGTGTTCAGCGATTAAAATGATTCATATTCTTGGAATGAGCCTCAGTAGTCTAATCATGAATAATTTTGCAATAATAAGGAGGTCCAGCATTCAGTATTTCACTGATACTGATGCATGTGCACTGGTGTGTGTGTGTGTGTGTGTGTGTGTGTGTGTGTGTGTGTGTGTTCACTCATGACAAGCTCCCTCTGTTAGCTGCAGTGACAAAGCCACTGTGGATGTGTGATGGCTGAGGATGAGTTGCTGTGACAGACAGAAAAGGACACACACACACACACACACACACACACACACACACACACACACACACACACACACACACACACACATTCAAACCAAACAATCTTTTCCTGTATCTGTGACATCTATTCCCTTTCTTTAAGCTTCTCCTTTCTCCTCTCTTCTTCTCTTGTTTCTTTTCTTCTCTTCTCACACAGAGAAATATTGGAAGTGGATCAAAGCCAAGTGGGATTTAAAAGCTCACATGTCAAAACCCAAGAAATCATTAATGACATAAAGTTCTCCTCAGTGGCTCAAAAATTAATTTACTGTCGTACCACCAGACTCGTGAACTGCTGCTGCACTTTTGCTCCACCCTGGGGAGGAAATGCTTGAAAAGATGATGTTTTACAGGTCTTTTTCAGTTTAAAATGACAAAGAGCAGTCTGGTTAAAAGTTAGAGGCCTGTCACATCCTGAATGTTTTCTCCCACCTGATCAAGGAGTTAATTTCATCACATTTACCAGAGCAGAATTATAGAAAAAGAACAATAACTAAAGAGCTTAAACTGAAGAGCACCGTCTAAAACTGGAGCTATGGTTGATAAATAATATTAAATTAGGTTGCATACAATGAGGGATACTGTAGCTGGCTGACAAAAGGAGTAACTGTGTTATTATGAGAGGCAATTATGGCAATAATCTGCTAATCTGTTTGCCACATTGAAATTGGAATATCCATCCATCCATCCGTTTTCTAAACCGCTTATCCTGTTCAGGGCTGCGGGGGCTGGAGCCTTTCCCAGCATGCACCTCATGAGAGGCAGCACATACACTAAAAACAGGTCTTGAGGGTGTACCCTGTGTCAGTGAAAGGGCTTAAAATTAGAATATGAAATGCAAACTCAAAGAGCATTAACATTTTGAAAATTCAGCCATGTTACAGTTTAGCTGCTGCACCTGATGAGAACAGTGTGTTCGTTCCCTCTGTCCCGTTGAGTGTTCTCGTTAACAAACAAGCTTTGTATTTAATGTTTTGAATTTCATTCCTCATAAAACTGTTCCCCTTAAAATTTTAGGTGATGCTTGCAGTCATCACTGCCTTTGTGGATGTCTTCCTTTGCTTGTGCATGTTACAAAAAAACTTGCAAAACATGGCTCCTTAGAGCTTGTCCAAAACTCCATGGGGTACTATTTTAAAAGCTAAATCCACAATGAGCCTTTTGCACACCCCCGAACCAATTAGAATGTAGTGTGTGTATGTGTATTTGTATTTGATTTATTAAGCTATGTACATTACCTTTGGTAACATTAAGAAAGAAGCACAGTAGCTTAAATTTAAATTTTATAGAAGTTGAATAAGGTAATTTTCTGTGTTTGAATCTAGTAATTACTTGTCGCACTGTATGTTTTAACATAATTGAAGGGAGATTTCCATGTGTTTTTTAATCATAAACTAGGTCTAGTTCTATATAAATACTGTGAAAGTTAATGCTAAATTCTCGCATCAATGCACACAGCCCATATTTAGAAACTGGGCCTTGAAATGAGCTGCTACAGTGCTGTTACAGTAGTTCCCCGGCTGCAGTGATGGTGCAGAGACACTGAAAGCACAGATGGAGAAGACTCAGAAGCACTGACCAATCAGAGTAGACTGCGCTTTTTTGGAAGGAGGGTTTAAAGAGATAGGGATGTTCCAGACAGAAGGTAAATGCAGGTATATTCAGACAGATGAAACAGTCTGAGAAAATAATGTCCTTTTCCCCCCAACATTAAGGGTATAATTCCCAAATTCCTATACTGAAATTGAGTGAGCTATATCCCCTTTAAACTTAAAATATGTGGCATTACTCCTGTAGAGTTCCTCCTGTTATTAATACCCCAGCATGTGATTTTAAGACGGCTGCCTGGTTCTGAGAAGGTGGATTGAATTTGCCAGGAGCAAACGCCCCCCCCCCTCTCTCGGTATTTGTGCTTACCTCAAAAAACTCCATTAACTAAGGAGTGAGGATTGTAAAATAGAAAATGACTTATGCGCCTGGTCCTCTGACCCATTTGCCCCCACATCCCAGAGTCTATTTCCAGGCGTCGGGCTTTTCGAAATGTGAGGATGATTTCTTAATCCCCAGGGATGCATCTGAGGATGGAAGTGAAATGCTTCAACTATTCTGGTTTCCACCACACGAGCATCCTGACGGGTGGCAGGCTGGCTGCCCAGTTAGCTGGCTGGACGGAGAGAAAAGGGTGCTAATGAGATGTGTGCTGCTCTTTCATGTCTGTCCTCTCCTCTTCCCAGCATGCTGTTTCTCTTGACTCTGTGGGTGTCTAAGCTATAAGCGTCTAGGTTTCTGACTGCTAATGTACAAAGTGACCGTGTCTGCACTGAAAAGTTAAATAGGTTTGGAATTGAATCAGGCATTTTTCAGAATGAAAGGCAATGTGAAGGGGAGCGTGTTAATGAGCTGGTTTGGAACATCACTCGTACCTCGCAGTCATCAACAGCACGAGACTCTGGCCAACGCGACGGAGGATGGAACGAGGGAAAGCACAAAAAAGGATGATAGCCACAGAACTAAAAGCTTAAGCTGTGCTTAAATAAACAAACGTAATTGATTGATGACTCCAGCCGTCAAGCGAAACACCACATGTCTCTCCAAATGTCTTCTCTCACAGAATTACACCATTTCAAACAAACCCAAATATGCTCTATATTTGTCTGCTTATAACTTATAACAAAACAAGACTGAAGTTTTGATAATGAGATATCTCATCTGACAGAAAAATGTCATTAAAGTTTATGTTTTGATGAATAAAAATCCTAGTGGATTGAGGCTCTGTCAAGCAATGTTTAAGGACCATACTGGTTCTTCATGTTTTATGGGCTTTTTAAAGCTTGCCATGCATTTTTTAAAATTGATTTCATATCTTCCAGGCAGCCATTAGTTCCCATTCATTTTATGATGGTATAAAAATCACATTTTCCAGATGTTTGAAACAGAGATGGCTCTGACATCTCTGTGAACATGAAGCTATTATTTTTTACCCATCACCTGCAGTAGTAAGCAGGGACTGCTAAGAAATTGCACGCTTGTTTGTGAGTTTAAGAAAGCACCAATTTCTGAGGCTTGGCTGCTGAACTGAAACCTACAAAGCTACAAAAAAAATAAATCCAAATGATCATTTTCACAGCATCTGTGTCTGCTTGTCGTTTTTCCTCTGGGTTTGGTTTATTTTTTCCCTGACAGCAGAGCTTGTGAATCCAATGGTTTCTGCAGCCAACTCGAGGAAGGAGGAGGGGGGCAGGGGGGTCTTTCTTGAGGTTAATTATCTAATGCAAATTTTGAGTCTCTGAAAGATGATTTTCCAACAAACTTACATGAATGGAAAGCATGACTGCTACAAAGATAGTATCCTTTTAGAAAATTTAATTTAATGGAGTAAAATGCGCTTAATTACGAGTACAGCCCTTTAAATCTACATTTGTTTTCTTCCTCAGTCTTCAGTTGTTGGCACATTCCCATCAGGCTCCATGGGAGATGTGGTTTACACAGGATTGTGTGCCGTGGCTCGAGTCCTGGATTGTGCTCCAGAATTGTAGCAGTGGGATCGTCTTTGTGTCCTTCCAAGGAGAATGAAGATGGTGTTGAACATTGTGTTTATTTGGCTTAAACACACGGTGCTGTACAATGGCACAGAACAGAATATTTACCACATTAAACTGAGCTGAAAGAAAGCAATTGCCTTGCAAAGTAATTGGAAAGTTAAATATAATTTATTAGTAGTTTTTGCATGAACCTTTTACAGAATTGAGTCATGCAGTAATAAACTACTTCACTACTGTCATTAAAAATTCCAGTATTTATTTATTTATTTATTTTAATTACAATGCACTGACTTTAAACTTTCCAGTTGATCCTCATACAGAAGGCAATCACAGCACTGGGCTAATCATTGCTCCATTACAACTCAGTTGGTTTGAGATCATAGTGAGCATTATGTAATTGCTTGTTAGAACTAAATATGCAACGGGCGCGATGGGTTAAATGCCAATTAGCGCAGTATGTGTGTGACTGTGGATGCAGCCAGGCGGCGCAGAGGGAGAGCCGTTTGCTCGCTCTGTAACCTGAAGCGGCTCGGGGCTCTGGGTTCACTCTGTGTTTGACTTGACAGGTCTGGCTGAGCTGTCATCCTGTTGCTGCTATTCTTGATTCTTTTTTCCTCTTTCTGCCCGGGATGCTGAGGTTAGTGCGCTGTGACAACTCTCACACTCTCTGCTGAGTATCGGAGCACCGGCCCTTTCTTCCTGAAATGATGGGAGCGAGCGAGAATGAGAGGATTCAAATGTGTTGAAGAGGAGAGTGTGAGGGTCCTAACCTCCCCTCCACCCCGGCCTCTCCTCCTCCTCGCCGTGTTCTCCTTCTCCTCTCATGTTTTATTCTCAGAGTGTGACTGCCGGTGCGTTTAGAGAGGCTGGTGGGAGGCGGTCATACATGTGGATTTTCCTCACACACGCCTTTGCACACACTACAGTGATCCCTGTGCTGTCCGTTCAGCACCCTGAGTCTTCCACACACATAAAGTAGCTGCTGTACACGCACAGATACACACATTCAGTCACTCCCAGTCTGGTGGAACCACTCGATGGCGGCCTCCTGACAGCTATCCAGTTGCAGTCTCTTTTTGCAGAAAGCAGATAAAAGCTGTTTTTTAAAGTCTTATCCCACGTCATCTTTCTCAACTCCTGTCTTTCTCTCTCTGCTGGCAGTGAGTTGTGGGCGTTAGCAGGAGTATGTGTGTGTGTGTGTCTAAGTGTCTGCGTGAACGTGAATTTCACTATGTGTTTGCAAGCATGCCGGGTATCGTCACTTTCTGTTCTTGCAGACGTGTGGATGATAGAATGAGATGAAATCCTCGTCTTGGTTCCTGCTAACTTTGTGGTCTGCAGCAGTAAGACTGAATGCTTCATATTTGTTCAGAAAAGTAAACAACTGGGTATTTTTAAACAAATATTTAAAATTGAAAAAATAGAATTGAATAGTTACTTTAAAATTGGAAGTCAAATAGTGGATTTGGAGACCCAAAAATGGTGAATATTCTCTAGTTTGACTTTCTCAAATGTGTAGATTTGCAGCTTTTTGTCAACATAAAACAATTGGAATTGTTGTTTTAGCCTCTCAAAACTTGCAATGGATATATTTTCCATACCTATTTGCCATTTTGTGGCCAAAACAATGTCAAACAGGTCAGTTACAAAATGAACAATTAACTTTTGGTGCATGATTTCGAACGCTCGGGTGTATTCAGTTTGTCTTTCAGAAGCTAAAAACCAAAAATAAAAAATATACGGAATCGCCTCCTTGCACCTTCATGATTTACAGACTGCAATATATCTGCACACAAAATTTCATACCCAAATGAACAAGTCCAAGGTGTGGCCTCCAGTTTTATAATGCATACACACACTCCCAGTTTGACTTTGACCTTTTTCTCCCTGCACAAACATTCTAACTCTCTACAACAAAGTAAAGGATGCCGTAAACATCTCTATGTAGCTATCTGCTTGTCCACAGCTGTCTTGTTGATGGGTGAATGACATGGATTCCTCCTCCTCTTCCTCATCTTTGTCTCATTTGTGTGGCTGATTGGTTGATTGGCAGGACTGTCAGTGGAAGGATTATTGTCACACAGATGTGTCAGCCCTCCCACCTCTGGAATCATCTGCTCACAGACGCCATGAGGAAGGGCGTCATTCTCCAATATACGGCCACAGATGGATTAATTATGAGTCTTAATCAGTTCTTTATCACCAGCATAATACAGACAAGTGTAGACACTCTGCTGTCCAGATTTGAACACACACACACAAGTGATTGCTGCTGACGTGTGTCGCCACAGATCGCTAATTAAATCAGATGAGATTGTACATGTCAGATTTCTAATTTTTGGCATCATACTTGTTCGACCTCCAGGAGACTGTCAGGACTTCCCTGGCCAATCAGAATAAAAAACTGGACTGGCCTTACAAAATTGAATAGATCAAAATGATTTAAACGCCCATCTGTTTCCTGCAAAACACACACACACACACACACACACACACACACACACACACACACACACACACACACACACAGGCACACAGTGGGAGTAGGAGCCACTACAGTCGCCTTGGAGCGACACTAAACAGGTCGGTGGAAATGAAAGGAGGTAGCACTCAGAATGGCACACACATTCAGAATTAATTAGCCCGGTGCCATGTTTGGAACGAGGCGGGACAAAGAGGAAGAATTAAACAAGAATGGGACAGACGGCAGCTGGTAACTAATCCAATAAATGATTGTGTGTTATTAAAAAGCTCACACCAGCAGTGAGATTAAAGCCAGAGCTACGAGTCATTTTTGATTAATGAGACGGGTGATTAATCAAATCTGTCTCCCGAAACACACGCAGGAGCAGATGTGAAAACATGGACACATGCCTGCATACATGCAAACACGAGCTTAGATTTCCATTATTTATAATGCACAGAAGACTCGTACCTACATGTATGCGTGTTTCCATAACTGTTGTTTCTTGTTTTGTGTGAAAGTGGGTCATCTGTGGATGTGTCGACAGGAGATAATCTGCTCTCCACCTGAGATTTGAAATGGTTCTCTGCTGGCTGTACGTCAAGGTTTTACATTCAGGTTTCCTTCCTCCACCCCAACCTCCCCGTGCTACTTTTCCTCTTCGGAGGTGTGGTGGGGGTTTTGTTTCCTCTGCAGTTTGACTGAAGAGCTCTGAATAAAATATGACAAAAAAAGCCTTTACATTTGCCCCTGCAGCTAACCAAAAGTGTTTTCAGCTCCGTCCTTGAGTCCTCCATCTGAGCTCAGTTGCTTATTTTAGTTTTGTCTGTCCGTCCTTGATTTGACAACAGGTTTGTCTGGTGGTGTCTTCCTGCATGCAGTCCGGCCTCACACCCTGCAGACCTGCTGGATGTGTGTGTGTTTGTTGTCTGCCAACTGCAGCGGTCTGATCTCAGATCAATGCAGGTTACCACAGTAGCTGCGTTCACACATTCCATTACCATATATGGGCAACAGAGCACAACGCAAATGACTGTCATGCTGCGGGCTTGTTTAGTGTAATCACCCTCTCCTCTATTCCTCTCCTTGTAAACTCTCCCCTCTTCTCTCCTTCTCTCATTTAATTTCCTCTTTTTTTCCTCTTAAAGTCATCCTTGCTGTTTTTTCTTTTTTATATGCTGTTCATCACTGCC
This sequence comes from Centropristis striata, assembly GCF_030273125.1. Lineage (NCBI taxonomy): Eukaryota > Metazoa > Chordata > Actinopteri > Perciformes > Serranidae > Centropristis > Centropristis striata. The sequence continues at coordinate 16,161,695 of NC_081530.1, forward strand.
GCCCTCCTCTTCATGTCAGTCATCACCTTAACCCCTCTGCCTCCTCCCCTCTATTTATCATTCATCTTCTCTTCTCTTCTACTTGGCATGCATCTCTTCTCCCCTACTTCTCTTTGTTATTCTTCTCCTTTCCTCTCACCTTTCCTCCTCATCATTGCCCTCGTCTCCTTTTTATTTGCCATTCATCACCTGTGCTCTCCTCTTCCAGGTATTCTCCTCCTCTGTTTGCCAAGCATCCTCCTTCCTCCTCCTGTCATTCTGTTTCTCCTCTCTTACCGCTGTTCAGATCCTCTCATCTCCTCTTGTCTTCTGACTCAATCACTTCATCAAATCAGCTTTTCTCAGTGCTGTTTTTGCTCTTCCTGTCTTCTAAAGAGTTGCATGTTCTCTAAAAACATCAGTTTAAAGGTCTGGTGAGCTGAAAGAAACTGATCTTATCTGGCCTGTTAAATAGCTGACCCTGTGCTCGGGCCACATTGCCAACCTCTATCTGTAGCAGTTCCTGAGCTGAACTGCTGAAGTTCACGTTCGTGTTGTTGCCCCCACAGACGGCGTTGCGGCTGCTGCGCTTCCTGACAGCCCTATTTGTCTACAATGAGTTTGCCCTTGATAATGTCCATAAATAATAGAATGAATAAAAGCCTTGTGTTAACAAATGACGGGGTTCTGTCCACAGAAACCCGCTTCAGGCCTGAACAGTGCCGCTCATGCATGAGTGAGTGCTCTAACCTGTTAACATGGCACTAAAATAAAAGCCAAGAACTTCTGCGACCTACATTCACTCATCAGCGAGACCAGGGCATAAGATCTACAGTATGAGACATGGAAAATACTCTCTGAAGTGCAGAACATGTACAAAACAAAGTTCAACTGAAAGCTCAAACTAAAAACCTGATAACCTGCAGTCCAGTTAAGGGCAGCAGAACAACACATAATAAACATAATCACATTAATACCTGATGAAGTTGAAAAGGAGAAGGTGTTACCTCTTTTAAATTAGCTCCGTTTTGGTCTCCACCAGCTCCTGAAGAACTTATCTGGCTCTTTAGCTGCTAAATGCTCCACAATGTTCACCAGTTAGCTGCTAACCTCATCTGTTTGCCTTTTAGTGATAAGATGTGGTTTTATTAAAGTTTTTTTTCTGCAGAAACTGGAGCCCTGCTGCATCGGCAGAGTGAATCAGAACGGTGAAGTTGACAAAACAACAAGCTGAAAGATGCTAAAACGCTCAGTAGAGCTGCAGAGTTTGTAACTGAGTGACTCCTTTGCCCTTTGGTTCCATTGCCAATATAAAAATAATCATATACTATACATACTGCAGCTTATATGTTGTGATTCCTATTGAAACAGAATGATGGGTCCATCCTTCTGTTCTAAAAGGCTTATATACTGGGCTTATAGTAAAAAATTGGAGGTATATGTATTACCCCGGCACATAAGCCAAAAATAATTATCAAACTCTCCAGCTTGACACCTTGTTTATTAATTTAGCAGATGTCCAGCACGTATTAAACGCCCACCTGTGTATGCACAGAGAGACATACACACTTGTTACTCTGCAGGGGTTTGGCTGCCATTGATCGGTGGTGTTGTTGATATTCACCACCACGCCGGCAGCCTCGATATAGTCGCTGTAGCTGATTGGCGGGGAAAGGGGAGTGTGTGTGGGGGGAACATGGTGAGAATGACCCAGGCCGAAAGAAGAAAAGGAAAAATGAGAGCAATATAAATGGAGGGAGAATGTTTCTCCCGCTCTGCTGTAAGAAAGGCTTAGTGGGAATGATTACCGGTGAAAGCTAAATTGGCAATCTGCCCTTTTCTTGTCTTTCTGGGGCTCAGGTTTTCATGCCCAATCCTCTTTCTCCTGTCGCTCCTCTCTCACTCTATTTTTCTCTCACTGTCTCAATCCACCTCCCTCTACCACACTTCTCCTTCCCTCCGTCCCATCTGGTGTCTTTTATCGTTCACTTTCTCCACATTTATGAATCAATCATCGCAATTTTACTTTCATGGTTTTCTCACAGAAACAAAAAAACAAAAACAACAAACTGGTCAGTTGGATTGAATTTAAATGGATATTCCCATTATTCTGTATTGCACTTCCATAAAGTTTTCTCCCAACAGACAGAAGAAACAATTTTCTAAATTGTTGCATGGTGATGTTCTCACATGTGTTATACTGTGGACATGTTTTCTTTCATTTCATTTCCTTGTGCTTCATTTCCTCTCTTTTGCTCTACTGCTTCTTTTCATTTTCCTCCCACATTTAAATCTTATGCTATGTGTCTTGGCCTTCTCTCTCCATTTTGCATTCCTTTCTCTTTTCACCATTTCTCTGTAAACTTACTCCATCCCCAGCCGACCTCCTTCCTGCAGCGCGGGGCAGGTTGGGTCATGCTTATTTCAGTGGTTGTTTGTAGCTGCGGCCCTTCACCTCTTACCTCACACCTCTGTCTCTCCTCATTCCTCTCCCTTCTCCACTTAAGCCTCTCTTTATCTCTGATGTGGTTCTCTGGCCTCTCGCTGCTGCATCCTTGTTATAGTCTCTCTCCCCTCTCTCTATCTCTCTCTCTTTCTCTCCTTTACCTTGACACTGATATACTCCTCAGGTTTCTCTCTCTTGGTTAGTTGTCCTCTCTTTGAGGTGCCAGAATGATGTCAAGGCATCATGCTCACTCTAAAAGAATCTTAAACTATCCAAATCTAAGGCTTTAGTGTTGAAAGGTGTGAAATGTAGTTGTTAGGGTTCTTTCACACCTTGTGCATTTTGAGTGGAGGACATTGCCTATTTTCAAAATTGTGGAAAAATGTGGAAACAGTGTCATTGTACTGTAATGGCAATATGCTTGACCTCTACGGAAAATAAACTCACTTATTCTTCAAATCATCATATTTTTATTCCCAGTTTTACTTCTTCTTTTTGGGAAAACAACGTGTCAGGATTCTTTTGGAGGTTTTGCTAACTCTACAACCCATCTGTCAGCTAATGAATGAATATTATCTCAGATTATTATTTCTTGTGGTGTGGAAGAAACCTCAGATATTGTAGACACAGTTATGTTAGCTGTTCTCTTCCTTTCCACCCATTTAGCATGGAAAGGTCATTTTATCACCTGCTTTGCTGAACATGGTTGCATTCTTCACCTCAGGTGCACAATGTATACTTTTCTCTTATTCAAAACTGTAACAAAAGACAGAGCTTCTGTATGGTCCAGCTGCAGCCTGTAGCACCGACCATTAGCTCCTCCCTGTTAGGATTCCTCCAGAGTTCATTGTTCAGGAGATTTTCATTGGAGCTGAGGTTCCTCGTCTACAAAACAAACAGACCAGGTGATTAAAACCAGTAAAAACACTGCAAAAGCAGTTTCATATTAAAAATCAGTATTTCTCTGATGCAGTTCGGCAGTCCCGGAGGGGCTGCGTGTAGAGCTGCTGCTAAGGTTTCTTCAGCTTGTTTCTTGGATGCTCGAGATGCAGACATCCAACGACTAAAAACGACCAAGATTTTAAAACTATATATGTATATTAATACTTTAGAGTAAAAATGTTGTATATTTGTTGTCCTTCGTAGGTGGACATTAAACCACAGGACCAGTGTTTGTGTCCCGTTGTTGGAGGTTTTGTCTGGAAGTAGTGCTAATGTGTTCCGTTAGTTTAACTTGAAACTGAAAGAAAGTGTTTAAGTGTTTTCAAAGTGTTCAAAACAGTGAGGGTCTTGCCTTGAGAACAGCTTTGGTCACACGTGTACAGCGTGTTCTCGTCACTTGTTTGCAGCCTGTTTAAAACAGCAGCGAGTTCAGAAATGTTCATATTTCTGCTCCAAAAATGATAAATCATTATCTGTGCTTTGCAGAAATGTACAATGGCAACAATTATTTAGGCGACTGGGTTGCAAAATATAGGTCTTGTCCATTTTTGACATTTTTAATGCAGAAGATTTCCACATGACGTCTCAGCTGTCTTTGCTGCAACAGACATATAAAGTTGCATTAACCTTTGTTCATGCAGTCAATTTATTGTCAGTCAGTCAGAGCTCATGGTGAAGATATTCACTTTACATCTTTATAAAACAGAGAAAATCATCAAGTCCTCACAAAAAATTAATATTTAGCATTTTTGGATTTTAATTAATATTTTTTGTGTCTATTCAATGAAAGTTTGGCCACATAACCATTTCAGCACGAACTTCTTAATTGACCATTTTAGTTTCATTGGTCATCACACAAGTTAAGATAGCAGTTGGCTTGTTTTGCCAGATTCCTCAGTTTGCTTTTAAGATGCATTTTTATATTCAGCTCCCGCTCCTACAGGCTCAAATGTGGTTGTCTGAAAGCCGGAGATACCCTGAATGTGTTAAGTGGAAGTCGGTAGTCTGAGTGTTTGTATTTAAATGTCAGTGATGGCTGTTTGTGCTCCTGCACTGCAGATAGTTGTGCATTTATTTTTGTTACTGCCGGTGTGTGTCTGTGTGTGCGAAAGTTTGGAAGTGCTTAAGGTGATTTTTACTCACTTTCTGGTGTTTTTTGATATGCGAAATGTGATGTGATGTGCTTCATTAGAGAACATCACAGGCCGACGCCTCCATCTCACTGACTTTAACTCACTTTCTTTCTGCTGTTTGCTCCCTCTCGCTGTTTATCTGCCTGTCTGTCTCTCTCTCTGTTCCCATCGTTCTCCCTCCCTCTCTCTGTTAGCTTGATTAAGTTCCCATTCTCTCGCTCTCATTCCTCCTGAAGTCTCTCTGATTTCATCTCTCACCGCCGTGTGCTTTGTAAGCCTCCTCCTGCATCACTTTCTCTCCGTTCTCTTCAGTCAACGAGCCACTTCTTCACACACGAACCCACCCACCCACCCACCCACCCACACACACACACACACACACACACACACACACACACACATACACAGGCACACACAACACAAAATACTAGAAGAGACACACATGAACAAACACCCACAAAAATACTGAAAAGTAGTGGGTTTCACAAAAGATAAAACTCAAACATGGTGGCAAACAGACAAAAATGGACATTATATTGCCACACAAATACACTGTACACACACACACACACACACACACACACACACACACAGGAAAACAGACACCTAATCACACATTTACACACAGATATACGCACACAGAGGAGAATAGCTTGACAATCTGCTTCCTTGCCTCATTCTTTCTCTCTCTCTTTCTCCCTAGCTCACTCACTCAATTTGGTTCGATTTACCATCCTGTCAGGCCCGCTGATGCCCTCATTTCAGGCTGGCTATGTAAATATTATTGTTGAATCTGAGATGAGATGCCGTTCCCTGGCGAATCTCCTGCTGCCGTTTCTCCCGACGATCTGTCATACGGGCCGACGTAAAATCTATCACCTTGACAAGCTATACCCCCCCTCACCCCCCCCTCACCCCCAGTCCCCTGTCTCTCTCCTTGTCTGGGTGCCAGCAGGGTGGGAGCAGACATGTCAGCAGCACCCGCCTAATTCAATTCTGTAGGTTTCCCCGCTCCTAATTTTAGATTTTTCAATCTCATCCTCATTTTTTCCCCCTTCGAGGGCTTCCCTCTATCTGTGATGCTTCAGCAGGCTCATGTTTTCTGACGTGTGGTTGGGTTTTTTGCTCAGTTCTGCAAAGCTTGATGCGTCTTTGGAGCCCTTGAATGTCTTTCTATATTTTGGAACTAGAAGAGGCCTTGTGTGGGGTTGTGCGTGCACAAAATCGATCTATGAACAAATGAACAATCAATCAACCAGAGACTGTATACACTACCAGTCAAAAGTAGGTACATTATTTTATTTTATTTTTTATTAATTTCAACATTGTATATTCATATTTTAAAAAATCAGAACTGTGATGGAACACATACGGAATTATTTAGGGAACAAAAACGTTTCACATAAACCAGAATATTTTTTATATTTAAGATTCTTCAAAGTAGCCTTTAACCTTTTGCTTTGATGGTCTTAAACCAATTAAGGCAATAAATTCCACAAATTAACCCTTGACAAGGTGCACCTGTTAATTGAAAACAACTGAAAAACCATTCCAGGTGAGAAGCTCATGAATGTGTGTGTAAGTGTGTAAAGCTGTCATCGAAGGAAGAGGTGGATACTGTGAAGAATATAAAACATATTCTACATTTCTACATAATTCCATATGTGTTCTTTCATTGTATGTCTTCAGTCTTGGCTTTATGTCTACAGTGTTGAAAATAATACAAAAAACAAAAAACAAAAAACCATTGAATGAGAAGGAGTGTCCAAACTTTTGACTGGTAGTTTAAAACAATAGATGGCCTGAAGGATCCCAAAAATGAAGCCAATACATCTTGATCGCCCCCTAGTGGCTGGCTGCAATGTAGGTAATATATCCCGCCCCTTCAGTGTTAGCGGATGGGTTATGAGCCAAACTACAAAAATAAAGATCAAATACATTTTACCCCAAGATGGTTTCTGTAATTTTATGTAGTTTGTGATAGGTCTTGTAGGTGTATAGCTGGGACCTTCATACCTCAATGCCGCTACCAGCGCAAGATAGTGCAATCTTGCGCTGGTAGCGGCAAGATAGCGCCTCCTTTTTGGAGGAAGTGGAGGCTAAGGCTACTTTATGTAGCTTAATATACAGTGCACAGATGTTACAGTGGTATCAATCGTCTCATTTAAATTTTGGCAAGACGGCTAATAAGCTTCTTTTTTTAACCTAACCTCACTCTGTAGCTTCCCAGTACTGTTCCTTGTGTATTCAGATCCAAACATTCATGTTCTGTGAGCTATAATTACCTTTTTTGTCAAAGGAGTCTGGTGGCTTTGAAGAGAGTGTGTCGTGCACGGCAGTAATGTTATATTCTGGGCCGTGATTCCTGAACTTAGCAACTTAGCACAGCTAACATTTACTCAGTTAGTGCTAACATCAGAGGTTTCTGTGGTACCCTACGTCACTGCTTTTTGTTAAGGCTGATTTAAAAAAACACGGAAAAGAACGCAGACGGAGTCGGCCTTTAACAGCTCAGAAAATGCTCACAGAAAACAGAATGAGGAGGGAAAATCAGGATTGTATCTGAACAATGCTGTTAGAGCTTGTATAGATTAACATGCAGCACATTCACTGACTGTATCTATACATGCTCACATCCTGACTTCTGTGTGAATAACTGCATGCCAGTGTGTGTGTGTGTGTGTGTGACACCATGTTCACCATTAAGGGAGAGGAGTACATTAAGATAATGTATCTCTCCTGACCTCATCTCTCTGTAGTTCAGCCCTGGCTGTGATCAATATCCTGCTGTTATTGTGTGTGTGTGTGTGTGTGTGTGTGTGTGTGTTACTGTTTGTGTGTTTGATACTGTTTGTGTGTGTGATACTGTTTGTGTGTCGATAACGCTGTTCCAAGCAGCTACGTGTGTCTCTGCTGCTCGCCAGGTTGTTGTCATGCTCATCACAAACGTATTGCGTAGATGAGCAGAGCTTCCCATTTGTTTTAATGAGGCCTGTCTGTTTAGCAGCCGCTCGTTCTGTTTGTTTTCTTAGTTTTCAATTAGGAGACAACACCTCAGGACACACACACACACACACACACACACACACACACACACACACACGCATGCATCTGATATTGATAAAATGTCTCTCAATGTGAAATAAAGGAGCACAGATTACACAGCGTCTCCCCTTCTATCTGCATGTGAATCTATATGCATTGTGTGTCTGTTTGAGCTGAATGATTGCGTTCCTGTCTGCTATCAATCAGGGCCAATGCAGCGTGTACTAATTACAGCGTTGTATGATGATTTATGAACAGAACCGCGGCAGCTTAGTCACAAACCCCTGCTGCTGCCTTCGCCAAGCCTTTGGTTCAAACACCACATGTGTCTGTGTGTGTTCCTCATTAGTATATAAGAAGTTTTTCAAACCGATCGTGAGATTTGCCACTCTACATAGAACAAAGCCACAACAAGAGATAACACAAAATAAAAAACAAACAGTTATGTTCCTTTGAGTTCTGAATTGATAATCAGCAGTTTTCCTTATTAGGAAGTAAAGTCAAAGGAGAGACTGCAGCACTTGATCAGTGCTCTGGGGAAAAACACTTTATCCAATTTATCAGTTTTATTTTCAGTAGTGTCTAATTAACGCAGTCTTCTAAAAATGATTCTTTGTAATGAACCACACCTCTTATAATTCACAGGTTTAGCTGCTGATGCATGTCTTCCTCGTGCAGAGAATAAAACATTGACACATTTGTCACAAGGACTTTTCACTTCTACAAATGTCGATAATGAAATTTGTTGGAAATAAGCCCTTCTGTGTGCAGGAAGACGAGATTTAGGGAGATTATTTTGTTGTTAAACTCTGATACATACTGTCACTTTAGCATACAAAATGTAAAAGGAGATTTGGACTGCTTAATTACATCAAGCAAATTAACTTTAGCTATAAATGTTCAGCTTTAATATGTTGAAGCGGGTTGCATGAGTTATTTATCCATAGTCAGTGTATTAAATACACTAAATAATGGCCGGCACTCCCAGTTTGTACAACCAGGCAGGAGTGGACTGGGACAGCAGCAGAACATCACCTAAAAACAGTCCCACCTAAAAATCAATACCAATTTCTGCATGTCAGACAGCCCTGTGTAAGTTTACTCAGAGGGAAACTGAAGCAGTTATCTAGGCTCTCTTTAAAGCCTCCACACTTCATTGACAAAAACAGTTTTTTATGTCACAGTCACAGTAGTTTCTGATCTACCGCTGTCTCAATCATTTAGTTTGTTTGTGTTATTGTGTGACTTTGGTGAATCCAGACTGACTCTTTAAAACACCAAAAGTCATACAGTAACTAAACAAAGTAAATGATTTATGCAGTGGTAGAACAGTAGCTCCTGTGTTGTTGTAAGGTAAAAAATGACGGTTTTTGGTTATGGAGTCTGGTTCAACTGCTTCAGTATCCCCCAGCATAGACTTAAACAAGGCTGTCTGATGACAAGTAAAGCAGTGAAAATATTCTAAACATATTGTACTCAAACACTAATATAGGTGGCTAAATTACATGTTGTTGCAGCTTTCAAACTGGGGTCACACCGACCGCCACCACAGTTATCTAGGCTCTCTTTAAAGCAACCTCGCGGGCCAATTGCGGCCCCCGTGACGATATTTTGTGGCCCCCACCTTGATATGAAAGTTTAATGTGAGTTTTATATGAATGGCACTTTACCGTGTTGTGTGTGGAAGGTCCCTTTTAATTACTTTTTTTTGGTAATTTTGTGTATTTTTTAAATAATTTTGTCTTTTTTTTTTTTTTTTTTTAGAAATTTTGTGTCTTTTTTAATAAATTTGTCTTTTTTGTAATTTTGTGTATTTTTTGGTCATTTTGTGTCTTTTTTTGGTAATTTTATGTCCAGTCTCCAGCGGCCCCCAGGTAATTTGAGTTTGAGACACCTGATTTAGTTTTTTTGTGTTATTGTGTGACTTTGGTGAATCCAGACTGACTCTTCTAAACACCAAAAGTCATACAGTAACTAAACAAGGTAATTGATTTATGCGGTGGTAGAACAGCAATTCCTGTGTGGTTGTGAGGTAAAATTACTGGTTTTGTTAATGGAGTCTGGTGGTTCTGACGAGAGCAGTGATAACCCCCAACGTAGACTTAAACAAGGCTGTGTGCTGGCAAGTAAAGCAGTGAAAATACTCTAAATATATTGTACACAAACACTCTTATAGGTGGCTAAATTACATGTTGCTGCTGTCTTCGAACCGGGGTCGCGCCGACCGCCATCAACTGTAAGTAATACATTGTCTATGAAAATGTACTTCATACAACCCCACTTCAATACATCTGAACTGTAAGTCATTTTAAAATGTATGTGGTCATGTTTGTGTAAACCTTACCTTCATAATACAGACAGGAAGTGAAGGAGGTGGGTGGTGGTAGACTGTGAAAAATGCACACTTGTCGCTCACTTAAAATAGGTCAAAAAATAAAACCTGTTCCATCTGTGTTCAGTAATTGTTAGCCAAAAAAAAAGAAATAAATGAATTCAAAGGCTTCTTAGCTCGTATAATTTTGAGACTCAATTTTCTGAAAGGTCAGTCTTCTTATTTAAGGTAATGCTGGTGACCTGTTATCACTCAGACTGGGTTTTCTTTGAGTGCATCAGTAAATTACCTACTGGGGTGATTTTCATGTCTCATCGCTCAAAGTTAAGTTGCCGAAGTCACTTTAATGGGCCCTACCTTATACCAGTATGTGTGGGTCTTCATGTACAAGAAAGCCCGCCATTCTCCTCGTTCATGTCTGCTGAGAGACTCTTGTGTGATTAAGAACAAAGTCCAAGAAACGGAATCATTGATCAAAAACTTGTTCCAGCGAACTGGAAGTTTTGCTTACATCTGTGCTATGCCAACACTCCTCAGCATTGTGTGTCGCCCCTTTAACACCACAGGAGTCGGCTTTGAGCTGCAATAATAACGCTGTCTGCATGGTTACATGCTCATAGTTGCTGATTCTGTTTCATCGCACTTGTCCATAGTCAGCACAACCGAAATGCATCAAAGTTATTAAATCTTCCACAGAGTCTTCCAAGTTAATTCCAGTGCTGTAGGAGTTCAGGTCGGCAAGTGTTGGAAATGAGAGAAACTCTTGTTTGTTCTATATTTAAATACTGAGCTTCTGAATTGTTAAAATGAGATCTAAACTGTGTGATTTGTTCCAGTGTAATCAGATGTAGACGGAGAAGAAGGATTGAAGACCAGTGCATCTCCGATGCTTTTTCCTGCTAAAGTAACGCTCTATCACTGAGCTTTAATCATCCAGAGAAGAACTTTATGGGCATATCATTTTTTAATAGCCATGACTTGAATATTGCTCTTATTTGAGCAGCATGACTTGGGTTTTCACGCCTGCCTTGTTTAGTTTTGTTGAAGTGAACAGCTGGTGCAGCTGGAAACAGAGAAATGGCACTCGAGTGTGATACAGAACAACCTGACTGAGACCACATTGTATAGATATTCCCGGGCTTCTTACAGACAAACTTTGATACACTTCAGTACAGCTGGTTTGTGTAACAACCTCAATCCGACCCAAATACCAGGTGTGCACTCCAAGTTTGGGCTTAATCGGCTTTGGTACCAGGTGTGATTTGCATTAGGAGATATGGTAGAGCATGCAAACTGTGGCAGCTTGTGTAGTCGTAGTAACAGCATGTGGCCGGAAAATTTCAGAGCAATGTTTTTAGTCCAGGACACATTTCCTCCTTCTTGTATTTACTCTCTTGCTCCCACCCAGGACACATCTGACCAATAAGTGTTGTGAAAGTTCTCATGTGGTTTGTAGTGATGCATTTTGGTTTACTGGGATTTTTCCATGTGTGAAAATAAACTGAACCAAGGGGAAACAGCTTGAACAACAAGTTCTCCAACATAAATGGCAGAAGAGGTCGTGTGTCAGTACCACAAATTATGGCAAGTAGGCAAGGATCGCGGCTCGTGATTCAGGGCACATATTAATGCATCGGGGCGTGGCTTGCCGGCTCATGTTACAACTGCGCGTTCTAAAAATAGCACACATGTACTGTCCACGGTTGTAAAAAAGGCTGTAGTTTCTGTGGATTTATGTTGTTAAACCACTTGCCTCAGGTGTAGGGCAAAAAACTTCTGGTAAGGCGTTGTAAAAGACAGTTTAAACAAACAAAATATATGTACATAAATGCCGGAAATGAAGTAGCTACGTTCAAAAACTTGATTCACTTAACTTACGTAAAGAACGTAACGTAAAAACAAATTTGAGGGGAAAAATTTAAACATTTTGGAGATAAAACTGGGATTGTACGAATGCAATCCATCAGATGCTCGTCCTTCCATTTTGGATTATTGTAAAGAATTTATGACAAGAATCTGGCCCATGGATGTTACAGCAGTGCGGGTTGGAGAAATAATCAATATAAACTAAAAATTTAAAAAATAGTGAACATACAAAGTTGTAGAGAAACATCTCAGCTGAAGTTTCTTTCTTGACGAGTTCACTCATTCTGCAGAGTTTGCAGTTAATTTTGCCCATGTCTGTTTATCCCAAAATTCTTCACACTTTTTCATCAGTTCCGTTTCTTCTCCTCGGCTGCCTTATCCGTGCAAGCTGCAGCATTAACAAGCACTGCAAATTGTTTATTGATGGATATCCAGTTGTGTCTTGGTCCAGCCACCTGAGAATTAGTATGCCTGGAACAGTTCAGAGGTTTGCCTCGCGACACACCTCTAATCACAAACTTACCTCGCTGTGCTGTTGGCTGTATTTATTCTGTCTCTGAGTGTTTAACCTCTCTGCTTGTTAACACAAAAAAAAAATCTGTCTGTGTTGGGGGAAGTCAGTTGTGTTCATGTGGGGTGTCTAGTCTTTTAACGGTTCAGCAGTCTTCAGGTCTGTTCGCAGCTTTTAGCGGCTGAAGTTGTTGTTGAATTAACTTGTTCAGAGCAGTGCTTCCAGCTCCACTGGCTGCTCAATAAGCTCCTAGACGCTATAGTGCTCTTTGCCAGGGTGACTGCTTTTCATTTAGAGCTACGCTGCACGGCAGGTGAAGCTCTGTGATCATCAGACAAACAAGAAGTGCAAAATGTCAGGCATGGCAAATGGGTTTAGAAGCCACACGAACACTGTTCATAAAGTTCAGAAAGTGGAAGTTAATTTTCTAAGTGAAGCTTTTAAACGGCATGCAGCGTTAAATGCATCACGTTAATATTACCTTGATGATGGCTTTTAAAAGAAGGGATATCTTCTCTGTAAGCTTTGATTTGGTAATGTGCATTTTAAAAAGGTCTAAGCTCCATATATCTGCTGTCTAAAAGACTATATTTTAATGTGTACTTTAAACCTGCTTTACATTAAATATAATCATTCAGTCTGGTTTGTCACATTGTTTGAATTGCAAATCATCAAATGAGTGCTTTCTGGAAGTGATCCCGTCTGCTGAATTGACCACCAGGGTCCCTCCACTGTCTTCATGATCTTTCAGAATACATTTTAACATCTCAGCTTGTTACTCACATTTCAATTTGTCACAGTTTTTATCCATAATACAGGTGTAATTGCTCATGAATGTCTACATATTGTATACTATTGAGTGTAGTGGCGGTGTGAATATGAAAGTCATAATGGGTAATATGCTGTTGACATTGTTGGTATGAAATGAACAAATGAGTTCCTGCTTAGCATTTAGACATGCCATCTGCCTTTCCAAATAGTATCAGGCCATGCTCAATTGATTTCCACAGAGGCGAGACAGGGCCGCCGGAGCTCGAAGTGCGCTGAAGGTTGTGTGTTAAGGCTGAGACTCTCATTACTTTGAATGCAGCGACATGCTTATACAAGTCAAAATATCACAATAAACCTAATTATCAGCTGCTTGGAAATGTCACACAAAAGCTTGTTTGTTCATACAAGAGCAGGAAGAAAAATTAAAAAGCTGCCACATGAAAGAGCAAATTGCAGCAGCTCTGTAGCAGCTCTGGTAATTAAATGTTGGGGTTTAAAATGGACAAATTATCATATAAAATGTATTTTGACCTTTGATTGAACATGGGTGGATTTTCACCAAGACTGAAAATACATTTAACATCTGATTGTGTAATTATACCTATTTTTATTATCTGTTCCCAGTGTGAATGCACTTAGGAGACAGAATTGACAGTAAGTGTTTCTACCTAATCCAGTTCCTCAAATAAGGGTTCCCAACCTGAGGATCGGGACCAATCTGGGTCGCAAGAGAAGTCTGAGAGTTGGCTGTTGATTCACAGGATTGTGAAGTAAAAAAAAAAAAAATAGATATGGATATATAGATATAAAACTTTAAAGCACAATTTTTCAAAATTAAAATAACAGACATACAGTCTAGACATTGGCAATGTGGTAAATGCCTACTAAAGCTGGAAACGGCTGATTTTCTTATGAAATATCTATTTTATATTGTCAACAACTATCACTCCTGTGTTCCAGTGGTCACACGGTAAAAATGTTGAAAACCAGCATTCTAAGAAAGTTATATCAAACTTGATATAAAACTTTAAATACAGCCATCCCAGTAGAATAAACTCCCTGAAGATAATCCCAGCTAAGAGGATTTTTCAATCAAATCTCAAAAAATATGTAGAGCTATTAATGGTTTTTATTATTTGCTTTGTTTTTAGTCTGATGTCATTCTTACCTGACACTTTATTCAATCTGCCATCTTGTACTGTTATAGAGGACCACAATGGAAATAAGCCCTCAAGCTTTACTGTCTATTTTAATCCTCAACAAATTTTTTTTTTGTTATATGAAGCTGGTATGATCAACTTGTCATGTATTTCATCTATCAATATGTGTAAAATAAAAATGAGCATGCTGAATTAGTTTAAAACAGCAAAGCAGAAATATCAGTATGACTGAGACATGATTGACTTGATTGTCATCCATGTAAATGTGGTTTTGTTTTTACAGCATTGAAAAATTCCATCATATACTTTTAATATTATTATTATTATTAATAATAATTATAATAATCATGTCTTCCTTCCCCAAGAGACCTCACTGCAGGGAGTCCGGAGTAACAGCTGCACTGTTTCTGACCGTTAAACTAATTTTTAATCATGCAGTAACAGCTCCAGTACAACTAACCCCCCACTGGTTCCTTCTTAGTTTTCCATCATGGTTTTTGGTGTAATATGTCAGCTTGTCTGCACAGCCAGCAACACTCCTTCCAATATGTTATGACCGGTCATCGCACAATTAAAGACTGCTAACACCATGTGGTCTAAAAAGTGAAACTGTTGTCAACTCTGCAGAGTGCTTTTCTTTGCATTAAAGAGGCCAAAAGCTCCGAGTCTGGCTAAAGCTGAGGCTTTCCATCCACCTCGTGGTCGCTCCTAATTGACTTGAACATTTAAAAGGCACTGGCAGTTTGACAAAAGTCTGCCCTCTACAATTAACATCAAATTACTTTTTAGCGAAGCAGGCAGCCCTCTGCAGCTGGGTGGCTGCAGTGGACAGCTTCCAGATATGATGTTTGATTACACAAGAAAGCTTGGCTGAAAACTGACAAAGGTTCACCTCGAGCCCATCATGGGGTAATTAAAGATAAATAATTCAAGATAAATAGTTAAGAAATTGATTTACTTTTTATTTGAGCTGCTTGTTTGAAGCCAAAACTGGCTGTAGCTGAAGACATAATGGACAGGAGGTGCAGCATCCAGCACCCAGGCTATCAGACCCTGCCAGACCTGTCAGACGGGTCGGCACGTATATGTCATTCCTCCGCAGAGCCCCGGCCGTCGCAGGTGTGTTTGTTTTCTGGCAGATGACTGCCCTCCGGGGCGGGGATTTAATTGTCGCCTGGAACCTGAGTTGGCACCGGTTGAGATAGCGGAGGGTCACACGGGTCGATGGCGGACACACAGAGATGCATATACGAGCGCAGAAACACTCACACACATCCATACACACACAGCTGTATGAGACACAGACAAAGCTGCAGGTTTACACACACACACACACACACACACACACAGTGGCGACAGGTCAAAGAAGAACCATTAATCATGAGCTATGGTGAGAGAGAGAACGAGGGAGGGCACCAGTAAAAGTAGGAAGAAAAGTCTAAATGAAGGCAAGATAGATATGTTGATCCAATCACATGATTATTATTAATATATATTATTAATTGCATTGTTGAAGTGATTTCGGAGAAGTTGCCAAAAGTTCTCGTATTTTGATTTTTCTCTCACACAATTTGCAAGTCGTGCAGACCTGTTAAGTTTTTTTCAGTTACAGATTTTATATACTACCGCTGAAAAGTTTGGGTTGACTTAGAAATGTCCTTATTTTTGAAAGAAAAGCACAATATTTTAAAATTAAAATAACAAACATACATTCTAGACATTGTTAATGTGGTAAATGAGTATTAAAGCTGGAAACAGCTGATTTTCTTATGTTATATCTATAGTATATTGTCAGCAACCATCACTTTCTGTTCCAGTGGCACATTGTGTTAATCCACGTTTATAGTGTTGAAAGGCTCATTGATCATTAAAACACCTGAGCATTATGTTAACACAGCTGAAAATTGTTCTGTGCAGCAATAAAATGATCCTTCCTCAGGCGAGTTGAGTATCTAGAGGTAAAGCTGGAGATTTGTACAGGTTAAAATTATTATTTCTGCCCTTGTCAATGTATTTACTATAGTTCAGATTCATTTTGTAACTCAACCATGAATAAAATGGTTTGTTTTCATGGAAAACAACACTAACATTTCCAGGTGACCCCAAACTTTTAAACTCTAATATATTTCAATAACCTGAGGGGAATTTTAGTTTGAAAACCCTGTGAAATGATAAATTATAAAGTAAACAAAAGCTCCGATAAGAACACGGAACTGTTCTTGCGCAAGGCTTAATGTGAGGGGATAAAACAAAGACCATTAGAATGGATGAGGGAAAGTTAAAGGAGCTTTAACCAGAAATATGAGGTATCATTGCCCTGCACTGAGACACACACATACACATACACATACACATACACATACACACACATGCTCTGAAAAGCCTTTCTGTATGTGTGCGGTGTCACTCTTGTGAGGGACATTTCTTTACCTAGCTGTCTGTCAGTAGGAGAACCTACTTAATATAGCACATAAAGAAGCTAGTGTATCTTTCTCTCACACACACACAAACAACAGCCCCCAGCTTTACTGCTTGCGTGCTATTCTTGTTGTTTTGTAGTGTTGGTGGAGATAAGGCAACATCTAATAACAGGGAAATCATGATTCCTCACCACGACAAGAGTTCACTGCTCACACCAAGGCTGGGGGGGGGGGGGGGGGGGATATGTTTAAGTTGCCTGGGTAATGAAAGAAAATAAGGGAAGGGAAGGTAATGATGGCGATGCTTTGCCGGTGGGGTAGTCAAGGCTAAATGACGAGATTCCCAGGGGAACGACTTGCTACCTCGCTCTTTCAGCAGCAAAGAAAGAAGAAAGGAATCTCTCGTAGCTTCGGTTAGATTGTTTTTCTTCCTCTCCCTGACCTTTTCCTCCAGCTAGCTTATTATAAACATTGAATAGAATCTGCTTGCGCAGTAAACAGCATTTTTCCGACCAGTGCCACAACGAAGGACAAACATGATTGTGAGTCACAGCTTTGCTCTTTGTAGAGGAACCGGTAGCACTTCATGATATTAATCTTTAAATAATCTGGCCAAATGAACAATAGCTGGTATTTAACCATTCATGGCCAGCCTGTAGATGCTTGTTAACATTTATGAATTACTCCTTCATTAGCTTTGCTCCGGCACTTGTTTGTCAGTGCACCATTATGCCTACTAAAAAAAGATCAAATAATGCTCAATCGAACCAGCTGAAGTAAATAAAATGATTCATCTACAACGGAAAGTGATTTGATTTGATATTATACCCTGTAGTTTATCTTTTCTACTATTTCGAAATTGGGGGACACCGTTCTGTGTGTCTGCCAGGGTAGAAAAGGTCTTTTGTAACCACATCGGCTGGCACTGTGTTTTACAAAAACTCGCTTGCCAATTTCACAAGAGTGCGATCCAAGTAGGATCTTAATCTGTCCAAAATCACACTGGGTTTGCTGCTGAAGTTGCCAAAAGTGTCTGAAAATCAACAGTTAAAGGCAGAATTTTCCAGCAAGAGACACTCTGCAAGAAACCTTGCATCTAACTGTATCTATCAGCTCTCCATGAGTGTTGATTTTACTGTACATACGCACTCATGCTATCAGCAAGTAAATTAAATGGGGAAACATCACGACTCCGCTCCAAACTGAGGTGCTTGAACTGGACACCAGTAGAACTATAGGATTTAGCGAACCATAACTGCAACCAAACACAAACCTGACTCATCAGCATCAGTCTGCAGCTGAACTGCTGGGCCAACAATGGAATATGTATCCAACCATGAAGAGGAAGCCTTAAGATCAAAGGGATGCACAGTTTATGAAGACAGCTGTATAGATACGTTCTTTAGACTTCCATGACCAAAGTTTGATGCGATCTCTGTGCTCATGTTGTCAATATTCTAACAATATGATTATACATTTGCTTCCTCAAATGCTTTTTGTAAAGTTACTATGTAATTTTTATTTTTGCTGATAACAAACAAAGTTCAGTCTATTAAAGCTCAACTTTGATCCCTACCTTTCTCTCTCATTCTACAGCCTGGCTATCACTCGCACCTACTGTACATTTCAGCATCTGTGTGTGATCACATAAGCTGCTGTGGCATTTGTAGGCAGCCGGTAATGAGACAGCAGCCGGCGTGCTGTAGCATCACATGTGGAGATGTGACCTTCCCATTGGCTCCTCAGGAATGCAGCAACTAGACGAGGTGGAATCTGGCATTTCAGTCTCTATAGCTAAGCACAATGGCATCTAGAAAATGTTTGTATTTGCAGAAAATGTAGTTGTTCTCATGGTATTTGTGCAATGACAATTTCTAAAAACAAAAAACGAGTGTTTTAACAAGACATTTTAGAATTTGTATGTTTCTAATTGCATTTTTTTTTTCCAAAAGTCTAGGAACTGGAAGTTGAAAAATGTTACCTGGCTGCAGCTGTGTCACCTCAGGCTTCTTCACAATGACATTTTTAACTGTTTCAAGGGATGATCAATGAACCAATCGACCATAAAGGATTGTATGCAGGGGGGCTGTGTTCGTTCGCTACATCAAAGGAGGAGAGTTTCCTCGGCTGCTCGAGTCAAGCTGAGAGGTCTCGTGTGTCACTTTGTGAAAAATGCTGTCCGACACGACACATTTCACATCTTGCCCTGTTGCCATTTTCCACTGCTTTATCTGGCAGGTTCACCTCGGCGGCGCCGCGCGGGTACGACGTAACACGCACTTCATCAGCAAGGTCGGTCGTGGGCTGTGATGGAGCTCCGTTTCTCTGTCGCTATTTAGTTGAGGGATTCAGTGTGGGCGCCCCTTCATACACTTTCAAGTAGCGCTTCATTGACATTTGGTCCTTTTCAGAGAGGATTTATGGGAGGGGGGTCTGCTGTTCGGAGTCGGTGTGGAAGATTTAAAATAGGGATATGACGATATAAAACAAATAGGGGTCAGGGCAGGTCAAAGCCGGGTCAGGCGCATTTGTGTGAAGTGGATTAAAGAGTGTGTGTGGGCGCAGGGGGTTGTAGCTGATAGTAATTTGTGTGTGACTCTGTGCATTTAGAGATTTTGAGCTTGTTGGCATACATAAAAAGGAAATCATGCATTTTTTAGGCAAATTATTTTGCTTAAATTGAAGATAAATTGGGACAAACACTTGACAAATTGGGACAAAAGAGAGAGAGACATGGAGAGAAAAGGGACGACACACACCAAAGGCCGTGACCTGCGCACAAACCCACAGTGACGTCCTGGACAGCTCGGCATGCTGAGAGCTCAAACAGCACTCCCATCATGTTTGTGAGTTAACTGGGAGCACGTTTGAGAGTCTCCTCAGCTGGCGAGTAAAAAAAAAAAAAAAAGCAGACACAAGCAGCTCAATTAGAGCATACAAAAAAAGGGAGAGAGAATGGGAGAGAGGATGGAGGGAGAGGAGGATGGAAGAGAGCGAGCGGCGACTTGCAGAATGAAAACAGCATGTAAAGATAAACAGATATCTATCAGTGAATGTGTGCGAGTTTGCTTTTTTGTGTGCGCAGCTTGTTCGTCCCCGCCTGGCCGGTTTATCATGCCGCTGCACATTGCTGCTGTGCGAGGAGAGCATTGGTGCGTATTGTAGAGGCGACAGAGGGGAGTGATACGGGGTGAGTAACAGAGGGACCCTCCCCTCCTCCCCCTGAACCCCTGCGTTTTCCAGCAGCCCTACAGAGGCCCCCGGGCCCCAGCCCTCCATCTTTATTTTTCCACAGTTTCCTCAGTAGTTCTGTCTGCCTGTATGCCTGCATGCCTTGCCGTGCATGTCGTCTAGCTGTATTTGTCATGGCTGGATGTGAGCTTGGCAGCAATGCGTGCCAGTGTTGTTTTGCTTTTTTGGAAGCTGCAGGGGAAAAAGGGGGAGCGGGGGAAAGCGATTGAGGGGGAGAAGAAAGACAGGGGATTGCAGGAGACCTCAGGACTCGGTGTGTGCCACAATGTGCAGGCCACAGGCAACAATAGTATTACAAGTACTGGCGGCATGGTGCGATAGCATTAGCAGATTAGTGTTATTTCATAAATGTGTGGCCGTTTGGGGATTGTAATTCCTACTGTGAACATAGCACTGTGATGCTCAGTGGGGAGAGTGATACATTGGCAGGATTTTAGTTTTTTTTTTTTTTTTCCTGAAAATGGCTGAATGAGTACAACAAGGTGATAATGGGCTACTCAGTTTCTCAGCAAATGTACTCTAACTTCCTTAAGGTTGTCAAATTGGACACCCATCTTGACATTTACTTCGTTATTGGGAAGAAATGAAACAAACAGTGAAAGTAAAGAGCATTTTCTATCAGGAAACTGACACATAAAAAGAGCCCACATTCAACCATGTTTTCAGGTCTCAAATTGTCTCGATGACGGCAATTATAGCGCTATCGAGTTGCCATATAACTTTGAGTGCAGTGTGGTATTTTATCTGTTCTCTTTTCAAGAGCACGGATGAAGGTCCAAATGGATTACACACTAGATATAATGATAATGTTCCTACTTCGCTTTTTAAATCAGTTGTAGAGTTCTCCTGTCTGCATATTAGCATGAGAGTTTCTGAGCCCAGGAAACTGTGCTGCAGGAGCTGCACATTGGCAGCCATGTTGGCTCAAAGCTGGGAACACACTATACACAGTATGCAATCCAATTACACAATGCACCAGGCTGCTGTATGCAATCATACGTGTGACATGAGCTAAATGTAAAGAATTACATCCAAGACTTCTGAATGTGATCCGGTAGTTTGATCACATTTCTGTTCTCGGTCAGCTCAGACACGACTGGAATCTAGCAGAGTTTAGTTAAATATGTGATGAGTCATTTCACAGTTGGTTGGACTCCAGTTTGTTCCTGACTTAGAGCCACTGAGTCACAACGTGGCGAATAGTTGATGCAGTATGAGAAGGATTAGCAAAACTGGCAAAGATCTGTGCAGTGTGGGAACATATGTACTCTTCCCACTGGGAAATATACAAGTCAGTCGTGTTGAATTCACGCGCATGTTGGAAATGCTTTTCTTTGAGATGTACCAAACCAAAAGCACAAAGTCAAAATCACCAAACCAAAGCACATCTGACTCATGTCAGTATCTAGAGGAGTGAAAATGTGGTGGAAAGCAAACACAGAGATAAGTTTTGCTATATCAGTTTCCTCTCAGCCATAGGTCACAATGATATAAGGATTTCACTTGGAATTGACTACAGTTAGATTTAGCTTACCGTGGACTTGGAAACAAACTAGTTAAATTAATTTGCTGCTGTGATAACTTCCCACAGCTCAAATCCTTTCTTGATAAACTACAACCACAGAGCAGTGTTGACCCTCAGACTCAGAGATCTGTGACTCTATTTGAACCTAATGCTTTGCAGCCTCAATGTAATATTTAATGGTTTTTGGTCTAAATATCTGCTTAAGTGGAGTGGCTTCGTTTGTCCATTAGCAGCATTAACAGAAACGTTTTTGACAGTCAGACATGAACATTTTCAGCCTGATATGCATTTCGTTTAAAAAGATTTTATACCAGACATTCCCTCACGAGCTTTAGACTTGACCTGGGGTTGATAAAAGTTGTTGACAGGTGCATAATCAAGACATTTGACTGCACATGATAAACAAAGTAACAGTGCTGGAGTTCAGGTTTCCTCTTCCCGGTCTGAAGGTG
Source organism: Centropristis striata (assembly GCF_030273125.1). NCBI lineage: Eukaryota > Metazoa > Chordata > Actinopteri > Perciformes > Serranidae > Centropristis > Centropristis striata. The sequence continues at coordinate 16,183,529 of NC_081530.1, forward strand.
TAGTTCTCTGATGCAGCTACAGTAAATTATCTGCAGGATAACATGTTGTGAAAGGCTTAAATAAAACGAAGACGCTTGTGTCGAACGCGAATAGAGATCTCCCTTTTCACATGTCATTTCAACACGACTTGTATTCAGCGAACGGGATTACACTTGTCCAGATGTAGATGTTATAATGGGAGACGGAGGCAGAGGATTGAGGGGCGAAGTGACAGACGGATGGAAGAAAACCAAAGGGAGGGGGGTAACTCTGGGCATCCATCCACCAACTCTGTTTTCTGCTACTGCGAATACCTTCTCCTGAGTGTAAACACACACACATACACACACACACACACACACACACACACACACACACACACACACACACAGACAATGGCATCGCCTGAGGCAGCGCCTGGCTGGCCGAGGCCCCCGACTCTGTTCTACCTCATTCTATATGCTGTTTTTTTCCCCCTTTTTCCTTTCACCTGTCACATCCGCTTTCTCCTTTTCTCCGTCTCCATCTCTATCTCAGTCTCTTGCAGACTCTTTCCGCCTCTTGACCCTGTTTGCCTCCCCTTCTCTTCATATTTCTTTCTCTTTACAGCCCTCATTCGCTCCCCTCTGCTTCATCGATTCACTCGCTCCACCTTATTCTTTCTCTTTCTTCCCTCCCTTTTGTGTCCCTTATTAATTTCCCCCTCCCTTGTGCTTTATCTGTCTCTCTGTCTGTCGTCCTCTCTGGCCTCTTTGCTCTTCCTCTGCACTTTACTTCTTTCATTTTCCCTCTTCCTCTCTTTCCCTGCCTCATTCTCATTCTGTCTCTCATCATCGCTCCTCACTGTCACTTCACTCATTAATTTCCTCGTCTTTAGCTGCTCTTCATCTTTCTTTCTCTCTTCTGTCTTTGTCTGTCTGGGCCTCTCTGTATGCTGCTGGCTTGCCATGCAGCGGGTTGTCAACGATTTCATTAATTCATCATCGTCACCAGTAAGAGACTTGCAGAGCGGTGGCTTTACATGACTCTTCCTCCCACTTTTCTGTCTTTATCTCTTGGCCTTTTTGTGAATTATGAGGAAACTTTGCAAGTTTGCTTGTTTAGATTTCAGTGGAAATTCAGTTGTCACATCATGATGTTCAATGCCGATTTCTGCACCGCACTTCACCTGTCAATCAAACAGTGGGCGGTACTGTGGCGTCATAACTCCCAGACCTTTCCTTTCCCTGTGTGGAGGTTTTAGTTTCTGTGGTTTAAAGCTCTTGTCTTTGTCCAGCTGTGGGAGCTGTGCCTCATAGGCATGCCAAGAACTTCTTTTCTTTCTTCACAACAAACCAGAAATGTAAAATCATGTCATCTGTGGACACAAAACTGAAAAAAAGATACATTTCTACATGCAAATGTCAGAGTATGACCTGAGGTTAATTGCAAAACAGTTTAAAAAAATGAATCCAAAAAAATCTGAAACAAACGGCTCAACCTCAGAAATGTCACACATACTGTCGCTCCCGTTTATAATGAGCCACTACTGAGGTATCAGTTTGTTGCCGATTGGATTTTCTTTTTATTTTCATCTCTGGGTGAAAGCACAAAATATGGCTAACATTAGCTGACATTAAAGAACAATAACAACTTGTCCAATATTCCTCATTTCAAAGTTTATTTTTTGACGTGAAGGAAACTGATGCACCTAATCTGCATTTTATTTTTTGCGACATTTCAAAAGCTTTCATAAAATGTACTTGTCACCTGAATGAAAACGTAGCACTGTGTCTCTGTCTGTCCTGAGATTTACTGGCTAACCCTCCTTCTATCCATCTCTTCCTCTCTCACCTATTTTCTCTGTTTGTCTCACTCATTTATCTTCCTCTGGGTCCATTGTTCTTTTCCTCACTCCGGTCTTTCTTTACCTTTGCCACTCTCTCTCTCTGTTTCCCTCACACTCCCTCAATTTCTCTCTCTCTCTCTTTCTCAGTCTGTCTGTGTGATGAAACAGAGGAGGAAAGAGAACATTAATAGACAAAGACAATGAGCGAGAAAGCATGGTGTGAGAGGAAAGCAAGAAAGGGAGGGAGAGTTGGAGGGAAAAGAAAGAGACTGATAGAGAAATGGGCCACATTCGAGAGAAAAGGCGAGTGGTAGAATTTGGAATTAAATGCAAGGTGCGCCACATGGTGTGAGCTCTGACTCGCCCCAATTTAACACACATTTAAATGGAGTCTGGGCAGAAAGGGAGCAGAAGCAGACAGATTGATAGAGGGAGAAAGGAGACGAAGATGGAAAAGGGCAGAAAAATAGGAAGAGAGCTAAGAGGTAAGGTGCAGTAAAGGCTTGTACACACTGTAAATTTAGGCTGTCCTAGATGAAAGCTGACAAGTTGTCTACTGATGTATCTCAGCCTGCAGAATACAGGCACAGTCAGAAATTTTGCTCCTAATTCTCACAATGCTGCTCCAACCTGCAAACAGAATAACCTGAATGCAGCGTTCACTGCCAAGGTGTGAGCATACGTTTTTTTGCAAGATCTCACAGACAAATTTTGTAAAAGCATTCGTTCCCAGATGATGAATCCTAATGACTTTGGTGATCCAGTGACTTTCCCTCAAGAGCCACCAGGAGGTTGACATTTGGACGAGTTGCCATGACATTTGGCACAGACAATCGTGTCCTCCTTGGGATGAATTATAAATACTTTTGTGGTACTCTCAGAGCCTTTAGCGCCATTATTGGGTCAAAATTTCAATTGGTCTGTCACTTGATGTATGACCATGTAGTAATAGTAGTAGTTGTCACGTTAAAGCATTTGTACATGAAGCAAAATACGACTCACATTTATGTTTTAGACTGTCCTCCGTCACCATCTTGCTGACGTAGTAGTAATGATTGACGGCGAACAAACGGCGGACTTTCACCCAGCAGAACGGGGTTCACTTCCGCCATTTACCTACATTCATTTACTGTTTAAACTGTCTGTAATAATGCCTTACCAGGAGTTTTTTGCCCTAAATCTAGCTCAGGGGTTTCCTAAATTCACAGAAACTGCAGCCTTTTTTTTACAACCGCAAACCATACTCGATGTATAATGACGTGTGTGATATTTTCAGATCGCTCCGCAGTACCGTGAGCTGTGAAAAGCTCATGTGTCGTTATGGTTGGTGTTGACTAACTTTTTGTGCTCTCAGTGTTGTGTCTGTATCAGAAATGGTATCAAATATTGATATTTTCAAGGTATTGTATGTATGTTAGAAATTCCAGTGTGCTGAAAGCACAACAGTGAGCTGTACTTTGTGTTTTGTTACCAAATGTTAACACACTGACCTACATGACTAGGGTTGAAAAATTCCAGGGATTTTCAAAGTTGGAAACTTTCCATGGGGAAAAATGGGAATTTATGGGAATTAACAGGGAATTTACAAAAAGGTTGGCCCTTAACATTGAACTTAAATATAGTTGGGCGAAAACATTTGAGCATAATCTTGACTAAAACAACCAGATTTCATGCAAGTACATCTGAATATCTGCTATTCCTCAATCACAGCACACTGTGTACTGCAGGGCTGCTGAGGCCACAACCCTACTGAGGCCACGCCCCCTACATGCACCATGCATTCCTCCATCACATGTTCAATAAATGAACATATTGAATGGGACTTTTTTGGGATGGAGGGGGTGAGTAATATTTAACTCAACATTCATGTTTTTGTTCTTTAATGAAAGAATTGATTGTTCAATAAAATAATTAAAACGTTAAACATTTCGAATTATAAATTAATCTGTTGAAATCTTTTTTTTAAATTTTGAATATTTCCAAAATTCCAAGCTTAACTTCTCATAGAAAATTTCTCAAATTTACTGGAAATGTTCCACCCCTTTGCGACCATATACATGAGCAACATTATAACTGCTAGACTTCAGCATGTTAACGTGGTCATTATGCAAATATTAGAATGCTGATGTTGGTATATTTAGTACAACCTCCAAGCTGCTAATGTGGCTGTGGACTCATTTGTGTTTATCGTTTTGTCTTTATTTGTTATTACATGAACCAAAGAGATGGAGGTAACAGGAAAAATACATCTGTAGGGTTCTGGCAAAGAAGAAACCCTTCTGCAGCGCAGACGAGCCAACATTAAACCCCTAACGTGGCTTTTAGCAATTTCAGTACATGAGAGCAGCCTGTCGATTCACAATTTGATAGGCTTCAAAATTGATATTTTCAACACACAGATTACACAGATTGCCACGAAGACTTTATTAGAGCCATCTCGCTCAGTGTGACACACAATGAACCTGCACGATTGCCGTTATCACACAGTGTGCACGGGCTGTGAGAGAGATTTACTTCACATTTCAGGCTGCAGAATAACTCCGTAACAGCTTGTGACGCCACAAAAACACTAGCAAACAAAATACACCATATTTAAAAAGAGGAGATGGGGAGAGGAGAGGAGAGGAGAGGAAGAGAGGAGGGCAGGGAGAGGAGTCAGGATGAGCATGGTGGCTGCTTTCAGGCTCACAGGAGCGATTTTCTCCCTCAATAGGAGTACTTAAGGCTCCATGGATTATTAATGGCCTATCTCTGAGGAGTCACCCCCCCCTCGTCCTCCTCTTTCTCCTCATGTCACTGTGCTCCCTTTCCCTCTCCTCTCTCTACTCTTTAGTCTCCCCCCTCCCTCCCTCCCTCCCTCCCTGGACCGCCACCTCCCTTCCTCTCCTCTGTGTGTTTTCATCCGTTTCATCTCCTCATTGTCTCATTGCCGCCATTCACTTTTACTTCTCTTCTCCTCCATTCCCACTTTTCTACCTTCAGCTCCCTCCCTCTTTAACAACCCCTGCCTCATGACTTCATCTGTTTTTCACTTATTCCTCTCTTTTCAATCTCTACTTCCATCTCATCTTCACCCCACTCTCACTTAAGTTCATTCCAGCCTCTGTTCATCTTTTTTCTCTCTTTCTTCGTCTTTTCAATACCTTCCTCCGTCTCATCTTGGTGCCCAGCTGCTTATTCTCTCCCTCCTTTTTATGCCACTTCTGCTGTTCATCTCTATTCCACCCCAAACCGTATTTCTTTGTCACTTGACTACATTTCAGTCTTCCTCTTGTGCATTTCTTCATCTGTTAACTGATTCCGGGGGAAACTGTGGCTTAAATAAAGCACCATATAAAATGATTGCGTTTGGCCTGTGAGGTGAAAATCCAGGTTCAATGAGTTGACATTTTGACATCCCTCTTCATCCACCTCTGCCTCCTGATGAACTCATCATCTGTGGGTGTCGAGGGTGCGTCCAATGACTTCCCGCTCACGCCCCCTCCTTCTACTTTTCACCTCTTTTTGACACCACTTTCCCTCTGCATGCCGCTCACTTTACCTCTCAGAATGTCCCCTGATCCACCCTCCTGCCATCTCTCTTCCTTTGTGTGTGTGTGTGTGTGTGCGTCATTTGTAAAAGGCCATAATTGTGCTCTTTACCGCACTGTTTATGAATTGTTAATGAAATGCAGTTTTAACCTCGACTCTGCTAAAGCACCACTGAAATCACACATAAGTAATAATTGGATGTAATAGCTGGATGCCACTTAGCTGCATCTTTCAGCACACTGTACTGTTTATCTTTCAGATTGTGATAGCGTTCACATTGTCCACGCACTTTTATCTTTTTTGTAATTATTTTGTTGTAATTATTTTCAATGTTCTATTCTAAGACCCCCTTCAGACTTGTTTTGGTATGTATAAAACGTATCTGTTTGAATTTGTTTTTTAAAGGGGACCTATTATGCACAGGTCCGTAACATCTTATTGTATTTTGGGTTCCGACTAAAAACAAATGTACATGCTTTAATGTTCAAAAAGCACTTTATATTTCTCATTCTGCCCTTTGCTTCTGCACCTCTGTTCACCCTCAGTCTGAGAAGCTCTGTTCTAGCGCATGTCTCTTTAAGATCCCCCTAAAAAAGCCCAAGTCTGCTCTGATTGGTCGGGGTTTCTGTGTCTTTTATATCTGTACAGTCGAGACATAACTATAACAGCACTTTTTTGGGTGAACAGTCACCAATAAAGCTAAAAACAAATGTCTTTCACGACTTTCACCCAGGAGAAGACGATTCTTGTACCGCGTGAAAACAAAAGTAAACAATGTGATTTGAACATCACTGAAGTTCTGAGCATTATGTTTTTACATATCATATTTATCTGCACTATATTTATATATCCTTGTTCATATGTACATACTGTGCACTTTACTACTTTTGCACTTCTGGTTAGACTCTTAACTGCATTTCACTGTTTAAGTACTTGTACTTTTTGCAATGACGATAAACTTTAATCTAATCAAATAACATTTACGTGCATTTATTTCCTTTTTAAACTTTTTATTTTTTCCCAAAACCTAGGTCAGTGGTTTTTGTAGCCTGAATTCAACCAAACTGCAGACTTTTTTTACAACAGCAAACCATTTGTGTAAGCATCATGATGTGTGTGCTATTATTCTGCTCTGTACTGTGAAACGCTCATATGTTGTTTTAACAAATGGTCATATGTGTCAGTATGGGTGGTATTGACAAACAGCCTATTCTGTGGTTTAGGTTGGAGATCTTGTTGTTTGGATTTCTAGCACAAAATGACCTTGGTTTTAGCTGAGAATAGAAAAAAACTAATGTATAAATAGTGAAACTGAGTATTGAGAGTCTGAAATCCAGAGCCGTTTGCTCAGTGATTACTTTTACACACGTCTCATTATGTGAAACTTTGGCCACGCTTCACATGAACATCCAGCATTCTGACTTCACACATATGACAGAAAATAAGGAAAAGCAAAGCATTTAAAGTTTAATTACCTAATTAAAATTCTTAATATTATTAATTCATTGAAATGCTCTCAGCTCTCTAATGATCTAATGTGGAGTGCTGGGAATAAAAATGAGCTCTGGGACCAATCACAATCATCTAATTTGAAATAGTGACAATGTTAGAAGATGTAAACATCATTTAGTTTTCTCGTGGCATTAGTTGGTTTAAAAACTGACCAAATTGCTTTTTATAGCTGATAAATAAATCTGGCTTGCATTCACACTGATGTGAGCCATCTCTGTTGCTGTGTCTTCTATCTGTATTTCTGCAGCTGACAATTACTTATTATAGATTAATCCCTCGATTATTTTTGGATTCATTGTTGCAGGAAAATTCCTTCACAATATCTCGGAGCCCTCGATCACTTCTTCAAATTGTTTGTTTTGTCTAAATCCTAAAAGATATTCAATTTATAAAGATAAAAACCAAAGAAATGCAGAATAATTGAACAACAACAAACAAATGATTGGTTATAGAAACCGTGGTGAATTAATTTTCTTATTGTTTCAGGTTTAATTGCAATGAAACTACAATCCTTCCGATCTCTTTTGATTTATCCGGAAATAACCCAGTGGAGATATTAAATCTCTGTAAAATAACAAGTGACTGAAAGCGGCAATCTAAGTGTCCACAAATGTACTCGTCCTTAGCTATTACTGTGAGTATTTCTCTGTTAAACTATCATTTAGTTTTCAGTAAAGAGCTAAATTGGAGGTTCTGGTCTCTGTGTCTCGCTCTCCCTCTCTGTTGCTCGCCAGTCCAATTTTCCACCACTGCCTCTCGCTCGCTCCCAGCTCGCTCACTCTGTCCATTTTGTCATTTTCCCAACACTTTCTCACTCTCCTTGTCTCCCTTGCTCTCTCAGTAGCTCAGCTTGTCAGTCCATTTTGCTCGTTTTCTCTAAGCCATCCCCTCTTTAGCAGAAATGCTCTTAAGCTCCTTGTTTTCCTCCTCCTCTCTGCCTCGCTCTCCATCTGAGCAAATTGCTTTGGACGATGCACCCAGGTTGGAGTGCCCTACTTTCTTCTCTCATCTCTTTCCCTCCTCTTGTGTCCTTTCTTCCTCTGCCCATCTCTGCATTTATTTAGATGGGAGGGCGAGGAAGAGAAGCGACTGACTGACTGAGAGAGAGAATGAGAGCAGAGGAGGAGGTTGGGAGTAAAACAAATAAGAGGATAAGGCAAGAGAAAATAGTCTTAAAGGACTAAAAATTGAGTTTCTGTCAATATGCCTTATCGCCGGCTAAAAGAGGATTGGTAGCAGTTTCATCGCTTGTGTCCTGCGAGCAGAAGCACTACTGAGCTCCACAAAGTGGGCGTCTGCTGTTCACTATATGATGGATTACACCGCACACTGACTACACGATGTTTGTTTTGTTCAATTTCTGAAATATATTAAAAAGAGTTAAAGGAAAAGTTTGACATTCAAGGAAAGAACTCTTTCACTTTCTTACCAAGAGTTAGATTCCACTCTCATATCTGGCTATGAAGTAATGATGCCACAAACAAGCTAAGCCTGGTTTAGCTTAGCATAAAGACAGGAAGGAGGGGAGAAGAGCTAATCTGGCTCCGTCTAAAGTCTAGGGGGGCCTAGGACATAACATGAGAAGGCCCCATCTTCCCCAAATCCCAAGTAGCCACAAACAAAGATTTGTTTGAATGTAAGGGAAAATATTTTTTTACAGAAATTAATCAATGAACACATATACAGTCATGGAAAAAAGGATTAGGCCACCCTTTTTCTTCAATTTCTTGTTAATTTTAATGCCTGGTACAACTAAAGGTACATTTGTTTTGACAAATATAATGATAACAACAAAAATAGCTCATAAGAGTTTAATTTAAGAGCTGATATCTAGACATTTTCCATGATTTTCTTGATAATAACCAAAATCATTAAAATGAACAAGAAATTGATATAAGTGGAAAAAAAGAAGTTAAAAAACCCAAGAAATTAATATTTTTTTCCATGACTGTATATTGTTACGCTTCAGGTTGGACTAAGGCAAAAAGAACAAACAAAACGATTCTGTCTAGGAAATAAGAAATTTACCCGATAAAAACCAATGACAAAAGACTTACCTCCCTACCTAATTAAACAGGAGAAACAAGAATAACAAACAGACAGTCCACCCTTACTACTCAAAAGGAAACTATTTCTAAATCTCAACCAAGTTGTACTAAGCAGAAGTGTGGCCGGTAAGGAGAGGAGGAGGAGGAGGAGGAAATGCCGGCTGCCCTCAACTGCCGCCATCTTGGCTCTTTTTATACTAGGTGGGCCAGGGCGTGCAACCTCTCCACCAATCCTCCAGCGGCTCTGGCACACCCCTATTTGCATATGGAAATGAGCAAAAACAAAGATACAGAGCACACACACACACACACACACACACACACAGCAGTCATAACATAAGGTAAAAAACCTTCTAGCCATGTCCAGCCAAGAAGTAGTTCAGCACGTAACAACTCAACTTGCCATTTTTACACTCTGGTTGTGTCTCATATTAAACATATTAGATATAATGTTTTATAGTGAGCTTCAGAGATGCTGGAAGGCAGATTTTTTTCTGAGCCAGGTTAGTTTTTTCCCCTGCTTCCTGTTTTTATGCAAAGCTGAGCTAAACATCTCCTGGGTGTCGCTTTAAATTTAGCATAGAGGCATAAAAATGGCATCTGTTGTCTCATCAAACTCTCGGCAAGAAAGTGAAAAAACGTAATCCTAAAATGTTGAACTCTGCCTTTGAGGTCACGGGGGCAACAGATTAATTATCTTGCATGGCGTCTGGATTCTCATGATATTACATCACCACCACCACTGGAGAACAGTTTCCAGTGACAGCTTCTGTGTAAAAACACATCAGGTTAACACATTAGTCCAAGCTAAATCTCTTCACATTTCGGTCCAGATGTGTTTAACACACAGACATCCCTCTATGATACCAGCAGTTGGCATGCGAGAAAGCAAATCTAACACCTTTTTGTTACTGCTTAATTTTGGGTACATGCTAAATTAAGAAAAGCAGCAGATAAGACGCCCAGGAACACTCGGGTACAGTATCGCTTCAATTTCAGTGCTGAGAAAATATCACCCACTTTAAATAGAGCAAGCAAAACATATCTTAGTGTTAGTAATGGTTGACAGTTCAGGTAAAGTGTGACTTTCACAGTTTTGTTGATTTTTCTTTGCAGTTACTGCTTATATGTCTTTATATGCTCTGTTAATGTAGTCATGTTGCATTAGTCACGCTCTGGCCTCTAAGTTTAGTTACTGCAATTTTCATCATTGCAGAAAGCATTAGGCAAATTCCTGCATGAATATCCTGATGTGTTTTAAAAGTTTTGGATCATTTGCTACTTATTGTCTTAGTGCAACAAGACATTTATGCTGAAGTGGCTAAAAGTTTTAAGTGTTCTCATGGTACAAAGTCAAGAAAAGAGCAAAATCAGAGAAGTTAAGGAGTTTGAACTATTAATTTATTCATCACAGGCCTTTTTGCTGCACATTATTAGTGAGTGGTGTAAAACCTTAACCTCGCATAACTGTACACTAACTAGGGCACCTGTGATTTCAGTGAATTTCATTATCCGTGTGAATGTGTTTAATGAAACACGGAGGTTGGAGGGTAATTCATTAACGCTACACCAGGCAAGGTTTTTATGTAAAGAAGCATTCTGCTTATCAGTCTAAATCCCAAATTGGGGCCGCGACAGAGAAAGAGCATCCCGTCCCCACTAATTGGGGCACTGCAGATTCAAATGGCGAAAGCATAAGGAGAAGCAGCACGACAGTGTTAAAAATGGAGCCAGTTTGTTAAATAAAAAGCAAAGGAGAGGATTGGAGGGAGTTCATCAGATGAGAGGGTGTGTGTGATTTAGACTGTTTGGCAGAGAGGTGAGTGTGCTGTCTGAAGCCGGTGGAGGCGAACGATTCTGTCATGCCATTAATGTTTAGAGCGGTCAGCTCTCACACCACATGACCACAAAGAGTTAAAGAGATTATTGGAGGTATTAGCTACACAGCAATGTGCAGGGCGAGTGTTCATTCAGCAGTGAAAGGCCACCTCAGCAGGAAAATGTTCAGGGGAGAGCTAGTGAGAGCAGCAACCCCTTTTTGCAGAAACACAAACTGCAGAGAATAATGGAGGTCCACTGTGTGCAATTAGTGCTTTTATCATTACACAACGTGCTGCTAACTGGGAGCAAAAATGGGGACAGACCTGGACCCAAACTCCCAAATTAAGCCCAGACTACTGCCGCAACAATAACACTCAGTCGAGTGAGGAATAAAATAAAATGGGAGAAAAAACCCTGACCCATGATCTTTTTTTAATCTGAAAGTACAAAGCTTGCCTCGGCAGATTTTAGTCTGTTTGAGCACTTTGAGTTGCAAATATCGGCTTGTCTGTGGAAATGAAACTGGCTTTGAGTTCTGATTGTCACTTTTGATTCTGCAACAGATGTGATGGAAAGGCCCCGTGGTGTTTGTGTGAAGTGTGCATTTCTCTCTGCAGATTGTCAGACTGCAGGGACGAACCGCTGCTGCTGAGGGAGAACGTGCTCAAGTAAAGTGGGTTTGTACATGAAGGGAAATAATATGGCTACCTTCAGACTGCAGGCAAAAGTTTTTTTTACTCATATGTGGCTCTTTCTTCATAACACAATATATTACACAACACAAATATTTGAGTGTCCATGCTGCAAAAGGATTTTATGTCAGGACAGCAAAGACAATGGGGTTAACTCAAATGAATCTTGCTATTGGCTCAATATTTCAGGTTAAAATGACTTTTTGCATAAATCTTTGTTGTATTGAAAAGGAAAAATGAGTTTTGATAACAAATAAGCAACGCTGGGTTTTACAGTGTACATTTTTATACAAACAAAGTGTTACATTGTCAGACAATCCTATAAATGATAACTGAGAAAATAAAGAATGAATTAAATAAATGGATAAATAACTGTAAATAACATACTGTTCAGTGTCAGTCAAATGCTGAGTATTTCAATGAACAAAAATGAATATCCAACACCATTTCACTCACAAGCTACATTTTCTGCATTATATAGCGTGTAAAAAAAGTTTTCATAACGGCACATATCAGATGGCATATCTATGATACTGACATGCCAATATCAGCCCATAATATCTGTCAACCGATATGTCTGTCGAGCTCTGGTGATCAGTTAACACTAGAATCTGATATTGGCAACATTTAAAAAATAATGTAAACAGCCGAACGGATCTAAGTAATAAATCTGCATTGAGCAGCAAGGCTGCAGTGTGAGAGTCTCTGTGTTATTCCAGAGCAGCTGTAACCGTTTGGATGTATTGTAGCTGAGCTGAACCAAACCATGTCTGTCCCACTATTTGTCTGGGCTCCACTGCAGGCCAACCAGAGCTGAATGATGAATATTGAGGAGCTCTCGTGTCCAGTGGACCTCTCTGCTTCTCGCTGGCATCACCTAAACACAAAACACAAAATGTAGGTGCTGCTGTTGCTATGCAACTGTTGGAAACTGGTTTTTGAAGTGCAGGGCTCTCATAGCTAAAGTTGAACATTTGTTTTAACTTCTTCCACTTAAAGCGTGCTTAGCTGTGAGGGCCATTCTCGTCCTGTCCTTCAAAAAATAATGAGGAAAAATTAAGGCGTCACTGCAAAGAGAAGTTCCTCAAACACACGGCGCTCATTCATTATCGCTCTTGTCCTCTGAAACAGCATTCCTGTGGTTATTTTGTGAATCCTATTGCCAGAGAAGATGGCGGGTCAGTGAGGTGATGGTTTAAAAAACACACATTGTGCTCCAAACACTTTGATGTGTCCCAGGCTCCAGCTAATTCCCCCCTGTGCCTGCCGTGGGCTCGAGGCCATTGTATTATACAGTGTGCTCTGTACTCTGCAAGACTATGAAAGACCCCATTTCACAGGCTTTTTCCTCGTCAATCTATCCTGGCCAGAGGCTGCTGCAGTGTTATGTTGGTGACCTTGGGGTCCATTTGCATTGGCACGGATTAAAGGTTGCCTCCAGCGGCCACATCACCCCATTAATATTTCAATGCTCCGCTCAAAAAGTGTCCATTTGTAAAAGCTATGTCTGATTATCTGCCCCTCTCCTGATTCCAGTTAACTGAAGGCGCACATCAACGCACGTTACACAGCGACAAATGTTTTGCATGCAAGGCCCATTGCAACATTGCAAATTGTTTGTGAGGTGGCCGCAGGGCTTAAAGATGGCACCAAACCAGTGGCTCCAAACATCTTTTTCCCCTCAGGGCCCCAGAAACCCAGATCACAAATGATCAAATCTGCATGCCTGGCTCATGCCTTATTTGTTTCTCTTATTTAAGGTTTCCATGGCGTTTTCCTCATTACATTCAGAAAAGGTCAGTGCTCATTTTTAGAGAAATAGAAATTCAAACATTGCACCAAAAACAGATCTGAATTTTAAAGTTAAAATGATTAGTTGGCAGAAAAAAATCAACAACAAATTAACTATCAAAGTCATTAATAAAGCAAATCATGCCACATATTTGCTGGTTCCACCTTCTCAAATGTGCTTTTCTGCGTTTCATAGCTTTGGAAATCCAACATCTCTGTCTTTTTACACGGCTGATTGGATTTTCTGATTGTTTATTGACATGACAATAATTGATGTATTGGAAAAATACTAAACGGATTGTCCATCGCTGCAGCTCAAAATGAAAGAACAATGCGAGGTGTGATTAAATCCCAGGCTACAGATCCTCTGTTGACTCAGGGTCGCCCGGTGTTGCTTTTCTTGGTGTTCTCATTTATACTCTGTTTGTGTCATAACAGCAGCACAAACACAAACTCAGTTTTTGGCTCAGTTACAGGTTGTTATCCTCCCTGAACAAGGTGAGCTCAGGCTTACTCATCGCTGGACATTTCCTCAAACATCATCCAGAAACTTATCTGGATTCTTTCTTCTACAGCAACGTTTATGTGTTACATTTGTTTCTGCAGAGAGACATAGAGGCTCTCATTCTACATGCAATTTACCTGCAGCTGTTGTTATCTTGCTGCCAATATAACAGAGGGGGCTTTAGATAGCAGGTTGTTAGTTCCTCTAATAGGGGTGACTCGAGCTCAGTGGACTGCAGATGCCTGCTGGGATTTGGCCTCGAGGGAAGCAGTAACAACTCTAAGACTTAAAGAGGGGAAGCTTTAACTATGCATTCGTACCATTACGACTTGAAGGAGTCATTTCTGACTGCTTCCAGCGAACTAATGATTGACTAATGACTCTCGACGGTGATGAATCCTTTATTAAAGTTTAGCTCAGAGTGGGGCCGTTCATGTTTGTCTGGAAGGGGATTTCTTTTAACTTTCTGTGCTTTTTTAAGACACTATCGATAGATTTGTAGATGCACATTAAAGTATATTTCTGAAGAGAGGATTTACTGTACCGAACATGTTCAACACAGTTAATGGAACCTGAAGCACTAAGTTTGCTTTACTCTGGCTAGAGTGCAGCTCAGGTCACATATTTCTGATATACTGAGGCTGTGTGACAGCTGGCAGACACCTCCAGACACAATAATTTCACTAAAATGAACTCGAAGAAGCATATCAAGTCAAACCAGACCCAAATACTAACATGGTTTTAAATATTTAACCAAACTCAGCCCTACCTGTTGGGTACTGTCGGGCTCAGGTCGGTATTTCACTCTCATCACATGATCTGATATGAAAACAATACAAATAAAATTTAGATCCGTCAATGTAATGCACTAGTAAAAACTTCCATTTAATCCTACAAAGACACGTGGCAAAAATGCTATACTTTTAAAAAAGAATATGAAATGTGAACAACAGCTGTCAGGGCATAAAAAATGTGATTTGAAATGATTTGTTGATCTTTACAAATCAAGACTTGAGTGTCTAAAATGGCTTAGTCATCAGTGCTAAACAGTGGATTTAAACGGCATGACTCAATTCAGTTTTAGATTTATTGGTGACACCCCTGATGTAAACTTGGTTACCACTTCTTTCTCTAGTCTTAAATACCATTTTCTAGCCAAACACACAGCTAATGCAGACAGCCCCGTTTGCCCCGAAGCCTCCAGCTCGCGGCAGAATAATTAACATTATCAAGGACAAGACTCTGCATGAAGTGATTCAGATCACATTCAACTAGTATACGGATGAACTGCCTTGGACAGCCACTAGGGAAGAGACACGACTTGTATAGAAATAGCACAAGTAGCGGAGGAGTTGAAGAAGACTATTAAGTTGACAGTTACCTCAGGAAAACAGGTTTTGTGTTGGAAAAACTAGTTACTGAATGTAAGATAGATAGATAAACTAATCTTAAGTCCAGTGCATACAACCTACCTTCGCAGAAAGCATGTTTGCGCACTCCCATGTTGAAAAGAGGATTTAATACTTGAAAATTCTCCATTTAAGTTACATTTTGAACTTTAAAAAGTGTGATTCATTTGTGATTAACTTGTGGACAATCGTGATTAATCACAACTAAATGTTTTAATTGTTTAACAGCCCTAATAAATTCATAACGATGCAGTTTGCTGCAATTCCAAAACTATTTTATTCTATTCATCCCTAATGAGGATTTTTCTTTTTTGATAAATAAGTACTCTGAAACTAATTTATTATGTCCTCATTTTCTAAAATCCAAATAGTGCAGCACGTATGCCCTAAAAAATGATGTCAATAGTATCACTGGCAATGATATGCATGTAATTAATCCTCCTTTGGGACCAAAAACTCACTAACTTTTTATCTCTTGGAGCAAATGTATCCTGTTTAAATGGGAAGTGAGGTTGGAGGTGCCACCAGCATGTTTTGTGATACTGTTGCATGTTTTTGAGGGCTGATAAAGGGATGTAAGGAAAGACTCTGTGGTCAGTTCCTTTAGTGTGGGGAGTTTTTTGAATAGCCTGCAGCAGAGACGTGACAGGGAAGCGTGCTAGTGAGCTGAAGGGTTGTATCGGTTCTATTGGTTAATCTTTACACCTCTGACCAGCAAGTATCTACCTCAAACACTGTGTGAATGTTAAGTGCCGGATTGAACCTTGTAGCTCTGTTTCTGTTTCTGACACTTTAAAGAAGAAATATTTGTGATTAAAACTAACCAAACATGAATCTTTAAGCCCTTGGAAATTCTCCGTTCTCCTGAGCAGAAACTCTTTCCATATTGAAGCTAGGGGTGGAAAATTTTCCAGTTCTTTCCATGGGAACTTAAGATGGGTAATTTTGGATATATATATGTGTGTGTATATGTATATGTACATGTATATATGTATGTGTGTGTCTATATGTATGTGTGTGTATATATGTATGTGTGTGTATATATATATGTATATATATATATATACATATATATATGTATATATATATATATATACATATATATATATATAAACATAAAACAGCCAGGTAACAGTTTTGTCAGACCACAGGACATGTCTCCAAAAATTAAGGTCTTTGCCCCTGTGTGCATTTGTAAACTGTAATCTGGCTTTTTTATGTTTCTTTTGGAGTAATGGCTTCTTCCTGGTAGAGTGGCCTTTCAGCCCATGTCGCTACAGTACTCGTTTCACTGTGGATAATAACACACTTTTACCAGCTTCAGCCAGCATCTTCACAAGGTCTTTTGCTTTTGTTCTTGGGTTGATATGCACATTTTGGACCAAAGCACGTTCATCTCTGGGACACAGAGCCCGTCTCCTTCCTGAGCGGTATGATGGCTGGACATTCCCATGGTGTTCATACATGGGTATAATTATTTGAACAGATGAATGTGGCACCTTCAGGCATCTGGAAATTGCACCCAAGGATGAACCAGACTTATGCAAGTCCACAATTCTCTTCCTGATATCTTGGTTGATTTCTTTTGACTTTCCCATGATGTTACACAAAGAAGCAGTGTGTTTCAGGTGTGTCTTAAAATACATCCACAGGTGTGTCTCCAATTAACTCCTAATGTTGTCAATAAACAATAGACATCAGAAGCTTCCAAAGACATGACAGCATCATCTGGCCTTTCCCAAATTGTTGCAAGGCATAATAATGTTAGTGTATGTAAACTTCTGACTTTGAAGAAAGTAATAAAAAATTGTCTAAAAAAATCCTTCTCTCATTATTCTGGCATTTAGCAAATAGAAATAATTTTGGTAATCCTAACGGACCTAAAACAGGAAAAGTGATTGTCTGATTTCATGTCAGACAGTGAGAAAAAAAGCATATGTGTCTTTGTATATAGTGTATGTAAACTTCTGGTTTCAACTGTATGTATATGTGTATATATATGTGTGTGTGTGTGTGTGTATATATATATATATATATATATATACACATTTTGTAAGAAAGAGACAAAAGTCGCACTACAACAATAAGTAGAAAATGATCCAAAACCTCAGTTTGAACCTAAACACATCAGGATATTCATGCTGGAATTTGCCTAATGCTTTCTCCAATGATGAAAATTCCAGTAACTAAACTTCAAGGCTGGAGTGAATAATGAAACATGACGACATTAGTTGCATGAAATCTTGTTGTTTTAGTCAAGACTATGCTAAAATATATTTACCTCAACCTAATTTTTCTTTATTATTATAGCCTTTATTTAGCAATTAAAATCCCACTGAGATTTATACAAAACAGTTACAAAATTACACAGTTAAAACACAAACCAAGGACAAACAAAAAATTTTACATTTACAAACAGATTATGAAAAACACGTACATGTTATAGAGTCGTCCTCAAGTACTCTCAGTTTAGATTCCCGATTTATACCCTTTAATTCCTGTTAATTCCAATACATTCCTGTTAATTCCCATAAATCCCTGTTAATTCCAACGGAAAGTTTCCAACTTTGAATTTTACAACCCTATTCTGTGTGCATTGATTTTGCTGCTTTGAGTGTCGGTTCTCTTTTTAAACAGCGGCCAGTCTGTTTTCTTTACTGAGACTCTTGTTTCTGGCTGCAGACTACAGGACAGTCTGCTCAGCTGAGAGCTCCGACGTGAACAAATATGGGCTAATGTGTCATCTCACCACACATTGCACTCCGCTGACACCGCCGCCATTGACCCTGACACTCATTGACGCTTCTGCGCGCACACAGACACACACACACTAGTGACAAACACACTCGTACTGATGCTTGTCCTTGCTGATTGTATCATCCAGCCAAGTGGAGGGTTAAATCCAGTCTTTATGTTCAGCTTCACAGGTTCTGAGGGGCTCCTAACTGAAGTCGGGCACTCACAGGAAAAAGGCAGCGTGTTTAAATGTTTAAACTGCCCTCATTGTACTATATGCCATATGTGGGGTGCATTCATATTTAACAGTGCTGGCCTCAGGACCACAGACCCCTCATGCTCCGTACTTTCTTTTCATTTATTAAAGTGAGGGAGGAAAAATACAACCTATATATTATTTTACTCTCAGTGCATTTTCTTCATGCATGTTTACATTTTATTGTTTATTTTTATTCCCAGTAGAAGTCTGGGATCACAATATGTCTTTCATGCATGTTTTTTTTTTTTTTTTTTAAATTATAGACGCAGAGGAATAATACTACAGAAAAAACGTTTTCAGCCATTCATCCATGTGTGCTGTTTACAAGATTGTCAAAATGTTTACTCTACTGCAGGTGTAAACAGTCAGTGGGTTCATTAACTCTATAAATCCTGACACATACAGCCATTGTATTCTTTAAGTTTTTGTTCATTTTAATGGCTGGTACAACTAAAGGTATTGTTTGGACAAATATAATGATAACAACAAAAATGGCTTCAATTAAAGAGCTGATATCTAGACATTTTCCATGGTTTTATGGAGAATAACCAAAATCATTATCAAGAAAACCTTGGAAAATGGCTAGATGTCAGCTCTGAAATGAAACACTTATGAGCTATTTTTGTTGTTATCATTATATTTGGTCAAAGAAATGTACCTTTATTTGTTTCAGGCATTAAATGAACAAGAAAGCAAGGAGAAATGCATGAAGTAACACAATATTTATACCGGCATCAATGAAAACAAAACTCTGATCGAAAACCTAAAATCTAAATTGAATGTTGTGGTCTTTGTCCTTAAAAAGAAATGCATCAACTGCCCAGAATGCATTGCAGCTGTCAGCCAGTGTATCTATGCTGTGTGAGTGATGTGACTCGTATCATATCTTCATTGGATTAAAGTTTCCCTCGGCTGCAGCTGTTAGTGTTATCGCTTCATTCTCTCGCTCTAAGTGTCTAACTGAGGCATGTTCAGGCACATTCTCTCTTTTCTGGGAAATACAGGAATTCAATTAATTACTTTGATGAAAACGGGAAACTGAAAAATGTTGTTTTTGCAGAACAAAACTGGAGAATTTTTTATGCTTAAAAGGGAGTTATCTCAACTTCTAACTATCACAAAGAAAATGAGATAAATAGAATGAATGCTTTACTTCTGATGTGTTGCATTCAAGGACATTTGTCTCTGGCAGAGTGTTCCTGATTAAAGGCCTAACAATAACTGAAACGCTGTCGCATTAGGTCTTGTTGTATGTTAGATTAACTTTTTGTGAATCAATTTGATTGTTGTGAGTCAATAGCAATTAAGCTATTTAAACCAGGAGTGCATTTTCATTAAATCACCATTTAAAATTGCTGCGTTGAATTACAAAACGAGATAACTGCTCTTAAGCTTGTGTGCTACCTCTGCTGTAAAACACCAGATAGAAAATACATTCTGCTATTTTTCAAAGAACACTGACTCATGGATTTCAGGGCAGTATATATCCAGGTGGGCCAAATTGAAATATAATTTCAATTTGAATATTTTGTTCCATTTCAGTGATTTCCAACTGGTAGTATTATGCAGGTGTCCTTCATTTATTCCCTTCTTCTGAAGAGGACAAGTTTAAAGAAAGTATCTGACTGCTTATAATTTAGCAGCTGGCTTTCACTGCTATTGATTTGCTTTCAGCTGGTGACCCGAGCAGACTTGACTTACTGCATTACAACTCAGGACCCGTCTTGAGAATTGACCCCGTTGGCTGAATATTACTGAGGCCTGAACCTTGTGACATTTTAAGTGTAAGTCTTTACGGTCCGCCATCGAGTAAAGCAAAGATGCCGTAAAAATGAGGTTACAGCGAAACCACAGCTGCGATTTAAATGGGGCACGGGTCCCGCAGGTGCATTTTTTTCTGTCTTTCTCCAGCGTCCACAGAGGTGGTGCATCTGAAGGTTGCAGGGTTTAAAATAACATCATGTGATGTTTAATTACCTGACAAAGACGGTGCTTGATGGCTGCAGTTTTCCTGGTGTTAGTCCACCTTTCCTGTCCCCTGCTTTTTCTTTTTAAAGGCAATAGTCTGCTTTTTGCAGCTGTTTTTTAGTGTAAAATGTGAGCGTCAGCACATGGAGGACACTGAGTGGGATTCATTTGAAACTCACACTTCTCCTCATGAATGTCAAATTTAATCTGTCAACCTCGTCCCCTGTTTCATCAGTCCCGTTGATTTTTGGCAACAGAGAGAAACATTTTTGACATTTTTAAAAATTCTGCACGCATAATGGGAGAAGCCATCCGTAGAGTTATGGGCATCTCTTATGGGCAGTGAAGTGAACCAAACTTGCTGGAAGCAATGTTTCCAAAATATATGGACTTGGGAAACTGTCCTCCTGAGACTGCCCCTCTCTCTCACTAGCAAAGTCAGATGTAGTTTATTGCTACAAAAACCTCTCTGGGAAAAGGTCAAGGTGGGTTTAAAAAGCATGCAACTTCCACTAGTTCATTTTTCACGTCCTATTCTGCAGATTTCCTTAAAATTATGATTTCTTTAATGTCCCATTCCGCTCAGAAATGTGTCTTTCTTGTGTTGATGTCCCATAAAATGTCTGACCTTTATTAAACTGACTTTTATCTGTGAAAGTTTGTCACAAAAGAGGTGTTCTCACATTCCTCTAGTGAAGGGGGATGTGTCTGTCCACTTCTGTCTGTCCACTACAGCTGTGTCAACCACTGCCAATGACAATCTAACAAGCTCACACACAATATAAAAGTGACTCAATACACAGGGTGACCATAAAGTCTCTCTACACCTAAAAAAAGTATTACAAAAGCAAATGAACAGACAAATATGTGGAAATTATTACAAAATGAGGAGCAGATATTTAAGTTTTTTTTTGCCTACATGGGCACCATTAGTTGGTTAAGTTTAGGGTCCAACACTGTCCCTCTCTCCATAAATCTCTTGTGCTATGCACAAATGAATGGACGTGACGGTGGATCTTTTCCATATTTAGTTCTGTACTTTCACTGAGTCTGCATATCTGATTTTGCTTCAATAAACCATGATACACATTGTGGCTTCTCTCGAGGAGTTGCCAATTATATAGGGATTCATTTACCTCTACCTATTTGATCAACAGTGTACCTGAAATACACAAATGCAATGTGATTAAAAACGTTGATAACCACTGAGTACATACAACAAATCTGATATCTCATCAATTGCCTTTGTAATATTTTTTATTTATTGTAAAGAGACTTTATGGACACCCTGTATATTTCCCATTCTGATACATCAGCAATGTCTCCTCCTGAGTCTGCAGGCTCTAACATGAATGGCTCCTCTGCTTCCTTTAGCAGAGAAATAGACCAGATGCTGACACCACAACTGCAGTCTGCAGATCGTGAATCAGCTGAGGAGTAGCGGTGGTTTTTGTATTTTCAGTGGGTGGGGCAGAGGGAGAAAGAGTAGATGGGATTATTGCTCCTCTTATTTATGTATTTATTTATTTATATACTTTTTATGTGGAAAAAAACAGGTTAATGTTGCCTTCAACAAACATTGTGCCTCTTATGATTTGCATATTGCACTAGTCCATATTGTGACTTTGGTTAAATATCTAATTAATTGTGCAGCCAATTGATTTGATCAATTGATTTGAGGACATTCAGAGCTTCACCTGAGTCCTGATTAGGGAGGGGGGGTCCAGGTTCTTAAAAAAACAAAGTTTATTATTATGCTTTTTTATGCAATCTGGAACCTTATTAACATTAAAAGTAGGAAAAATCCATAGTGAATCTACTTATTTTCATTGTGAATTAGAGAATATTCCAGGGGCCTCCTGGTGCGCTATTGTGGGCCAGATTTGGCCCCGGGGCCATCAATTGAGTATCACTCGAGTACAATCTTCTTTTAAGAGCTGAAAATCAAAGAAGTTTATTGTCAAATGCACAGTAACGAACAGTTTCCCTGTAAAATAAAATAATTTCACTGCTGTCCACAATGAATGCCAAACAATAAGAAATATAGAAGAGATAAAATAACAAAGCAAAGCAATTCTAAAAGGCAGCATGAGCAAAAATACAATACAAATATAAACTATACATATAACATTGAGTGCAATGGAATGTGCAACCGTGCAAACTAAAGAAAATGTACAGTAACAGTCAAGTACAGCTGCATGAGGTAGAGCATGATTTTAGACTCCTCTCAGCAGTTTAGGAGTCTTATGGCAGTGGGAAAGAGAGTTATTTAATCTAAAAGTCCTGCATCTCATGCCGTGTGCAGGTAGAAAACAAATTCTTCTACCACAATGGATACGATAAGATTCTCTACAGAAACTTAAAGAAGTTTTTGGCCGACCATGTTTCCTTGTTGACCTTGTTGGTTTACCAAGCTGGACCAGTATAAAAATCCTAACATACCAGCTGGAAGAATCTTTGTTTTGAATGTAATGAAGCACAAGCAGCTGCAGTGAAAATGCATCAGCGAGTGTTGGGTGTCTGCTGGGTGATTTGACACCCTGCAGTCGACAGCAGAGCAAAGTGTTTAGTGAGTGAGGAAGCTCCGGCAGACCTCAGACGGCAGAGGAATAACACACTGTGACTGTTCTATTAGGCCTGGTGACGATACTGCACCTCATTAGACACCGACTGGAGGCTGTGTGTGTGTATGTGTGTGTATGTGTGTGTGTGCGTGTGTGTGTGTGTGTGTGTGTGTGAAAAAGAGTCAGAGGAAAACAGAATGAGAAACTCAAATGGGAAAAAACATATGGCATGCATGGCTGTAAAAGATGGATGTTGTGTAAGCCTGCTTTTTAATTAAGTTTTTTTTCATTCTGCTGGAATTAAATGTAGATTAATCAGATAGTTGATTGATATAAAATTCACTGACATTAACTGTGATACCGGATTACTCATATTAATCATTAATGAAGTAAAAATGGCAATTATTTGCTGGTTCTAGCTCCTCAGATGTGAGTCTTTGCTGCTTTTTCCTTTTGTAGCTGGAATATCTTTGAGTTTTGGAATGTTTGTTGGACAAAATATGGACTTGAAAGACTTCATCTTGGACTCTTGGGAGGAGGGGGGGGAATAAGTGTGTCTACCTGTGTGCTTTTGAAAATGTGTGTTCGTGAAAATGTGTGTCCATTCCTGCAACTGTGTTTGTGTGCCACAGCGGTGACAGCAGAGCACACAGGAATGACTGTTGACAAGTCGCTAATTAGCAATCAGAACAAGATGCCTGGGCTGGAAAAGAGATCTTTGTTTCACAGTGACACACACACACACACACACACACACACACACACACACGCTCTGTCAGTTTTCCCATGTCGCAAAGCACTTCCTGAGTTCTTTGGGGACCTGCTGTCACTGATGTGGAATCTGTATTTAGAGTGTCACGCTGAGCTGTGGCGAAAGGTTAGGGAACACACACACACACACACACACACACTCGCCCACGTGCTGTGTGTAGGCAGTGATGATGATTGTGATCATGGCTGACTGTTGCTGGAATTGTTTAAAGACGCCTGTCATTTGGTTTCAGCTGTGATAATGACACCCAGGTGCTTATTCTAATGAGAGGGTGAGTGTTTTTATTTTTTCCTTGGAAGGGCGAGTAGTAATGATGATGTTTTTGAGCTAAAATTAAATACAAAACTGTCTTTGCTGCCTTAAAAAAATATTGTTTATCAAACCACAGTTGTTATTGTTACATTTTATCTGTTTGAATATGACGGTGGTTGTATTGTCTTTAACATTAACAGGAGTTAACAACGGAGTTATCAACAGGAGTAAAAGCTGTAATGTAAAGACTCTACCGTGACACGGACTCTATCCGTGTCAGATTGCATATGAGTAGATCAGCTGCCGGTGTCTGCACTTATTCTGCTTTAAAGCTTTCAAAATGAATTGAATTCTATTGATTGAAAGTTGCAAACAAGTAAGCCTCTCAAAACTAAAGATCAAGATTTTTTAAGACAGGACTGAAAACAGAACAGGTGGGCAAAAAAAATCAATCTTTTTAAATATATTTACTGCTGTTAAAGCATGTTTTAATATCTTTGCATGTGAAACTCAATGAAATCCAATGATAGTTAGTCTTAAACATGGACATTTTTATATTTTATATTTCTTTTTCACATCAAATGCCAAAGACAACCTTTAAATTGAGTTACAATTGACCTCATATATATATATATATATATGCACAAATATTTGCTATCATGTGAAGGAAATGTGGCTAGAAGAGCGTCTAAATTGACCTTTAAAGCTCAGATTATCTTTTTAATAGTCAGTGGTGTTGTCGGGAAGATCCCAGGCAGTTTTTTTCCATTAGCAGAAATCAAATCCAGTCGAGGGTTCACGCTCTTATTACTACAACATCGAGTAATACCAATAACTCAGACTAAAAGCTCTGGCCTAATCTTTACCAGCATCAAAGTTGCAATATGGTACTTAAACAAGTGTGGGTATGCATCCGCCCACGTGACCTCCATGCCAGCTTTATAAGGAGAAAAGTGTGGGAATGTTTGTCAGCTGGCAAACAGATGGATAGACTGATGGACTGACAGAGCGAGTTTTTAAGCTACTGGTTGTATGTAACAATCACGCCCCTGCAGGATTCTTCAATCGTTCATGAGCAGAGGTGGAAGAAGTATTAAGATCCCTAATACCACGCTGTGAATTTACTCCACTGCAAGTAAAAGTCCTGCATTCAAAACCTACTGAAGTGAAATTACAAAAGTATCAGCATCAGCATCAAAATGTACTTAAAGTATAAAAAGTAAAAGTACTCGTTATGCAGAATGAACCCACTCAGATGTTTTAAATATTATAATTATCTTATTGGATTATTATTATTAGTGATGCATATTTGAGAGCACATAGTATTTTGTAAAGATCTGGCTAATTTTAACTACTTTATAAACTATTATGGGATTTAATTAAAAACAAAAATGTAAGCACTTTAAATGCATATTATGTTAAATCTCGACCTGAAAGGTAACTAAAGCTGTCAGCTAAATGGAGTGGAGTAAAATGTTCAAGATTTTCCCCCAAAAAATGTAGTGGAGTAGAAGTATAAAGTTACATGAAATAGAAATACTCAAGTCAAGTGCAGGTACCTTAAAATTGTACTTAAGTACAGTACTTGAGTTAATATACTTAGTTACATTCCACCACTGTTCATGAGTGATTTAAAAGACAGCATTTAAAAAGCTTCGTCCATCAGGCAACATTTGTCCTCCTCCTGAGACGTTTTCAGCCTTTAGGAGCAGTTGATACTTCCCTGCTTTCTAATCTTGTGATGGGTAGGATGGGTAAAGATGTAGGCAGCTGCTAAACATGAGCCTTGAAGGTGAATAATAGCATCTCAGAATGGTCACAAAGGAGCAACCTTTGATACTTTAAATGAGACGTAAAAATCTCTCTGCTTTGGCTTTCGGTGAAAACCCTGGTTGTATCAGCGCTTCAGAATATATACATGTCTCTTACATATTGTCGAGTCTTTGTGCAGCATTCTCAGGTCTTAGATAGATGAATGGTGCTCCATTGGATGTAAAGAGAGCTACAAGGTAAACAGGGTGCTATACAAGCAGTGAATAAGCATTATAAGGCTAACCAAGGACAGGAAGGTTTCATCTCCACAACTTTCTTACCTGACGTTCAAAGCAGTCATTTGTCTCAGATTTCCCTGCAAGGTTTAAAACAGCAGACTTTCATTTAGATGAGTAAAAGCAGCTTTTATTTGCCTGCTCATTTTACAATGCGTGACGTAAATAATTAGATATCATTCACTCTTGTTTGTGCTGCTAACCCGAAGCATGTTTATGGTGTTTTTCCTCGTGTCACATTTTACTCACTGTGGCCTCATTTCTTAGTGTAATATACTAAGTCCTGCACCTCTACAGAAACAGCCCAATCATCACTAGAAGTAGGGGGAACTTAAATTGCCTTGTGTGCAGTATAACAGTGAAAAATACCATAAATCATAAAGAACAGGAGAAAAACACAAGTTTAGTTTCTTTGTAATTAATTACTTTTTTATTATAATTTTTTTTCTACAAAAGTTGGAAGAAATGCACTTTATATTTAACATTTTTCCAAGTGCCCACAATGGCGGGTAAGATATGTGCCACAACATCATACATATTAACCTATTTACAACTTCTACAGACTGTACAACATCCTTTGACCTCTCCTCTCTGCTCTGTGTAAACAGACTGCACTTCAGTACATATTTCACACATTTTTTGTCACATTATCATTTGTCTCATTTGAGGCCATTAATATCTTGCCAGTTGTGACAGGGAGTGCAGAATTTAATGTTTTTAATAAGATCTATTTTGTGCAAACAATTTATTTTTTAGCGGTATTTTGTAGGAGAATAAAGTGATTTTAATGAAATATCACTATTCTAGCTCTCACTTGCTTACTTTGTTCAAAGCCATTCAGAAATGTGAAAATCCAATTATAATTTCTCTATTAAACATTTCTGACTATGAAAAATGGTGCAATTTTGTTGATTAAAAAAACCCCATTTACCTCTGTGTCAGCTAACAAAGCAGTCTAAATAAAGAGACACGGATGTGACAGTGAAGTTTTTCAGGTGGTGTGTTTGCAGGTATTATTCATCACAGGGACTTTTCTTCTGCAGTTTATCATGTGACTGATAGTAGGCAAAGAATATGATGGTGCAGCACTGATATAAAAACACACAACAAAACCGTAACTCACATTTTTAGTGTGATAGATAAGGGACAGAGACTGCGATGAGAGAGCAGATTCCGTCTGCACTGTAAGTTATTCTGTAGTACACTTGTTGTGGCTCCTACAGTCTGTTTTCGCTTTGAAGTGTTTCAGTCATGCCAGCGAAGAAACCTCGATACAAGAAATGCATCCTTAGAATGTGATTTGAAACTGAGAGAGTCGGCGTTACGGAAACGAGAACAAAGAAGAAAGAGGACAGAGGAAATAAAGTGTGAAACCTCAACAGATCAGAGTCAGGAGAGAGACGAGAGAAGGAGAGGAATGAATCCACTGGGCCGAGTGTTACGGCAGCTGAAGAGCAGATTCAGGAGAGTTCACTGTTAATGAAAGACACGAGCTGTCGCCGAGATGGAGGGAGAGAAAGGGGGAGGCACATAGGGGCAGCGGAGGAACGAGGGAGCCCGCAGAGACAAAATGAGAGAGATGGAAAGTGACAGAAGGAGGAAGAGAGGCAGAGTACACGCTGCAGTCTCAATGATATGAAAAATGACTGTCCTTTTCACCTTGTTAGCCAGTTCTCCATTTCACACTGTACACCCTCTAATATTACACGCCTCTCTGCTAATGACATACCACAGACCACACATTCTTCCTGTCTCCATAATAAAGCAGAATATGTGGATAAATGCTGTAATATTTAATATAAAACCAGTTCTTATTCAGTGTTTCCTGAGACAGTTTGCCCGCTTTATGTTGGCTGGAATTCAAAACAATCCTACATTTGTGATGGCACAAGAAGGTTCCAGTGAGGAACTGGTTCCAGGTTGGCACAACACACAGATTCGCTAAACTCCGAGGCTATTGGATCTGCTATCAGACGGTTTATTTCCTCTTGATCTGTTTTTAGCAAAGAACAAGAGCTGAAACAATTAGTAGTTTAATGAGTTAGTTGATCTGCACGAGAATGTGTTGATTTTGGTAATAGAGTAATTACTGGGAGGAAGTGCTGCTTTTCTTTGTCTTGGTAAAAGTGAAGTTAAGTCTTTAGTTTTTCGAGTGTTGGTTGGAAAAGCAACATGACTTTGTGATGTTTGGGCTTTTATATAGGGAATTGGGCATTTTTTTTTTTTTTTTTACCTTAGAGTCAAAAAGTGACTAATTAATTAATTCTGTAAATAACAGACCAGGTCCAGTGGTGGAATGTAATTAAGTACATTTACTCAAGTACTGTACTTAAGGACAATTTATAGGGTACTTGTACTTTACTCGAGTATTTCAATTTTATTTAACTTTCTACTCTAGTATAAATATTGTACTTTTTACTCCACTACATTTAGCTGACAGCTTTAGTTACTTTTCAGGTCAAGATTAAACATAAATAACATGATGCATTTAAAGTGATTATACTTTTTTTTTTTTTTTATTAAACCCCATAACAGTATATTAAGTAGCTAATATGAGCCCTATCTTAAAAAAATAAAACACTGCTTACATAAATGCATCAATAATAATAATAATACAATAATATATTTGGAATATATAAAACAATCTGGTCATTCTGCATAATGAGTACTGCTGATACTTTTGTACTTTTTACGTTTTGAATGCAGGAATTTTGCAGTGTGGTAATAGTACTTTTACTGAAGTAAGAAACCTGAATACTTTTTCCACCACTGGACTGGTTTCCCCTCAAAGACGAATAGGGCGTTTGTACAGTCAGCAAAATACGACTCATGTTTACCTTTTAGACTGTCGTCCAATGCCATCTTGCTGATGTAGCAGTTGATTGACGGTGATACGAAGTTTATACGATGGACTTTCCCCTAGGAGAATGGAGTTTGTTTCTCATGTGTAAAAAAAAAACCAAAATATCGTGGCTCATGGTTTGTGAATCACATTTTTTTTACGTAACTTCTGTGGCTCATGTCAACCTTGTCACTATTTCACTTCTGTCATTTATGTACATTTATGTGTAAACAGACTGCGGTTCACTACAGATTTAACTGAATTTTTGTTACATGACCATTTGTCTCATTCGAGCTGTTAATATCTTGCCATTTGCGGCAAGGAGTGCAGAATTTTTTGTTTTTTAGAACATCTGGTTAGTGCAAACAGTTGATCTTTGGCGGAATTTTACAGGAGACGTGAAGTAATAAAGTGATTTTAATGAAATATTACTATTCTAGCTTACACTTGCCTATTTTTCACACATGATTTGTTCAAAGCCATTCAGAAACGTGAAAATAAAAACCCATTTATCTCTGTGTCAGCTACATTAATTTACTTTTTAATCTGTGTTCTAAAACGCCTAACCAAGAAGTCTTTTGCCCTTAAACTAGGTCAGTGGTTTTGTAGCATACATTCACAGAAGCTGCAGCCATTTTTACAAACACAAACCGTGCATGTATGTATAATGGTGTCCGTGCTGTTTTTAGAACGCTCTGCTGTACCGTGAGACACGAAACACTCATATGGGTCATGAGTCGTTATGGGTGGTATTGACAAACAGTCTTTTCTGATGTTTAGGTCGGAGACCTTAAAATAATGTGAATAGCACCTCTTCTCTCAGGAAATGGGTTCTTATTTCTTGATAATTTAAATAAATACTGTCTTCCAGATTAAATCAGCTATATCTTATTAATTAATTCTGTAAGTCGAACAAAGGCTGAGGCAATTTATTTCCCTTTGTTAAAGAAAGAAACACCACTCTCTACTAGGGATGGAACGGTTCTGTTAAATAATCCAAACGAGTTAGTTCACTAGTCACGGTTCAGGGCCTGTACAGTTTATATTGTATGGTTCCACAGACTCAGTAAAATCCCATCCAAGCTCAAAATGATATGCAAACTATTTTTGAACTCTTCGAAGTCTGTCTCACCAAAATAAAGTTTAGACTGCAAATACAGTAAGTCAAATAAGGGAAGCAAAGCATCATTGAAATGCCATTTTCTGGTAACTTTACGGAAGCGAGCTGTCACTGAGCCGGAGAGAGAGAAAAAAAAAGAATGTGAATGTAGGTAAGTGGGCGCAGGAGGGAGGAAGAGAAAGGTGCCGAGAAGAAAGAATGATGGAGAAAGACTGATAAAATGTGTTGGTGTTGCTTTTTTATAGTATAAACAGAAGGACTCGGGTAAGGAGGTCAGTGTGGTGTTTGTGGTAACGAGCAAGGGGGCGCGGCTACCGGGGGTGGAGGGTGAGGAGAAGACGATGCAAGTTATGGGAAAGAAGTCAACAACTTTCCTTAATGAGCCAACGTGATGAAACTCCGTAGAGAGGGAGAGAGAGCGGGGGAGGGGGAGGGGGAGTGAGATATCGAGTGTGCAGATGAAACAATGTCAAGTGGGAGGGAGAGCAAATATGAGGTGGAAACAGAGGACTCAGTGAGAGTAAGAACAGATTCAGGAAGGTGAGAGCTAAAGAGGGAAATAAATGTGATCCAGGGAAGGAAAAGATGGCTGTTGATGAGGTTGGAGATTCCCTCGACATAATAGGTGTGTGTTTGTGTTTGTGTGGCTGGGTGGGGGAAGGACAACAATAAAATTCTCCAGTTACCATCTGTGGTTTCCTGCCTTAGAAAAAGAGCACAAGAAACTGTAGCATGTCATTCCACAACAATATTAGATCTCAAATCATTCTTTTATGTTTGTCTCTTAATTAAAATATAGGTGCCTGTGCATCCTTGAAAATGTGCAACCAAAAGGCTCCGATGACTTCTAATAGCTTCAATTTCAATAATATAGCATAATAGGTTTCACTTTCTTGGCAGCAGTCATTTGGTAATAGTAGTTATTATGCTGTCAGCTCGGCTGCTTTTACCTCGCTCCACAAAGGGCCCGCTGTGTCTCACAGGCTGCACAGGTACAGATCGTACAAAGAGTGACCATGTTTCAGTCGATGTCAGCCAGAAATCTCGGGTCAGGCCTCCTCGTGAATGAAAACTTATTTTTTGAATTTTTAGGATTGCAAAGGGTTGGACAATTTCCGGTAAATTTCTGCAAACTTTCCAGAAATTTTCCATGGGTAGTTAAAATGGGGAGTTTTGGAAATATTCAAAATAAAAATAAAAAACATGACATTTCAACAGATTTATTTGTAATTACAACTTTATCAAGTTTTAATTATTTATTTAAAATCAGTTCTTTGATTGAACAAAAGAGTGTTGAGTTAAATATTACTCGCCCCCGACTTTACCTATTCAAAAATTAAGTAAAATTACCCACCCTCCCTATTCATCCAAAAAAGTCCCATTCAACATTTAAGTGTTGAATTTAACATTCGATGGGGGAATGCACGGTCCATGTTGGGGGCGTGGCCTCCATAGTGGGCGTGGCCTCAGCAGCCCTGCAGTAAGCAGTGAGCCGCGTTGCCAACTTTGCGACATTGTTGTTGAAGTTAAGATGGGCAATTTTGGAAATATTCAAAAAAATCAAGAAAGCATGACGTTTCAACAGATGTATTTGTAATTCAAACTTTAAGTTTTAGTTATTTTATTGAACATTCAATTCTTTCATTGAACAACAAAAACATGAATGTTGAATTAAATATTACTCATCCCCCCTCCAAAAACCTCCAAAAAGTCCCATTCAGTATGTTACTGTTGACCTGAAGATGTGATGGAGGAATGCACAGTGCATGTGGGGGGGGGGGGTGGCCTCATTGGGGGCGTGGTCTCGCTAGGGGGCGTGGCCTCAGCAGCCCTGCAGTAAGCAATGTGCTGTGTGCATGTGATTGAGGAAGAGCAGATATTAAAGTGTACTTGCATGAAACCTGGTTGTTTTAGTAAATATTATAAAAAATGTGTTTTCCCCAACTATATTTAAGCTCCCTATTAGGGGCTAATATTCCTGTTCATTCCCATAAATTCCTGTTAATTCCCATGGAAAGTTTCCAACTTTGCAACCCTATTAACCACCCCATATCTGCTCTAGATTTAAACTAAAATTCCCAGTGAATGGATTCTTCAGGGCTATTTATACCTTTTCACCTTCCCACCTGCTCAGTCCATGGGATCCCATCACAGGGCTTCCTTATGTAGGATAATCTCTCAAAGTGTACTTGAATGCCTGAAACCTTGAATTTGTTCAGTTTATTTGCATAATTGATTTGTGTGCTGAGAGATATTGCCTCGGCTCTTTACTGTTTTGATATAATCAAATGAAATGTGGAGTAAAGTGGGGGATATCGAGCCACAGAACTTGCTGAAACAGAAAATATGCACCATTATTGTTTGTCCGCCCTATCAATGTGATACAATATTGGGATTGTATTGTTCAGGGAGGTCTCTGATGAAGTCAACCAGATTGAGCTGCGCAGGTCTGGGATTGTCTTCAGCTGATCCAATATGTGTGTTCTCAATGAAGTCTGAAAAAAGTATAAATGAATAAAAAGATTTGAAAGCAAATTTTCAATTATTAACTGATGAATACGAGCTTGATCACACATTCTGACTGAATCATTCTTGGGCTGTTTGTTCCCCTTGGTGCTGGGAGGAAATCTGTGAAAATTACAGTTGATTCATTGGAGAGGTTGTTCTTTGCTGCTGGTTTTAAGAGCTGGGCAACATACCAATATTATAGCATGAGACTGGATGTTGTCACGGTTTTAAAGGCTTTAGTGATGTAATTTGCTGAACCACACAGTTGTAGCTGTTCTATTATTTGTCTTTGTAATTATATCCACATTACTGATGAATATTTATCAAAAAAGTCATTGTGTTAATACTTTGTGAAAGATATCATCAACCATTTTCTCATCGCCCAGCCATAGTTTCAAAGTCAAGAAAGAACACTTCCACCTGCTGAAACTGGAAGTCTCATGCTAATACTTAAATGGGCACTCCAGGAATGTAGTATTGGCCTTACATACATTTCAGAGGCTCTTGAGAAACACTGTGATAACAACAGTAATGCTAAATTGCTGATGGTAAGCAGGTATTTTTTACCATGTTCCCATGTTAGTTTAGTGTGTTAATGCGCAGCTGAGGCTATTGGGGATGTGTTTATTTGCAAATCTAATCAATCATTGAAATTGAGACCTGATCATTATGCAAGATAAAAAGTTAAAGGATCATCAAGTGATACCCTGTTCAACAGTTGTTAATATAAATGTCACATAAGTTTGAATTCGTCAACTGGGAACCAGGAATATTTGTACCGAATTTGTTGCCAATCCATTTAGTAGATGTTGAGATATTTCACTTGATAGGTGAAAATCTTGACCTGCCAATGCCACCTTGGAGATCTTTGCCTAAATTAAAGTCACTCTATCCAATAGTGGTTGAGACATTTCACGAAAGGTGAAAAATGTTATTAGGATTCGTCATCTGTGGGTCATAGATATCTCTACCACATTTCATGGGTACGCTTCCAATATTTGTTGAGATATTTTAGTCTGGTGGACTGACAGCAAAGCTCTAATGCTCAAAATCAAAACGGCAGAAGCTCGATCTCAAGAGACTATCTCGATATTCTAACTGTGCACAAACACTAATGCAACTGGAAAGCATCTTGCATTTGACCCTCCATGCTTGGTGAACACCCACATCTTTTAAACTCTACACCTCAAGTTTAAAACCATGTTATGTTGCTCAAAGACAAAGCTAAAATAACCCGATTACATTGTTTTTTTTAACTGTTATAGCTTCCTCCAGAGTCATAGAGGATATTATACAACTGTGTTTACAGTTTGACTGGTTTTACTGAGTAAAACTAGTTTCTCTTTAAGCACACAGTGTATGTTTTCCTGTAAAACATCAGATCTATTTACTCTGTTTTGTTGCTCCACTAGAACGAGTGACAGGCTAATATTATGTAATTACACTTTGCGTTTAGACAAATCCATGTTTTGTCAATTCATGCATGGGTGTGAATAAATTGTGGGTGTTCAAGTTGATAGAAAAGCATAGATTACAGCTGTATGCTTTCAGGGTACAATTAGACATTTACACTTTTTAGTTATTGGGCTTTAAAATGTGAACAAGTCAGCACTTCTAGCAGAGATGCATTAATTACAAAGAGTTTCTGTGATACAGCAAGCTGTCGACGGACTGATCTTTCGTACTTTCAGGAGAAACGAAGCCTAAAGTGCATCCAGGTCAGATGTAATTGCTGATGTGTCTATATGCACGGCTGACAGATGTTTATCTGATAAACATCTTCTTCACTGAGGCTGTCTGCTCGTGTATATGTCGATCTAAAGACAGCAAGCTTCCTCTGAGCGTGTCTTTTCAACTGTGGACAGTTCTACACTCTGAGAATATTAATAGAATCTCAGCAGAGATACAGATCTAATGCGCTCTGCCAGTAGTGTATCAAATTGACGATCAATAGGTTCAAGTTACACATCACTCGGAGCCTTGCCATATCACAAGTAAAGGAAATAGGATCCAAAAGCATGTTACTTTCTGAGGCTTCCAAATCCTCAATTCATTGTGGAAAACTTCCCATACAGGGCCTGCAGCGTGGATGTTTATCTCTTGCAGTGGTCCGAGTTAGCTCAGCAGAGAAACTGCAGCGTTCTTTAACTGCGCTGCACATGGAAAACATTTTAAAAAGCTCCTGGTTTGTAATATAGAGCTCAATTCATTCATGAGTGCAGATATATCACTGCTCAGTTCAGGGATTTTCTCTCATAAAACTCTTGGATTTAGTGTTTTTCTCCCTGATGCTTTGCAGCGGTGTGATGAGCCAAGTCGGCATGTTCAGCATCGTCGTCCTTCAATAATGCAGAGCACCGCTCTCCCCATAATGAAATTTACTTTTATAATATCAAGCACATGGGTAATTAAATTTCCAGCACTGACAAATCACCTCATATGAGAAATACAAAGAGAAAACAGTTTTGTTCTGGTTTAATTTGGCTTACTTTATCTTGTCTTCAGTGTAATAGAACCACATTTTTGTCAACACTAGAAATATGTTCAATGCAAATTAAGCAAACAGCTGCGAGAGCATGAATAGTACATTTCTCGTTAAAAAAGAAAAGCGAAAGTGGGATTATTGTTTAATGTCCTGCATCCAGCATCACTCTGTTTTTTGACAGAACTACAGTGATGCTTTCAGCTACACAGAGCCAGCAATCCTGATTCCTGCCTACAGAATAAGTCGTGCTTGATTTCAAAATAAGCACAATTGTAAAGGATTTCTTTCTGTCTATAAACATCAACTCCGAGAAAATTTTGATTTGTGTTGACCTTGTTGGACAGATAGGTTGAGCTCTCGAGCCAGATGTGGCCTGGGGGCTGCTTCATGCCTAGGTCACTGCAGAATGTGTTTTACAGCTAAAATATAACCCAGAACTGAACACTTCATAGGCTGTGATCACTGGGGATGTGCTTTTCTCTTACTGAACTGCAAAGCCAAACTGTGTGAGCAACACAGAGAAGAGCTCAAAGAGTGCAAGGAGCATTACATCAGATAATGTTGGGGGAACTCTGGGGAAACTCTGCCTGCAGCTATTTTCATATTGATGTAATGCACTGTAAAATTTCAGGCATGTGAAACCTGGAGAGCCCACACTTTGTCCAAAACACGACAAGCTTAATTTGGACAAGATGTGTGCTTTTTACAACGGAAACTTAAAATGTACTGACTGTGTTCTTGATCTAATTTGGAGTCCATTTGCGGATAGAGTGTAAATATAGAGCATGTTGAGTGTGTGCTCTTTGCTGGGAGAAAGTTATAGAGCTCTGGCCATCACATGACTCTTTTGTTTAAACTGCCATGTTGGCAGGAAAAGAATGAATAATTATTAAATGTGCCAGCTTTGATTTTGAAGCTGTCAAAGTTCAGTGTGCACTTAATTTTCAAGGACATTGAATGCTGCATTGCAAAATTTAAACATTAAACATTACTGACCCTGTAGTGATTTTCACAAAAACAGAAGAAACTGACAATGTTTCAGACCTGCACCATCCAGACATCGAATGCTCCAACTGAGTCTTAAAAAAACACTTGAATGGGGGCGTCCTGGAGGCACACCTGGTAGAGCGTGTACCATAGAGACATTGTCCTTGTGAGCGGGCGACCTGGGTTGGAATCCGACTTGGAGCCCTTTCCCACACTTCCCCTCCGTCTCCCTCCTTCACTCTGCCTCTCACCATCAATAAAGCCTTCAAAATGGCCAAGAAATATCTTCTAAAAAAAACACTTCAGTGAACGTTTGCATTGGCAACAGGCAGTATAAGGTAATCGATGTGCTCGAAGTTGTATGTAGCACTGGCTAACTTTAGTAAGTTTGTCAGGTTATCATCCCTTCACTATCTGAATAACTATTGAAAGGCAAAGGCACCACTTCATACATAAAATTACACCTTTATGATAAACAGTATTTATTATGTGAGTACCATGCATTTAAATGAACCTCAGTTCTTTAGAAATCTGATAAAAATAATCATTACGTTTCCCCAGTTGATCCGGCATCGTGTTGCACAACAGCTCCTCCATGTTTACTTTGCATAAATCCAGCATAAGAAGGGACTAACTGGCAGTCATTTGGCCAGAAATAAGATTTTCTTCCAGTTAGGCGGTTTTAGACTGTTGAATTTGGGGTTGAGTGACATCAATTGCAAGAGCCCTATAGGATTAAAAGTCACTTTAAAGGTGAGTTTAAAGTGTCTGACACCAGAGGATTTACAATTAACAGTTAGTTGAACTTGATAAGCATTGATGCTGAGTGGACAGCTAAGCAGGGATTCGATGAAAGGCCCCTCAAACAAGTAGTAACTTTGCAGTTACGCTGTCAGCTGCCGACAGCTGTATCGACCAAAACCAAATATCTACCCCATCAGACGTGTGTGACACGGACGACTGCAGAACTTGAGTGAAACATGTCGAGTTAGACGGCAGAGAGATGGAGGGACACTGAAGCAACGATCTGCCAGAGCTGTGCAGGGGATGCAAGTGCTAGTGATTTGGAGGCATTTTCTGGGCTTCGATTTTTTTTTTTTTTTTCGTGGGAGGCATGGTCAGGCTAAAACAGGGTGTTAAGACTTCAAAAGTTAAGAGTAGTCACTGTGAAGAAACTTGGAGTTACTGCTGTTCCAGTGGATTTACAGCTTTGATCCGACAGGTTTGGCACTCAAATCACCCAACCTCTTATCAGTCGGCGCACAACATGCAAGGCCTCGGCCCTAACCCTCATCAGCTCGACATGAATCAAGCTGTATCCGTGCAGATTTGTAATCTTGTGCCAGTGGAATGGATGGGCTGCAGCCACAGTTGCACTCCGTTTGGCCAAAGTCGCTCTGGCTCTCGACTCCAGACTCTGTTGCTGTTGGACTGAGGCATGAAAATTAAACATGTACCTGTATATTCTTTCCTCCCCGTGATGTGTTCAACATCTGCTGCAGTGATGGAGAACAGTAAATGTCCTTGGTTACCTGAAGAGTTGGCATAGCAACTAATAAACTAGACCTATGTTAGTTATCAACCAATCAGATGGCTGGTTTTAAGAAGGCTCTAAATGGCTCCAAATGGGAAGCACTCAACCTCATCAACCTTTACTTAGACTGAATATGAAGATGTGACGTCCCACTTGATATCTGTTGTGTGCTCTTGTTTGGATGATGTTGGTTTAAGTGGGTGTTGAGATTTAATGTTTCTCTCTCATGTTTCTGTATCAACTACGCTTTGTGCTGTCTGCCGAGGAGTGTGTATGTTGTAAATGTGAGAAAGGAAATCCTGTTGCAGTCAGGATGGATGACCTCGACTGTTTCAACAGGACAGGAGTTGATGCGGAGCGTTAGACAAACACACACCCTGATAGAATCACATACCACAGCTGGTTGGTTCATGCTGGCTGCTGGGACAGAAGGCATGCAGGAGGGAAGAGTTTGGCAGCTTTAATATTCTGCCAAACTTCCAGAACCATGTCAGGCGTAAGCAGTAGGTCAAGGCTGGTTTGTTTGAAACCGATCATGCTCAGGATACAAACTCACACATTCGCTCCCTGACCCTCTTTGTTATCCCTCTTTCCTCCTCCTCTTTGTCTCTTTGTTTCTCTTTTTGTCTCAACCTTCTTTATTATTTCTTTGACCCCCATTCACCTCTTTGTGCTTTCATAAAGCAGAAAGAACTGTGGTAAGGGAGGATTGTACAACTCCAATTCCAAATAGGCTGCGACGCTGTATAAAACATAAATAAAACCAGAATGGATGAAATTCAGAATTCATAGTTTATGTGTACAAACACAACATATTACCACCTGCACATGTAGGTTTAGGGGAAGGATTAGATCAAAGCTTATAGCAAAAGAACTATGAAGCCAAAATGCATGTATCAGACTTTATCTGAAAGGTAACATCTTCTAGTTTCTGCAGTTGTGCTTGTTTATCATGTGGCTAAAACATAAGCAAAACTACATCAGTTCAAATAAGCAGGGTGTAACATTAGTCTAACCCTGCCCTTACCCCTAATTGCTGGCATGCAGGTGGGTTTTAAGAGGATAAATATATTATCTTTGTAGTAGTTGTAGTTTTCAATTGAATATAAAATAATGTGTAAAAGTTTCACAGGTGTGAAAAAATGCTGTAAAATAAGAATGCTTTCAGAAATAGAATTAACAAAATGCAAAGTGTGTGAACTGAAGAAAAATCTAAATCAAACCAGTATTTAGTGTTAACTCCCTTTGCCTTGAAACCAGCATCAGTTCTTTTAGGCATTTATTCACACCTGTCTAAGACTTTGCAGAGTTCTGCATGTCACAGAGGATTAGCAAGTTTGTCTGATTAACTTTTTAGACAACGTCCCAAGTTTTTTGTGATCAGGGTTGTATGATACTTTAGAGGAGGGCTGCTGCCTTTGGACAGTCAGATTTATATATAGAACAGTCTGCCAGCACTTATCAGAGGCTGTAACACAGACTGTATGCTTCGTGTGTGACCTGACTTAATTTAATTTAAGTGGGGTAATTTATTCAAATCATCTGAGGCGTGCTTTGTTTCGTTGCATGTATTATTGTCCTTGTTTAAAGTGTTTTATTTAATTTCATTTTTGCATTACACCTGCTCAGGGACTGCAGTTGAAATGAGCAAAGATGGCTCAACTGGCACATTAACAGAAATGTCTATTAATGTGCACACTCCCTGCACTTTAAACTATAAATAAGTAAAATAATTAAACATGACTGTGTTTCATGTCTGTTTTATGGAAACCATGACCCAGGTCTAGACCGTGGACCACAAACATGAATTCAATCATGGTTCCTGTCGTCCTCTTTATCGTTTTAATAGAAACACTGACCACAGATTCTGACAGTTCCATAATAAAGGAGGAAGCTGTTGAAATCTTACTCAGGTTTTGCTTCGACACAAACCACAACCTGCCAGCAGAAAACAGCACAGCAGCCAAGTGTAGGATGTGATGTGGTTCCACTGAGTTAGCGCTCTCTCTTTCTTATTTTTAGCCACCTTCTGCATTATTATGTAGCACAGTTTGTTGAATATTTCCCCATGAAAGGCGTTTATGGTCTTATGCTTCATAAAACTGTAATGATCAAGTACAGTGATTTCCTCCCCTCCCCAACCTGCCTCATGTACTTTAATTATTGACTCTCTACACTTCCCAGAATCACTTTTGAGTGTGTGCCAGAGCTGATAGCTTAATAACGGAGTCTTTTAAAGAATGAATCAAACAGTTAAAGAGTCGTCTCCACCACTTAAAATGTATCACAGTTCCATCCAGCTTTACCTTCTGGTCTATCGAGGCTGCTGTCAGCGGACAAATTGGTATCTTTCCCTCTCTCTTCTCCGATGGATTCCTCTCTCTGTGTGGTTGTTGATTGCTGGTGCCGACAGCCGGCAACAAGAAGAGGAGAGTGTTTGCTCTTTGGGTTGGAGGGGCTGACACCAGGACCTGATGTTTACCGCTCATGTTCAAGATAAGCGAAAAATACCCTGTCATTAGGTCTTATGATCCGGTTCACATTTTGTGCATTTTGCCACTTTTCCAAGTGAAGAAACTGCAAAATTGATCTACAAGTGCAACAATGTGCCTCTTTTTCTTGCCCTAATGTGAAAGTGCTCTAGGGTATTTTTTTTTTTTTTATCCTGCAAGACGGACAAGAACCATTTTACAGGAACAGGGGCAGATGTCACTAGTAGTGTTGAGTGTGTGTGTTTGCCCTTAAACCTCTAAATACGAGTCGAGCTTTTTAAATCCTCCTCAGTCCTTGATTGTGAGTGAGTGGATTGGCTTGATATTTGTTCGCTGCGGCTGTGTGACCTTGCAGTTCAATTTGGAAGTTTTCCAATTTGTGCAAACCTCCGTGTTTTCTTCAGCGTGTGTGTGTGTTTGTGTGTGTGTGTGTGGTGTCTGCTTTGCATGGTTTGATATAATGCTGTTTGACACTTTAAGCTGATGTCATGTGCCGCCCCCACAAGCCATCATATAATATTATATTAAAAGTTATCACAAATGTCTCATAGTGTTATTGAAGTGGACTCCACCATTACTTTACTGCTCATAACCCTTGAGAGCTGCAATCACATGACTCCCACACATACAGAAAAAAAACAACTGACACTAAAGAAAAACATTAGTGTTATTATTCAGCACAGAGCATCTAGTCCGCCAGAGACCTAACACGACCCACTATCCTAAAAACACTTTCAACACGTTTAATTTGCTCCATTTTTGAGCTATTCATCGTTTAGTTTAGAGGGAAGACACACTTGAAAAGAGGTGGATATCACATTTTTGGAAACACTTCTTTTCAATTATGTCTTTTGACAAACTTGAATGAAGAGAAATGATATGAAAATGGACACACACACACACACACACACACACACACACACATACAGACACATCATCATCATCCTCCCTTCTGTCTTTTGTCTTGGAGCAGTAGAGTGACGTATTTGGGAGAAGAGAAAGGGGAGATGAAAGACAGAGATGAGAGACTGCAGCAGCAGGAGACGATGAGGTTGACGAACAGAAGAGAGAGACGGTGGAGGGACAGGAGGGAAGGAGGGAGGGAGGGAGGGGGTGACAGAAGAAGAAGAAGAAGATTTGAAACAGGGAGAGGATGATGATGTTGAGGAGAGAGGAGCGATGGAATGGCATGAAAGCATCGTTGATGACAAAGATGAGGCAATGTCTGAGAGAAGATGAAAACTTGTGCAGTAAGTGACACATCACAAGATTCAGTGCCATAAAAGGGGAAACAAGTGG
Source organism: Centropristis striata (assembly GCF_030273125.1). Classification (NCBI taxonomy): domain Eukaryota; kingdom Metazoa; phylum Chordata; class Actinopteri; order Perciformes; family Serranidae; genus Centropristis; species Centropristis striata. Next base: position 16,224,512 of record NC_081530.1, read on the forward strand.
GAGAACACGGAAAAGTAATAAATAGATCGTAAGTAATGAGAGTAGAGTGAGAGGATTTAATGGAAGATGAAAAAAAGGACACAAGGACAGGAAAATATGACGATGGGATATCAGAAAGATAAATAGGAATGTAGGAGAACATAAAAGCGAGAGAATGACAATTGTTTGCAGAACAAAGTCAATGCAGTTGGACAGGAAACTCAAATGATGCAAACCCAGTGATGAAAAATTACATTAATATGCAATATTTGCATCAAGATGAAAAATTTCAACTTGAGTGAGAAATTGACTTGATGCTGTGATGTGAAAGCCTATCAGCACTGAGAATCTCCTGGACAGCAGCATAGCCCTGACTGATCCAAACTCCATTCAGAAAACAAGCATTTTTACAAGTTGTTTGCTTATCATTGCAGATAGAGCCGACAAAGAGTGAATTCAGACTTTCTACACATCAACATCATGTTGTTGTTATTTCAGCATACTTGTTATTCATTTATTGCTATTCAATCATGGCCAAATCTGTTTATTTTGGCAGTCAGCATAGCCCTCAGCAATCTCAACTACATTCAAAAACATGTTTGATTGCAGACAGGCTTGACACAGCGTGAATTCAGACACATGGAAATCATGTTTTAGTGATTTTTGCGTCCTTTTTCATGCTTTTATTGTTATTAAATCAGAGTTGAATCTGTTTAGTTTGTCTACATACAGCTGTAGAGCGCCACAACTGACCGCCATGCAGAGACAGTTGGTGAAATTCAACTCTGGATGATGTTATTAATTCAGATTAGACAGCAGTTGGTTTTCGGACATATCTGGGACAGGGACAGAACAGATACTAATCAGCAATATTTCAGTGATATGTAACTAAAGTAACGAAGTAACTAAACTCCACCAGGTGAACTACTTGGGCACCCTGGAGGCCTGTTGAACTTCTGACGCTACTAAAAACAACTTCCTGCAGATATTTTTTTATCATTCCTGACTTAGTTTTCTTAAGATTTCTTCTTCTTCTCCGAACTTGCATTATAAGAACACAGGTACACACAATAAAGCAGCTTAAGAACACCTTCATGACTCTGATAAAGACCTTTCTTCAGAACAAATTTAAGAAAGAACTTAAGATATTAGTAAATGTTAATAAATTAGTAAATGAGGCCAGGAGCTTCCTAGAGCCAACATTGGCTTTATTAGCCCGCTACACTTAATCAAATCTGACATCATCAGTTGTAATTACAGCCAGTCACTGGCTAGAAATGACAAGACGGCGTTTTTCTCTGTCTGACTGAAATCAAGGGCCCATTGTCTCCAAATCACTGGGAATTTCAAGTGGTGGATCTGTCGACGTTATTAGTTTTAAACTATGTGAGTACCACACGAGAACAGAAACATGAGAGAGGAAGTGAGAGAGATGGGAAAGTGTAAAACCAGTGAAAGGGATGAGTGTAACTCCAGTAAAACAGAGTGAGATAATAAGAGTGGGATGAAGAAAAAATGACACGAGAGAATTGGGTATGAGCAGATAGTAAAGACTGCTGAAGATAAATGATGAGGACATTAGATGAGGAAAGGTAAATGAGAGGAGATATAATGAAACATAAATAAAAGAAATGTGGAGAAGAGAAGAGATTAATTGATTAATTCATTATCTTTAACTGCGTATCCTAATTTTGGTCGCAGGACTGGGCATTGGGCGAGCAGAGGGGTACACCCTGGACAGGTCACCAGCTGTAGAGACGGACCATTCACGCTCTCATTCACTCCTACGCAATTTAGAGACTTTGTGGGAGGAAATTGGATGACTCTAAGAGAACCCAGGCATGCAAACAACTCACAGAAGAGCCACAAGTAGATTCGAACCCACAGCCCTCATGCATTGAGGCGAAAGTGCTAATCACTTTACCACCATGTAGCCTGAAATGAAGATATACTCTCGATTCATTTCTCCAGAAAAAAGTAACTTAACTGTATCCCAAATGGGACACCGTTCGGCTAAGATTCTATCAGAATTTCATGTTAACTACTTATGTAAATGATCATGTTATGCTTCCAATTAATTAAATGGTGTGAAACTAGAGCCTAACTTATTATCTTTCGAACCGTGTATTGTTTTAATCATGTTCATTAGGCTCGGGTTTACCAGAGTCGGCCAAAGGACGATGACGTCGGTGAATTAGCCGTGTGCTAACTGTATCCCAAATCGGACACTTGGATCTCTTCGGTGTAAAACAATGGAGGCAGCTGAGCTTTTTTGGGGAAATTTAATGTTTCTGGATCGCCAAATAAATATCACCGTTATCAACCATCGTTATCAACACACCTGGACCGTACTTTTGTCCTTAAATACAATACAGTAAAAATACAGATGTACTTTTAAGATTGTCACCCAAGTGTTCTCACTGCTTTCTCTCATCAGAGTTACTTTCGTTTTGTAATTAGACATGTAAATCTCCATGTACATAAATTCAATTTCACATGTAGATTGTTAAATATGTATAATTCAATTATACCTACGCTGGTGGTGGCGATCTTATTCAAAATGACCGTGATAACCCCGGAAAGTGCGGCATTGCATTGATGTGTCCGATTTGGGATACAGTGTCTATAGAAGTACCAGAAACTGTAAACAAAAGTAACAACAAACTTAAATATTGAGTTTGAGAGAAAATGAGATAATCAGATGTTTGTATCTACAGAATGTAAAAGGTATCAGATAAAGCTGTCCAGCCAGCAGGTGTTCTGCCCAGCCTCGAGACATTATGGAGTGTGTTTTGTATTGGAGTGCACCTTGCAGCTGTGGACTATTGATTCTAGTGCTTAAGTCTGGCAGCAGGTCCTCGTACACAATGTTTGACTAGAGTTGGTTTGCTCAGACTCACTTATCTCTCAGCTGCTACTCTCCAAATGCAAACATGCCTCATCGTTCTCTCTGCTTTCTGCAGCGCACCGCCAACCAAGTGTGTAAATGGATGTTTTACATAATTATACTTTTCATTTGGGGCGGGAGGAGAGTAAAACAATAAAAGGGGAGATGTATTTCTGAAAATGAAATTGACGCACTGTACTCCCACTACAGTAATTGTGACATCAGGTCGGCCCTTTGGGGTGAAGGCGCACATATGTCACTATGTGACTCATGCCCCATGCTTCTCACATGCAAGAACACACACACATGAATGACGAACACACTAACACACACACACTAACACCCTTGCGTTCTCCTGAGAACCTCTCTGTGCTTCATGCAAGTGTGTGCGTGGACTGTGAAGGGATGCTGCCAGATGTGGCTGCAAATGAACAGCTGTTACTCAGTGCTACAGCTGCCTATCTTGTTGCCACGACACCCTTGCTGTTGCCTTGGTGACCGGAACTCCGTACAACATACGCTTTATATTCGGGAAACCCTGCTGCGCCGAATTTGGGTTCAAGTCCCTCCTCCGAGTGTCGGTCCTTGTTCCTCAGGGAGCTGGTTTGATTGGCGACTGCCGGAGTAATCAATGCTGTGAATGTTGTGTGTTTTGTGTGGGAGTGTGTAAACTTGCCGGCAATGTAATTAAGTGCATGTTCTGACAGTGAAAGTGTGAAATTGGAGGCTTTATAGATGGAGAGAGGGACAGGCAGCAGCAGCAGCAGCATCGTGATGGTGGAATAAAGTAATGGACATTCTGTCAGCGAGGCAGACTTACTTAGTGACTGACTGATTGGTTGATGAACTGGCCCAGACAGACTAACAGTTACACATGAAGACAGACTGAGAAATAAGTCTATACAGGGCCGGTTCTAGGCAGCATATATGAGGGGGCAGTCAGAAATGTGAAGGGGGCATCATACGTACACAGCACTTTTTTTTCTGTGCTTATAGTGAAGATGCTTTCTTCATTGAAAGAGGTCTGTGTGTCCAACCCCAACCTGGAGAAGTGGATTACACTTTGTCAGGCCTCTACCTTCAGACCTGCCCAGGTGTCTCACCTGAAGACTAAGCTCCTGCTGGTTTAGCTCTTAAGGTCACTGAGGCACGTAAACCCCCTGACCACAATAAGGTGGCAATCCCTCAGGGTGGGAAACTGAAAAATAAAAATAAAATAAATGAATGAAATAAAATAAAACATCCTTCATCCAGACTGTAACCAACAATCGTGTATCATGTGTCCCTTTTCGGGCTGATTTTTCCGCTGCTGCAGATAATTTTGTCAATTTTTTAAAATTTTGTGAGTATATTAAATTTGTGCTTTCTCAAATTCTAGAATTTTGATTTGAGGGGGCACGACATTTATTTAAGGGGGCTCTGTCCCCTCTTGCCCCTGCGTAGAGCCAGCCTATACAAATATATACACACACACACAGTCAGATTTAGAGAAGGAAACAGAGCAAAGAGAGAGAGGCCAGACTGAATGTGGTGTGTGTGATTGTCTCTGGTTCAGTTTAATCCCTCAGAAGGACACGCTGCTGCCCTGCAGATCAGCACAATGATGTTGTGATTGAACAGGGTCCCATCTCCCAACATGCATCACACACACACACACACACACACACACACACACATACACACACAAACAAAGAAAGGAGCAAAATCACAACAAGTGTTCGCACAGTGCTGAAGGCATGCTGGGAAATAGTAATACAAACACTCACATTTGTGCTCACAACCCTGCCTCACCTCTGTGATGCATCTGGGAGCAAAACATGCTCGCAAGCACACACACACCCACACACTCTCACAACAGGCAGAGTGGGTGCATATTGTTGTGATTGGAGGAAAACGCATTCTTGTACAAGGTGTGTGTTTGATAGGCCAGGATTAGGCAGATGGAGATGGGATAGAGGGAGCACTGGGGAGAGAGAGAGAGAGAGAGAGAGAAAGAGAACAGAGTGCAAAGAAACCCACAGCACAGCACATTACGTATCCTCAACAGGACACACACACACACACACACACACACACACACACACACACGCATAAACACAACCAAACCCTGCAAATCCGGACGAGACAGCACAGCAAATTACAAACTGTACCTAAACAGGAGAAACAACTCGGTGCTTCAAATCAAAGCTGCAGCTCATTTATTAACATGTCAGTTCATTTATTGATTTGGTTTCTCTATAAAATGGCCATCACAAGTTCTCAGCCCAGAGTGATGTTCTGAAATAGCTTGTTTTGTCTGAATCACAGCCTAAAACCCAAAGATATTTGGGGTAAATAAATTTACCCATTTGATTAAAAAGGATGTAAAAACAACGAGGAAGCACAAATCCTCGCATTTAAGAAGCTGGAAACAGAACATATTTGGGATTTCTGCTTGAGAAATTACTCAAATTGTTATAAAGTTTTTGATGAATATTCATTTTAGTTCTAGCAATATAACACAATTTATCATATATTATTTTCAAAATATGTCTAGGGAGAGAGAACGTTTTAGTCTTATACTGAATATTTTATATTAGAGGCTGTCTAAATATGCAGCTTAATAAAAAGTAATGAAGATGCTGGAATGAAAAATGAAAGCACAAATCCTGGTAGAAACAGAAAATATTTGCGATGTTTTTCTGAAGAAATTACACTAATCGTTATTCAATTTTTAATAAACATTAATTTAGGTGTTGTTTTAGCAGTACATCGAACACAATGTATTATATATTATCTTCAAAATATGTCTAGGGAGAGAGTCTTATACTGAATATTTTGTATTACAAAATGTCTAAAAATGCTGCTTAATAAAATTTTAAAAACAAAGACGCAGTAATGAAAAATGACAGAAAACAAAGCAGAAAGCACAAATCCTTGTATTTAAGAAGCTGGAAACAGAAAATATTTGGGATTTCTTCTTTAGAAATGACTCAAATTGGTATCCAATTGTTAATTAACATTCATTTGGGTGTTTTTTCAGCAGTACATCTAACACAATGTATTTTATATTATCGTCGTAAGAAGAGAATTTGAGGTTTATGCCAAACATTTTATAAATAAACGGTCTAAACATGCTGCTTCATAAGAGGTAATGAAGATGCTGTAATGATAAATGATGCAGTCCACCTGACAGAACAATAGTCCACATAGGAAGTGGGCGACAGTGTTTGGCCGTTCCACCTGGTGTGAAAGCTCCAGAGCAAACACACAGATAACTCCAGATTAGATCTCGACTTTGTGGCGCTCTAAGCCACAACACACAACCAGGAGGGATTAAAACCTGATTTCCCAGGACTACTCCTAAAGGTGGAGTATTAAGTGAAATTGGATTCCAATCCTTTCCTTTCCTGTCTGTATCTGTGGATGTTAAAATAAAACTCACAGCTTTAGAAAAGATGCAAGTTAGATGCACCTGGAGCAGCCCGGAGGATTCCCTTTCCCACCAGCTATCTTTAGGGATATTGACATGAGTTAACACGCGGCTCAGGCTGCCGTCGAGATGCTCCCCTGCTCCTCCCGAGGTAATGACATGCATTTGGCACAGATTCATAGAAACCCTCTAATGTAAACACACAAGAAGCATGTCATGTTCCATACTGTGCTTCATGTAAAGCTGGACGTTTATGAATCAGGCGCTCCTATAGAGAGCCTTATGTGTTGAGCTTTGCGGTAGGTAAATGAGAGTGAAGAGAGAATTAAGATTTGATTTTGACAGAATTGCATAATTTTATCACCTGACGAAGGCCATGAGATGTGACTGAAAGCTGACAAATTCCTTTATATGTGGAATTGAGCTTGGATTATTTGTCAAAGTAACTGAAACATGGCACATGGCAAGTTTAATGGCTACACCACTTCCACACCACAATTGGTTTGAATACTCTAACTCAGGGATGGGCAACTTAAATGCTGCAGGGGGCCACAATTTTTCATGGACACTACCACAGGGCCACATATAGGACCGTGAACTTAACCAGATATGATGAAACTGCAATTTTAAATATGTTTACAGTGCAGTAACTTAACATATTTCATGCTCAAATGCATGTATAACAGTATAAATAGGAATACAAAAGGTTTGAAGCAAAAAAAACAAACACTTACTGTGATTTCTTTTTTTTTTCAGTGCAAGAACAGCAGACCAATGTTAATTGCAAGAAGTAATTTTGTGCATTTTTGCACTGTACTTTTAAGATTTCTTGCTCAAATGCATGTAGTTGTACTGAGGGCCACTTCAAGTGAGGGTGCGGGCCGTATGCGGCCCCCGGGCCTCCAGTTGCCCATCCCTGATCAAACTGTAGTGGTTGGTAGATCGGTCACCCACTCATCGGAATGTTGTGGTTCAATCCCTACATGTCCAAGTGTACTTGGACAACATACTGAAGATGCTGCATTCATCAGTGTTAGGATGTATTCTTTGTAATTCAGCCCAGCATGTATTCATAAGCTCAGCGTAGACTAATACTTGTGTATTTGAGGAACAAGACTTTTGTCGCCACTGATTACTTGAGCAAGATGTTTTCAGCTATGACGGGCGGACCATATAAGCTGACCACACATGACTACATACAGTATATTAAGTATGTGGACATCTTTACCATGTAAGCACAATGTTAAGCAACCTTTAATGTACCAGAATACCCAGCACCATGCCACGGCGAGTATATAGGAAGTTTTAGTCTCTGTAACCTTTTCATTCATTCTGAAGCCACAACTGAATCAGACGTAGTGTGGATTAAATGTGCATTGAACGACAACTTCTCCACTTGTTCTCCTCATTCATCAAACCACAACAAATATTCATACTATCAATCGATGTGTGAATGAATTCCTAATGGTGACAGGTTGCACCATTTAGGGTAGCGTCGACCACCAGTATGAAAGTGTGTGAATGGACGAATGAGCGCCGTCTGTGGTGTTAAAGTGCTTTGAGTGGTTGCAAAAGAATAGAAAAGGGCTATATAAGTGCAGACCATTTACCATTAATGTGTGTGTGTATATATATATATATATATATATATATATATTAGTTGATGAACAGATTAGACATAGATCAACAGCAAATCAGTCTTCAACAAATCTGATCATTGAATTATCATTAAGCCAGTGATGAAACAAACATAACAGAGAATTATCTGGTTGAAGCCATAGACTGTTTGAAACATGGACAAAGTATTTGTGACGTCACCCATATGTTTCTGAAGCTCAGTGTAGCGGCTCATGCTGTAGCCACCTTGGCAGTGCCTATCTCCTCCAATCTGCTGGTCAAAATCCAGAAATGGTCAAAGAGGTGAATGGTGAGTGAATCTGGGGTGGGCAAAATGAAACTAGCAGCTAGGCAACTCATTTTAAACTATTTGTTTTACAGAAATTCGCCTCCATACAGTTGTCATTAACAAGGAAATTGACTGTAGAATGCAAAATATCAACAATATCTGGCCTCAAGTGGCAGGTTGAGGAACTGCAGCTTGTGGCACTTCCACATTAAATTAAATTAAAATTGTATACGTTGGTATTTTAGACTGTTGGTTGGACTTAGTAAGACATTTACATATTTACTTAGGACTGGGAGCTTGTTTTTGTCCATTTTCATGGTTTTCTGAGGTACAGTCAGACATGTTACATTGAATTATAGTCAAATCAACTAAATGAACTGTAGCTGTACTCCACTTATAGATTCAGATTTAATGTGAGAGTAAAATCAAGTGTTTGCAATACCATAATTTGCTCAGAATAAACAAGTTATTAGCGTTGCACAGCTGTGTTTCAGGCTTTAACTGTTTTGACACGTTTACGTTGTGTGCTCTCACATTAAAATTAGTTGTTTTGTCTGAAGAAACCCCGTCTCCACTAAGCCTTCAGCTGCTGCCTCAAAACACCCTTGTGAATATAACACACACACAAACACACATACATACACACCATAAATTAATTGGTTTGATTTATTATGACTGTAAATTCTTACTTGTTCCTCATACACACCAAACTGCTCACCATAACACCTTTTGAATTCACAGTTGTTTTCAGTATTTGGGATTCATTGGTTCGGGGATGAATTCATTGAGAAACACCCTGAAGCACCGACAGAGTTGGCACCTATTAGGGATTGTGTGGACTGAAACACATCTGCATGATGCATTTTTTACATTAAACTGTTGCCATGTACAAATCTGATAACTGTTTACATCCCTGCATGGTGACTGCATTCATTTGACAAACATATAAAACAACGGGCATCTTATTTGATGTTGTTTACTGCCTGGAACCGTCCTGTGAGTCCACTGGCCGTGCTGGGCTGATGATGAATCCAACTGAGATGTAAATTCAAAAGGAGTGTCAGGCTGCCTCGTTTATTGTGTTGTTTATTCACCACCAACATTCTGTCTCTTTGATACAGCTGGCGTCCACAGAAAAAGCCTCCAGGAAGTGTTTGTGGCATAAAATGTCTCTGCAGTAAAAAGATATGGTCAAATCAGATTTATTGGATGGTTCTACTCTGCACGGACAAATGCGTGTTTTTATCTTGGATATATATATGTGTGTTTGTGTGTGTGTGTGTGTGTGTGTGTGTGTGTGTGTGTGTGTGAGAGAGAGAGAGATATACAGTATATTCTGGATCTGCAGCCATGTTGTCTGGTTTTCAGGGAGAATCCTTGGCTTTTATGAACTGACCAATTGTATTTCACCTTTTTACGACAGCAGAGGTGACTGCATCTCGATGATTGTCCAATCACGCGGCAGTTATTTTTATGGAGGTAAAGGTGGCGTAGGACAGGGGTAACCCATCCTTCAATAACGAGTGGCTGTGTGAGAGAAAGAGGCAGGGACAGTCAGTGTGTGTGTGTGTGTGTGTGTGTCTCTCTCTCTCTTAGTCCAAGGACCTTCTGTTCTGTAATTAGTTTTTCTGTGGTATGTTTTTCATCCTTCCTTCCCTCCCTCTATCCGTCCTTCCATCTATCCATCCGTGCAACAGATTGCAACGGTGATTCTGGAAATCCGTAGGATCAGGCCACACACACACACACACACACACACACGCACACACACACATGAACACACACACACAAACACACACTCACAGCCATATGAATGTAATCAAGTCTGCAGTAGCACATGCCAGGAGTGCGGTGAGCCAGGGACAAGAGAAAGGGAAGATTTAGGTGTCTTTATAATCTGTGTGTGTATGCGTACACGTGTGTGTGTGTGTTTTTGTGTGTGATCCCTCAATAGGGCGCAATAGCGGCAAGCTATCTAATTTTCAGGACTTATAGTCACAAAGCCAGCTTGATTTCACCAGCCGGCAAATCTCTGAGTGTGTGTTAATGTGTGTGTGTGTGTGTGTGTCTGTGTGTGTGTGTGTGTGTGTGTGTGTGTGTGACTTACCGACACATGGTGAAGATAAGCCTGTAGGCTCAGGTTGGCTGTGATTCCACTCTGATTTCACTCTGTCCTCCCGTGTGTATGTGTGTGTGTGTGCATTTCACTTTTTGTCTCTTCATGTGTAGGTCTGAATGTGGCTGTATACATATTCTGTGTGTGTGTGTGTGTGTGTGTGTGTGTGTGTGTCCCTAGAGTTTGTTGCACATTACACATCGCTGCCTCACAACACGCTCTGGACTCCCAGCTGTAAACTCCCACTCGTGCTCTTTGTAAGATGTTTGTCTGCATTTCAGATTTTTGTCCAGAGTGTTTTCATTGTAACAGTGTGGAGACAGTTGGCGATAAGTATCATTAATCAACAGCACGCTCTGCTCATATCTTTCTTTTGTGATTATACTTTTTTCCGTCATTATGTATTCATGCCCACTGTTGCTTTCCAAAGCACTTTGTGATAAACCTTTTTTGTTAAAAGCTCTTTATGAATCACATTAATTCGCCTCACTGAGCTGGTCCTCAAAGCGCCCCTTCGGCTCCCAAACCATCCTCTCCTGTACCTCGACCGGGCTCTCTCGTCATACTTAAAATTCAGTATTTGTGCCTCCTGATTTCTCAAGGGGATTGATTGCATTAAATTGGATTCTTTTCAATCAGCGTTGTTACGGAAACAATGAATTGGATAAGCTCGCACCTAGTAGTGCTGTGCAGAGTTTTCAAGCGGTGCTGCAAAGGCAACATTTCCAGATTAAATAGATTCATGGGACCGGTGCAATTATCTGATAGGAAGATTAAAAGTAGAAATGTATTTCTGGCAGTTGATAAAAGCGAGAATCAGGGCAGCTGAAGATGTTGAACTGCTGAAATTATCTTAATGAAAGTCAAACTGAGCACTTGTTGGTAAACCAGCGCGCTGATTGTCATCGAAGAGATTTTCCGCTGAGATTTTCCTCCAGATATCCCACAAGTCAATTCCATTTTCAAGGACGCCTTATGCATTTTAATGTGAAGTATTATTATTACCCCTACCCATCTGACTATTCAGCTGCTTAGCACTCATTTGGTCAGCGCTGGCGTCATATCATGGCTGAAATCAGTTTACTTCCATAGAGAGAGATACAGTGTGATGAGGAGGAGTTTAAGTCTGACCCTCACCTCTTCGTCCTTCCCTCTCATGTTTGTATCCTTGGACACTGAAGGGGAATACAGATGATGAGGGGTAATGTGAAGTCACTCAATCATGTAGCCATATCGTGAATATTTTACCTCCAAAACAGCCACATGCACACCTTACTCTCTTTTTAATCTCTTGCCTTCCTGCATAATTTTGTTATTACCTTCCTCTCACATCCTGAATTGCTGTGCCGTGACCACACCCTGCTGCATCTGTCTCTCCATCTTTCCCTCAGTCAGCGCAGTTACATTATTCTTCCAGACAAGGTCCTTAGTTAAAGGTCTGCGCTGTAATTGCACCAAGGCGCCTGCCTGCTGAAACACTGTCGCCCCACTGGCAGCCGTACTCTGATTTATTTGGCTGAAGACATTTTATTCACTCTGAAAATGATTGAGGGAGCCCTTGGGGCTTCACAGGATTGACTGCTTATGACAGAGAAACCTATGATTTAGTGTTCATGTACGTTTCAAGCTGTAATTGTTTTGTTTACATCAGTAACGCCCTCACATATTGGTGCTAAAAGGGATTTTACTGTGTGAAAGTGTAATACAATCAGTGTCCAGTGGAAAGTCTGACACCTGGCTTATGTTAATAATGAAACCTTGTTTAGCTTTGTTTTTGGCTTTAACAATCCTATCAGTTTCACCTTTATTAAACAATAAAAAAATAGTCTCAGTAGTAACATTATAATTATATTTAATACTACGTAAAATAACAGTAAACAACCATAAGTTATTTTACAGATGACTTCTTTAAAAAATAGGGAAAATAAATAACATCTCTATTTTAAAAAAAACCCACAATATATAGTTTAATAACAATTACAAATATAATAAATGTAATAACTTAATATACTACATACATTTTTATTATTATTATTATTATTATTATTATTATTATTATTATTATTATTATTATTATTATTTTAAACTTTGATATGATCAATATAAGTATTTGGCAACTTTTTCTGCCGGACTTTAAAAAAAAAAAAATTATTTTACATTATTTAATTTACTTTACTTTAATTTACATTAAATTGAAAGTTTTACTGTAGAAACAATTGAATAAGACTGTACAAACCATTTATAATATCCCAGTATATTAATTTATAGAATTCAACTTCTATTTTATGGTTAATATTTTTGTTTATGGCACTTGCACTTCAAAAAAAGAAAAACTGAAAAATAATACAGTAAATTTCTGGAAAATAACTTTAGCCGACAGCTGATTGCTCAACAATGAAAACGCATATCAAGAGACCATACAGAGAGCTATATCTCCAAGAATATTGAATTGACTAAAAAGTATAATACAGTTACTTTATGCTTATAACGTCCAAAATGCATCAAAGTATGCATAATATACACAGGGGCTCCAACTACCTGGAACAGGATATTTGTAGTGAGGACCCATAGTGTGTAACTTGTATAAATGAATTAAGGCCTCTGTGATCCTAATGTCCAAATAGTTCTATAAAAAAAAGTATATTGTATGGATATAAACATAGCAAAACTTAAACTTGGTGACCCTGTTTAATAGTTTGAGCCTGATAAAGAATACATAGAACAATATAAGTGCTGGATGAGAATGACATGCGACAAAAGGTCGTCAGTCAGATTCAAACTGGCGACGCTGCGGTTAAAGTGAATGCGTGCTCGTCCTTTAGGCCACAATGATGTTCTCTGTTTTGCAATTCTTATTTTGACGGGTTTTATGAAAAGATTTATTGGGCCGAGGGTGGTAGAGTTTTTTTAATGACTCGGCACATAGTTTGCTGTGGGATAGAAAACTCAGCCGCCACCGCAGAGACACTCCTTTAACCATAATTAACAGAGATTGGAAGCCAGTGTGGGATCAAGTTCTTGTTGCTTCACCAACGACTGATTGGTCGAGTGGAGCGGATGAGAAGTATGAACCTCTGTGTGTTTCGCCCTCCCTTTAAAGCTCCTCGCTGTCATGCTGGTGACAACATGTGTTTCATAAGCAACACATTTACTCCCTCCCTAGACCATCAGTGAGAGTTATTAGACACAGAGGCCGCAGTGTGAAGGGGGGAAGCGAGAGAAATCCAGTGGAGGTGCAGCGATCCTTCAGCTGCAGTTTAAAACGAAATGAGAACAGTGTTATTTCACCGCATAAAGAAGCAGGTGAATTATTTCAGGGATCAAACAGGCATCCTGAGCATCCCTGTGAGATCGTTTTCAGCCTTTAGTGATATTACTCTTTATAAATAAGGCGTAGATCAGATGTTGTTATTTACGTCCATGTCTACGTCTCACTTCCTCCTGGTGCAGCAGGGAGCAGCGTGTCCTTGGCGATCAGGTGATAAGTGTGACGTCACTGGTGTTAAATGCCTCCGGCATATTGATGTCTGCATCATATATAAGTATGCAAATCAAAGGTCCACTGTCTGTGTGTAGTCTGCATCTCATGCACTAATTACGTATGTGTGTGTGTTTGAAGTGTATGCATGTCATGGCTTCCTGTCTGAGCACAAACTTGGGTCTGGGCTACAGCTGACCTTTTATGGCATTTGGACACACACAGACACTGACACATGGCTGACCTGTTGTCTGCATAAAACATGCACCCACAAACACACACACACACACACACACACACACTCACACACACACACACACACACACACACACACACACACACACACACACACTCACTCACTCACTCACACACGCTCATCCATATGCAAGTATACTTCATAAGTTGGATCCTAATGGACGGTTAAGTTGGACTTCCTGTGTGACCTGTGGGGTGGTGAACCTCTGGCTTCTTCTGCAGCTGTTTACACACATCACATTAGGCTCCTTATTACAGGTTTGGCGGACCAGGATGGCTGTGAGTGGTTGCATTTAGTGTGTGTGTGTGTGTGTGTGTGTATGTGTCAGTTGAGGGTTAACTGGGCTAAATCAGGTAGAGGAGTTCTGTGCTATCCTCTCTGCGGGCTAGCCTTGACACCCCACTGTATGTGTGTGTTTGTGTGAATGAGAGAGTATGATAGTGTGTCTGCCTGAAGTGATTCACCTGCTGTCTGAATCATCCTCCCACATTCACACATATGCACACACACACACACAAATACGATGCATAATGCACACACACGCAGCCTGCTCACACATTCACAGACTGTTCACAGCCGTGGCCCTGTGTGTGTTTTAAAGACATAAAGCTGACATTATGTAATCTGCAGTGAGGTTGTCTATCTTTTTCACTGCCTTCCTGGCATAAAGTCAGCAGCTGTGATGAAAAGCATCTGCTGTGTTCGAGGTCAATTCAGAGGTCGAGCCCTTTTTGGAAATGCTTCCTCTGTTTCATTGTTGTGTTTAACTTTGCAGTCCTCATATCTAATACACAGTTTATTTCTGCATTTCTGCTTTTCATCTGACAAAAATGTAAGCGTTTATTAGCAGATGGCACACATTAGAATAATCACTTCACAAAACACATATATCAGTCATACGTCATCTATTTTCAGGCTCTTTTCTTTTGTTTTATACCAAACTCCATAGCCAATTTAGATTATTTAGCGTATTCTTGCCAGATGGTGTGTTACACAGAGTCATCTGAGAAGCCGTCATTGGAAACTGTTACCGACGCCTTCAAAAAATACCTGGCAGGTGATTGGATCAACCATCTGTCTATCACTGTCAATATCGTCATGAAATATCATCAAATTCCATCTGCTATTGCAGCATCTGCACGAACCTGTTCAGGAGCCGCCGTCTTTGTTATTTAGAACTCATATGATGCGTTTTTCTAGATGTGGTTGAAATGAGGAGACGGTCGAAGAAGTCAATGAGGAGTTCAATGCACACAACGTCGGATTCATCTCTCATGCAACAGAATGAATACAAGTATAAGGACGCTGAGGCAATTTATACATTTCAACTCATTGCCAGATCTTTTGGGTCCATTGAAAGCTTCATATTGTGCATACATGGTAAAGTTGTCAACACACATAATATAATGACAGCTTATACGGTCAACCTGTCATAGATAACATTCCAATCCAGTGGTCAGTTGCGACACAAGTCTTGTTCCTCAAATACACGTTCCTAACTATCAAGTTTATGCTGAGCAGGAACATAGAAACACAGAATAACAATAACAAACCTCTCTCTATCCTCACACAACCTAAAACAACATACAGAGCTGCCATTAGCTTGTAACAGGACACTGATTGGTCAGAACTTCAAGTTTTTTGGCTCAAAAACATTTCTTTGATACTGGTATTGCAAGGGTACAGCTGCTGTGAAAGGCAGAATAAATATTCACTACAGAACACAACACGATCTTTGCCCGAATTGTTTGTGTCAACTTACAAATTCTGCAGAAAAACATCTAACAAGTAGCATTCATTTCTATAAAGTTTAAACTTTTCTGGCTCTGGAGCGAGGCGGTGAGCAGAGCGGTTTCGTTTAAAATGCTGACATTTCTATCATTTCACATGTTGGCTGAATTCACAAGTAGACTTTGGCGATTCTGAGAAGTGGTGAAGCAGCACCAGGCAATATTTTAATGGAAGAATCCAACTGTTTTGTCAGGCAACTTCAAAATGATTCTTTTTTTCCACAAATTAAATTCTGGTGTCAAGCCTGGTTGCTTTTGGGAAAACATCTCTACCCACAGAAAATTACACAGAGAATCCAAGAAGTTGGACCACCAACATTTGATATTTTGTCTCTCTTCTGGATTAAGTTCTCCTACATTTAGCCGCAGAATGGCTAAATTAATAAACATGAGCAGAGTGTGCAGTTTACTGACGTTAAGTCACAGGATAAAACAGAAATGTCATGCTGGGATTCAGTATTTGGAGGACCTGTGATCGTGTTCACTCAGTTTTTTTGGTGTTTTTATAATCTGCTGCTCTTGACATCACAAGCTTCAGTGTCAGCTGTCAGACAGCATTGCACTCATGAGCTGCTGCTTGTTGTCAGAAAATCCATCCTGGACAGCAAACAGTAAACAAACGGGTATATCATGAAAATATGAATTTGTATTTTTTTGCAGCGCTTGAATGCACCTGCATGCAGACCTATAGCTGGCTTTTTAAACCTATGGGATTAAGCTGTGAAAACACCAGTGTGATCATTGAAACAGTTCAAGAGTGAATAATGGGTGACAGGCAGGAATAGTTGTTGCCAAGGTAACAACTAAGGTGAACAATAAGCGATTAAATTACCTTTTTTGTAACCAAGATTGTAGGTAAAACACAAGCACTGCCTTTGTTTCTCTAATGCTTTGTTATAGAAGAATCTTTCAGCTGAAGCAGCCAGTGAGCAAAGCTTAAAATCGTGTTGTTTACTGACGAGCAGGGAAATATTAACCTGGCAGAATTTACAGTGGAGTTTGACCTGACACTCATTCCTGTATGTTGGAATATATTCCATCAGGCCAACTGGCTGATGGATTTCCAATGCTCTCTCATCCGTGCTCCTGGCTCTCTGGGTGCTCTCCCTCCCTCCCACCCATATCTATCTCTCCATCCATCCATCACTCCTCCACCTCTTTCTAATAATTACAAAGAAAGGGCTGGCCTCAAAGAGATAAAAGATGACACTGACATAAAGAAATTGCATGAAATAATACTACATTGAAGCAGATAATGTCATTTCTTTCAGCTGACTGTGTTCCAGGCAGCGGTAGAGCAGGTAATTGAAGCGGGAAACGGGGCCCTTTAAACCCTCCCGCAGTGTCTCAAATGCAGATCAGTCTCTGTGATAGTGTCCCGGCCGCCTTGCTGGCTAATTACTCTGTGAATCCCCGAGGACCTGTATCAGGCTATACTCATAATGACACAGCGCCACACCACACCTTGTCAAACAGTGTTTAAAGTAGAGATTGGGAACAAAAGGGAAAGAGGTGCTCAAGAAAATTAAATTGGTCTCTCGCCCGTGTCTTTTCTTTCATTTTGGCCGTCCCCCTGCCTGTCAATGCTTCCTTTTTTACCTCCGTTTCTGCCATCAACCCTCTTTGCATGTTGCATGAACATGTTTCCCTGATGGATGGATAATCATGCAGAACAAAGAAGCATAAATCTATGTGTAAATGTATGCAGAATGCACGGAACAACTGTCACCCAAAGGTGGACAGACTCGTGTTTGATCACAGTAGAAACATTTGTAGCGACGTGAGCTGAAAGACAACTTTAGTGTTCTGATCAAACCGCAGCATGCACACATCAGCCAGGTGTCACACCAAGTACTGACATACTGATCAAAAATGTGTGACAGAATACCAGCAGAGGAGGGGAGCGGGTCTAATGATTATTTTAAAGGATGCCAATATCACAAGTATGAGCCAAAGAGTGTTTTGGCAGTGAAAGAGAGAAACAGTCAAGATGTACATAGAAGATATGATTGATATGATCTTTACACAATCTACTGGAACTCCACTGTTGTGCTAATACTTCATGTAAAAGGAGCCAAGGTTTCTGTTTTCATCCTCATGTTTTATTTATGAATATGTATGAATCAGGGTGACCTCTCTTTCCTCTTGAGTCTGGCTGTCAGGGTGATTTTCTTTTTTCCTTTTTCCTTTAAAAAAAGAAAAAAAAGAAAATCAGTGTCTGTTTCAGAATGTGTCCCTTGGTTAAAATAAAAACATACATAAATAAAATCGAATAATTATTCAACCTATTTCCAGCTCAGGAAAGCTGCTGTTGAAACATCTGTTTTGTGGAAGGTCATTAGGGTTCACAAAGATTTATACATTTCCTGTGTACAGGAAGTGATGCAGTCTACTTTCTGGCAGCGGTTTGTTTGGAATAATATAAGAAATTAAAGGTTATCCATCGTAACCCCGGTTCTATGAATACAGCATAATTAGGAGCAGCTGCCATCGCTGCACAGACCAAGAAACTACAAAATTATCACAAAACTAAAATGTCTATATTTAATTTAAATCATGCTTTCTCAAATATATGAGCATGGTGACATTGTTAACCCTATAAAGCCATGACATAATAGCCAGAAAATTATGTGAGTGTTTATTGAACCTGCTGACAAACAATAATAGTAAAAAAATCAATATCAATTTGCATATATGAATTCTGATTTGTATCATATTTTCTACATTAGGTCTTTTTGTGCAAAATGAAGTTTTCACGCAACATTGACGGATCCACCAGTGGAACTTGTATATAATTTTTGCTACATCTGGTATTTTTGTACAATTTGTTGCTCGTTTTTGCCGGGGGATCACACTTGTCTCAAAAACTTGTGTATCAAATATGACACACTTGGCTTTGGCTTTAGGGTTAAGGTTAGGGAAAGATGAGTGTCATGTATGAAAGTCAAAAAGGAAATGTGATTAATAAACTGTTGCTAAGAAGCACATCACAAGCTGCTGTGGGCCGGCTTCCTGCACAGATGAGCTTACTTTTTATTGTTTCTTTTCCTTTTCTGTGCACCGCTTTTGTGTCTAGTGCAACACTATAAGTAGTCGTGGTCCTGCATGTGCATGGTCCAGAACGTTCTCTTCCCCCTCTTCTTACATCAAACCTCCCTCCTCACTCTTCAGTGTTCCTCTTGCCTCCCCCCTCCTCTGTCTGATTCATCCCTCCACCCCCCCACACACTCATCTCGTTGTATTTCTCCTTGTCCTGTTTTTCGGAGGTACCGTTGTGCACTATTACCCGTCGCTTTCACAGGTAATACGATTAACCTCCTGATTCAGGAAAGGGAAAATAGCCTTTGCTGAGACCACGACATTAATCCTCTGCACATAAGATTTATGTCTCTCTCTCTTACTGTCAGACTTTCTCTCTCCCCCGTCTTCTCTCTCTCTTTATTTCTCTCTCCAGCTGTGGCACATGACAGCCTGAGTGTATGAGCAAGCCTGCAATAAAACACACATACATTTGGTATATATGCACATACATATGCATTTATAATATCTAGGCTACACACACGGATATTTACTAGCTCTCGCATACACACGTACATAAAATTCAGACTACACGGTACACAAACAAGCCATTCACAAAAGTAATGTTCTGCCAGAGGGGACTGTGGGAAAATGAGTTTTTGGATGGATTATTAATGTGTTGTGCAGCCTGGCCCTCTGCCCTGCTCTCTGCTCGTATTGTCCTCTGAAGTGGCGCGCTGTCTGCGGTCCACAGTACACACTAAATCCCATGGTGAATGTAGAAACATAGGATTAGTGGAAACCCAGGCTTTCATGCCTATCCCAAATGTTCGAAATCTATGCAGGGATTTTGCGATCTGACTTGCTGTGGCCATCCTGTAATTATGGGTTGTGTTGTGTGCGGCTCAGCAGGGAATCGTTGGGTTTGCAATTTGCAATTTGGTTGATACACACAGTGTACGCAGTGTGATGGAAGACTCTGAAGAGACAGAGTTGGAGCTGTTTAGAGTGGATTATTTCCTGCCATAGGGTTAGTAAAACTAGTCGAGGTAATGCTTAATCAGTTCATGCTGCTTTAAATGTGGGAGTTGTGGTGTTGTTGTCATTGTCACTGTATGAGGTCATTGAGGATATAATGGAAATGGAAAGTGGAAACTTGTGTTTTTGTCTGCCTCCAAGTAGCTCGGACACGTTAGACTTATTGGACTGTCGGAATGTGGGAGCAGCTTGTTATCCAGTCCCTCCAGGGATCTTAACAAGTCCTCCAAACCATACGACCACATGGGTCATTCGTTCCTACCCTTTAATAAGACCAACAGCAGCATTTCCTAAAGTAGTGCCTCCAGCAATGGTTGGACGTCAACATGTCCTCATACCTGAACATAACCGTGCGTGCACTGTAAACAATTGTCTTGTAAATTAACAGTAAAATACTGGCAGCAGGGTTGCCAGCATTCTACTGTTAATTTTACAGTTCCCTTACTGTTATCTACTTTACAGTATGGTACTGTGATACAACCACATACTAAATTACAGTAAAATCCTGAATTTCATTGATTTCTTTTAGTGCTGAAGCTAGTTGCAGTATACAATGCAGTCATTTTTTGTAAATAGAGCATATTACTGAAGTCTGAAAGCCAATTACTACCAATTAAGCGCTGTCTTCACTGTAACCTCAGTAATTTTAATATACCATATACTGAATGAGTTAGTTAAGGACATTAAAAATGTGGACAAAAAGAGACTTATAAAATATCATATATATATATATATATATATTATATATATATTATGGGAAACGGCAACCTACCTACAAATATTGCCCAGAATGCATTGTTTTCTACAGTATAATACCTTTTTAATGGAAAACAGTATGTTACTGTCACAATTTGGCTGTTTTCTTACAGCAATCTATTACAGTGTGTTTATGATAACATTGTGAAGCAGTTGCAGATTGATTTCTGGGTCAAAGTTCTGCGTTGGTTTGACTGATCCATCCACCCTGACCTGGTCCCCATGCGGACTTTGACGCTCTTTATACTGAGCCCTTTGCTCCCATCATAATAACTACAACCACTAGAGATGGCTGCCGCAATAAACAGAAATTTCTACCTGTCTCAGGAATCTTGTAATTCTTGTAATGCAAATTCAGGTCAAGTCACAGAATTCCTGAAATATTTTAGATCGCAGTTCTGCCCAAACAATGCAACTTTCTCCAAAGAAAAAAAATTGGCAATGCTTAAAAAATGTTTTCAAAGATTTTCAACCATCCTTCTGTTTTTATATATATATATATATATATATATATATATAAAAAAATAACCCAATGTTGAATCACAGCTATGCTGCTGGGAGAATGAAAGTACATTTTCTACATTGAAAATTCAACTTATTTGAAGATGTATTACAGTGTTACGTGTGGGGTCTTTTCTCCAAAATGGACTTCGAAGGCAAAGCTTTCTCCCAGGCTGTGAACTGAAAATAACCCCAAAATCTTGCAGCGAGGTATTGCTAAGCTCAATTCTGTCAGAAAAACCACAACAAATTCTGTAAATTCTTGCCACAATGTGCACAGAAACCAACACAAGACGATGGTTAAAGTAAGCCTTGTGTAACTGTGTAAACACAGGCTGTAACCCCTCAGTGAACCCATCGATGTCAGGAGTACAAAGGATCATTTGAAAATGTGGTTTTGTAATAAAGTCCATCAAATAAACGACATGAATGTTTCCAGGCTGGTGCAAGAGCTCATCACTGTTGTGATCTTCTGGTGTGATTTCAACCAAATGTTGCTCATATTCCAACGCTTCAGTTTCATCAGATCATGTTTGGTGGTAATTAGGCCACGATGTGAAAGCATTTTTCTGTTTGTTAGTTTGACTTGCATGGTTATACATTAAACATGCTCCTCTTATGATGTTGATGATGTTTACCCCGGGAAGAAAAGTGTAGTTATAAAACACACAAGATGCTTAACGCTGTCTAAAAGCTTTTCCTCGGAGCAGTGGAGAGGGAAAAAAATAGATGTGTGCATTAAAATAACATGTGTGATTGTACGTGAGAAGAGTTTGTAGTTGGTTTTATAATGTGAAATTTGGTTGTCATGGTTAAAAGCCTTTCCCTCAAGTTGTGAAAGCTGGTTTTGACAGATCTGCAGCCTGTAGATGCTGTGTGTTTATGAGAGGGAATGTTTGCTTTGTGTGTTCTTTCTATTCACCACCATGGGAGGCTCTGTGGAAGCAGAAATGTAATTGTGGTGGCGCGAGTGCTAGTTGCGGTGCTGACATGTGGAAATAAGGAAAAAGTAGGTTTCTTCTCTCTGTCTACCATCCCCGCCTTGCTCTCTCTTTCATCACATCCCTTTCTGCTTTGTAACACAACAAATCTCTATATAATAATTTCTGTCCGCTCCATGCTTCCTGACGTCCTTCTCATCTGCCTCCATGTTCTCCTCTCCTGTTCCACTTGTTGCAGGGAGGTGTGAAAGCTGTCTTTTGTCAGACAGCCTAGCAGGATCTTGAAAGGCACAGTCTGTTATTTTACCTTGTTGGGTGTATAATTTTAGTTTTCACCTTCAGGGAATGAGTTATTGAATAACTTCAACATCAAAGTTTTACAAGACAACATCACTTCATGTTTAATTAAAGGCGACTGGTTTCTTCCTGCTACCTTTTGTGGTAGTCGAAATGCTTTCAGTGGAACTTTCAGCTCCTGTTTATTTTATTTAGCAAGACGTGACAATTGGAATTCTCACATTTTAATTTAACAAGCAAATACTGTTTTACCCAAACTTGGAGCAGAGTGAGTTTTCCTTCCTCGACTGAGTTAGACCAAACATCTCTGAGCTGTTCCCGTGCTGTCAGATTCACGGGACACATGGTTAATATTATGTAAGCAGCCCATCAGGTTGCATCAGTGCACGGTGTATTTAAGGGGAATATTTACTTATTATAATGTGAAAAGACAGGAATTTTGCATTTGGTATCTGAAAAATATTGAGTATTCAGCCTGTTAAAAGTGTTTATTTGACAACCTGGCACTCACGCTGCCTCCTAGGCCTTTTTAAGTGTCATGAGTAGTTTCAGCAGTTGTTTTTGAAACTGTGTGAAGCCAGAAGCAAAAGCAAAACTGCCCAGAAATGCATAATTCCAGCTCAGTGTGATAGTAAACTTAAAAATCTATTCCATAAGCAGTGACGGCCCCGAAGCATAAGTCGTGTATTTTGAAGAATTTTCCCTGACTTGATGTAAACAGCGGATAACAGCGAGTGAAAGGTCTCTGGGGTGAATGTAAATGCAGAATGTGCAGAAGTGCTGCAGCGTGGTCAGTGAGGAGCAGCAGCACAGGGAGAGATCAGAGACATGCACGGATAATCCAACGCTGGTGAAGGACGTCGTCACAGATCAGCCTAATGGCCTCACTGACACACACATCAATAAAACAAGTATAATAGCAGTTTTCAGATGCTCAGAGCATGTAACTGTGTGTTCAGTATGTATGATAGGAAAATGAAGATAGTCACCTGTTAACACTTTGCTCCGGTGAAAGAGCTCATACAAAGGCGAACAAACACAAAGAAACACACAAAGCCGAGAAAAGATACAAGTCATGATAACCCCTCCAGACATACTGGCAGTGCTCTGTACAAACACAACTTTCATGCTTACAATGTGATGTTTTGTATCAATTTTCTGTCTTGATTATGACTTTTGTGCATACTTGCTCCATTGTGTCACTACAACAACTTGAACATAAAACATAAAAACAAACTTGATAAAAACATTCTTCTTTTCTGATTATTTTTTCTCATTGAATATGTTTTATTAGATCCGTATATGTTGCACATTGCAAGTCACATGAACATAAATATTATATAAATGTGCTGAACGAAGACCCCTGTGAATTCTGTAATTCTAATGTAAATGTATGTATAAAATGTGCTATAAATGTGGCATGTTAGCAAAGCTTGACTGTAGTTCATCACAGGGTGAGCACACGTTGTGATTATTAGAGAAGGCAGCCCTTTGTGAGGTAGAAATAATGGCTGAAAGAGAGCTAGAGTTTTTATATATGGTTATATGGAAGGTATAGGCACATTCAACAGAAATTACTCATACAATGAATGACCACCAATTATCACAATTTGACCTTCTTGTACTGGCGGGCTGCTGTGGAACACATTGTTTGGCAGCTGATTTGGTCCCCCAGGAGGTCCAAGCTGACCGGAAATGTTCCCTTTTTCAGCTGTTATGGGCTTTTAGTGTTCTTTGTGACTTTGTAAGCTAACTTTAGTTTTACCCTTAGTTCACAGAGTAGGGTTGCAAAGGGGTGGAAAATTTCCAGTAAATTTCCAGAAGATGAAAATAAAATTAAAACATGACATTTCAGTTTTAATTAATTTATTGGACAATCAACTCTTTCATTGAACAACAAAAACATGAATGAGTTAAATATTACTCCCCCCCAACCCCACCCCAAAAAAAAGAAAAAAGAATGCACAGTGCATGTAGGGGGGATGGCCAACCTTCAATTTTGTAAATTCTTGGTTTATTCCTGTTTATCCCCATAAATTCACGTTAATTCCCATGGAAAGCTTCTAACTTTGAAAAATCCTGGAATTTTGCAACCCTTACGCAGAGGGATACTGAATCATGGAAATTGATTAGATATTTATACCACATCTAATAACTAAGTATATAAGTAAATAAGTAAATAAGAAAGCAGGTTGAATGAAGTTGAATGAGGCGAAACAAACTTTCTTTGTTCTTTTTTTTCATGTCCATGCTCTTGACTGACAGGTGGTCAGATAGGTAGGTGAAGTGACAGGCTGCCATCCAGACAGGGGAGCAATGGCAACAACAGGCTGTAATTGCGCCAAAATGAATCGTGTGTGAGCGAGCCGCTCTGCAGCCCCTAGCAACAAAGAGGCAGAACGGCAGGCAGGCTGGTAAATAAAGCAGAAATACATTACAGAGCTGCTGCAGCTTTTACCTCCCTCCATCTCTCCGTCTCCCCCTCTGTCTCAATTCCTTTTAAATTCCAATTTAAAGGCTTTCGGGATTTATTTAGAGTTCATTTCTGTTCTCCGGCTCTGTATGATATCAGGAAACCATTGCCTCTTGTTTAACTCTCTCCAACTTTCATTTCTACTTCCCCTCCCTCCACTTCCTTCCCTCTCTTCCTCTCCCTTACATATGTTTCTTGTCCTCCTCCTCCTCCTTCCTCTCCTCCATCCCTCCCTCCCTGCCGGCCGTCCCTCAGGTCAGCTGCAGAGAGTCTAGATGTTGCTTGTCAATAATTTAATAAGGAGGGAGCGCTCCCCTCTTAACCAGGGCTTTGAATTATTAACCTGCACGTCCATGTGAACTGTACGTGTCTGCGCGCACACCAGATGTGATTATACATTAGCCTGTGTGTATGTTTTGGCCTCTGTGTTTATGTGTGAAGCGTGATAAAATAATTGCCTGTCAAAGGATGATGGAGCATGCCAGCCCAGCACAAATCGGTACTTTCTGCAGCCTGTGTTTGGATTGTTGTGTGTATGTGGAGGTAGATAGCCGGGGAATACATGCCATGCATGTTTTATAAGGGCCTGTCTGCACTGCCTGGTAAACGAGATGCAGTCTTCATTTGTTTTGTCTTCAGTGTGCAGATGTTTGTGTTGTTGCAGGTATACAGCCATTCGTGTGTGTATTAAAGCGCGACTATGCAAAAGGTGTTGTTGTGCACATGCATTCTGAGCTGAGAGTTGGAGCTTAATGCACTTTTATTTGCCTCCACACAGTTCAAGTGAGTGTAGGTGTAGCATTGGTTATTAATGTTCATGGGTATGCGCGAACATGCAGTAGGGCTTCTAAGTCAGAGCGAAGTGCTGTATGTGTGTGTGTGTGTGTGTGTGTGTGTGTGTGTGTGTGTGCTTGTATCCATCTCTTTGCTTACTGTGGCAGAAGTGTGGGAGTGTGTCTGTCAGTTTCTGTGCTGGAGTCCAGTGGCTGCATACATCTCAATGAAAGGTGCAGCATCCATCAGTGACCCAGCAGTGCTGTGCTGAGAGGCCTGGAGGAGGCCTGAGTGCAACCCGGCAGGTGGATGTTGTTTACGGTTTCCAGAATCAATGCAAGGTGTTTTTTTAATTGTGTTAACTGAACTAATGTATTGAATGCAAATAATTCCAGTGTGCAGGAATGTGGTGATAAAGAACTTGTGCACAGCCATATGAGTACTAATATGACTAAGTATTAATCCTCTGAACCTGAAGTTAATGGGCATTTTTTGCTCTTTTTTACATTTTACCCACTGTGGCCTTGCAATGCATTGCAATATATTTAATATATAAGTCCTGCAGCTCTATGGAATCAGCACAACCATGGCTAGAAAAACTGAAAAATGTCTTTTTTTGTAGAAGATTGAAATGAAATGGAATTTATATAAACAACACTTTTTCAAGTTTCATAAGTATTGGAAAAAATAATTGAGTCTTCACATGCTATACATACTGAACTATTCACATTTTTAAAACCTCCACTTGCAACCTCTCCTGTCCTCTCCTCTCTGCTCTGTGTAAACAGATTTTCAGTGAATATTTGTCACGTGACCGTTCGTCTCAGCAGAATCAATCATGGCTTCACAGCGTTGCTGAGGAGCAGAATTTAATGATTTTAACAGGATATGGTTACTCCAATCGGTTTAGTTTTGGGCAATCTTCTAAGGAAAACATATGTTTCAATCCCGGGGCTGGGGTTCAGAGGGTTAATATTGGTACTACCAGCAATACTTAAACACCTAATCAAATAAACCGGAAGATGGCTCGCTCTTTTTGATTTCTCTCTGGTGCAGTTGAAGCTGTTTTAAACCCTCAAGGTCTGCCTCATTTTCCTTTGGAGTGCGCTGATTGATTATGCATCATGGTTCGACAGCCCTTCTCAGACACAACAAAGAAATTTGTCCGGCAACTCATTCACATCCTGCATGACCACGCACCACGCTCGCTGTGAATTTTAATTGGCTGCATCTGTAAGATTTCACAGAGGTGCTGCAGAGTGTCAGCGCTGCAGTTGGGGAGAAAAAAAGGCTTATTAGCTCCTCACCTTTCAAAGCGAGGCAGGCGTGTGCTCCCGGAGTCAACACGATGCAGTGCTGCATAACAGATCGCTGCCTAGTTAGCTTCAACAACTAGCTCGCCTTTGAAGTATTTGCTGTTAGTTGGTAGAAACTTTCACCATCAAGCATTTGGGTTCAGACTAGCCTTTTCAGCTATTTCACCTGTTGTTTTTTAATGTCAGCGAGGATTACTGTGCAGGCCCTCTCCTTTTAAACAAAAAACAAAGGCAATTCAACATGCACATCAGCCATCTGATGCTCAGAGTCAAATGCCTCCATGCCCAATGAAATGCTAGCTTGTTAGCTCTTCCTTTGAGGTCTGGGGACTTTGCTGTGGAAGCTAATTAGCGTTACGTTTTAGCTCTCAGGGAGACTTGACAAGTTGAATGAAGAAGGAGCAGTAGACGGGGAGGTGGCAGGCGTCCTTCCCTCTTGCCTGGATAATTTATCACACACATCAAAGATGTTAATTCTATATTTTGCAAAGAACTTGAAAGGAATACATTGATTTACCTGTCTTGTTAAATGTGGACAAATTGCCCAGAGAGAGTGTAACATGCTCTCCATCCTTTGATGTGCTCGCTGTTATCTAAGAGCTCTGAATATTGCTGTAATCAGCGGGTGAGGGTTTAAAGATCGAGTGCTATTATTACGCCGGCTTTCTCAAGTGAGGCTGTTTTTCCCGGCTGGACTGATGATTTGACGACCGTGAGAAATGGACAGCCAGACAATGTCCTTGAACAGGACAGTTTGTTTCAGGTTGGCTGCTTTTAGATACCTCTTGTGCATAAATTTAGAAATCAGAAGAGTGCTAAATGCATTCAAATAGCGCATTTCTATCATAGCAGACAAAATGCTTTACAATTTGTCTCTGACCCATTAACCCATCACACACAGATGGCTACAGAGCTGCAATTCAAAGTGCCCTGCAGCAATTTGGAGTTTCAGTGTCTTGCTCAAGGACACTTCAACATGTGTACAGGAGGAGCCCTGAACCACCAACCCTGCTATTACCCACTCTACCTCCTGTGCAGCAGCTGCCCTGGGTGAATCAGATCAAAGAAACTTCCTCCTGTAAACTCTCAAACAGAAAAGCTTTCTTTCAGTATGAGTGACACTCTAATTCCCCCAATTTTATGAACAAAAAGTCTGCACATTTTCCAATCAACTCCCATTTAAGTTAGCTGTTTGCTAACAATATCAGCACCTTTAAAAAGAAAAACTGTTTACCTCATACATAATTCATGTTAGTTGCTTCGTGCAGGAGAAACTTCCTGCAAGTGTTCCACATTTAAGTATTCCCAATGTGTCCTTTGAAGAGAGAAACCGTTGTTGTGTGGGTCATGATGTGACCATATTGTTCTGATGAAATTAATGTTGTGCTGAATTAACCTGTGAGCCATCCTACTACAAGTAAAGTTTCTTCTTCTGTTGCCTAGCTTTTGTTCGAGACCAGTCTGTTGTTGTTCAGTTGTTCATGCCAGCTATAATTTGAGGCCCTGCCATTATTTAAGTACCTGTTTTATTTGCGGTATGTGTAAAAAGCCAATGCATAAAAGCAGGCGTATTATTGTACTTATTTGTATATTGTGTTTACCCATCATGCTTTGCTGGAGAAGTGCTGTGATAAGAGGTGGTGAGAGGTAGTCGGTGAAGAGTTGGACTCTCAGAAAAGACTAATGTACCTCGCCATTAGCTTTGAGCACTTGTGTGTGTTTCATGTGGTTTAACACACTTACACATACATGCACGCACATAAATGCACAGATGCATATTATACTGTAACCTACATGCAAGCACACATGTATGCCACTCTGATATGTGCATGCATGCCTGCACTCACGCATGCATTGGTCACAGAGCAGCAGAACTGCTTTATACTCTGTCATGCTCAATCTCTGCATAACTCTCCCTTTCTCTCTCTCTCTCGGCCACTGTATTGTTCTCTCGCCCTTGCTACTGGTCTCTGTCACTGACACACACACACACACACACAAATAATACTAAGAATTTGTTGTTACGCACCAACATACACTTCATTTTCCATCTGTCACACAAAAAACGTTAAATCTCTTTTTAATTTTCTCAGTATGCCGCTTTTATATAGCTTAGGCACACAACCAATCACATGCACGCATAGATACACACACACACACACACACACACACACACACACACACACACAGACACACACACTAGTGGAACAGACCTCAAAGCAGACAAATGATGGGAATGAGGTGGCATAAAGGGAGAGATAAAAAAAATGGGGGAAGAAGGAGACAGAGACAGACAGTGAAAAGGCAACAAGGAGGAATGACAGAGAGAGAAAAAAGAGAATGACATGATAAAAAGGACCAAAGAACATGAAACGGCAAAAACAAGTGCGACAAAGAAGAAGAGAAAGTGATAGTTGAAGGGAGAACGGATTCAAAGAGACTTATGGACAGACAGATAATAAAAAAGCAGGGATATAGAGTGACAGAATAAAAAATGAGAGTGACAGTCGTGAATAAAAGACTTGAGAATGAGACATAAATAGTTAAAAAAGCTGTGACAGTGACAGCTTGTAAAAAAGGGTGACATGGTGAGGAAGCTGTGACTGATGGGGGAAAAACAATATATAAATATGTAACTGTATGTATAATATAATGATATGAAATGAGACATCACTTACAAGACAGCTGTGATTCTTTTGCTCCGGTCCAAATGCATTTTTCAAATTTCTCAGAAAATCAACTCACAGACTTAAAACTCCATGGTGATAGCCTGACGACCACGGTGGTTTAACACGCCGCTGGTGTTTGGCAGAATAAGTGAAAAGGTCAAACTAGTCTTCACGTTAACAGTAATATTAGAAATAAAGTGACAACTTCGGAAAAAAAACACTTTCCAAACTCTAGAATAGCAGTAGTTTTCAGCCCATATGAGTAAATGCTTTCTAAATATTGATGACATGTTAAAATGGGTTTTCCTGTCAACTCTGCAGCCCAAAGTACTCGACACTGTTCTCGGTTCCTGTGCAGAGTTTTGCTAGAATGCAGCTGTGACTAATCTGGTCAAATCTCCAATAGAAACTACTGCAGAGACTTAAAAGCTGATAGTTCGACAAACATCATGCTAAGCCCCTTTTTCACAGAGAGTATTTCTGTGTTGGTTTACCTGGTAATGTGAAGGCTTTTTTATAATCCAGACTGTTTTTATATTCAGACATCACAGGACTGTTTTCGAGCCACAATGCTCTCGGGCATCTGGTGTCCAGCAGAGAAGAGAAGCTCTGCTGAAAAACAAAGCAATGATATGAAGAAGTGTTCTCAGTTCTCTCCAAGGGTACATCACTGATTGATTTAAGAACTTAATTAGCTTTAATTAATGACCATCGTGAGCACAAGGGTCGCCTCCACTCCTCACTGTGAATCCACTAATACATTTTCTCATCAATTTCTTCAATTATTCTCATTAGAGAGCAAACTCTGCTGCCTGTTTTTAAAAGTTTGACCGTGCACAAGGCATTAAGCTGGCGGTCGGGTTTATTCCGGTTCACTCTCATGCTTTATTTGAAGACTTTTCACAGATATTCAGATATACAGAGAGGGAAACAGCTGTGCTGATAATTATGATGGGTTTATGGGGTTTTGTTGTTTGTCTCCTGGGACAGTTGGCATTCAGTGCTTGTGCCATGCTGCCAGTAAATGTGAGATTTCTGTCCTGACTTTAACATAAAAGTGAAGGAGGTTAATTTGGAGCATAGACTGCTGTAAAGGTGGGCTTTTTAACACAGAGTTCTGTTGGGGGTGACTTGCTTTTAGATCCTCAAGTGTCCACTCGAGGAATCACAATTTTTACAGACTGGTTTCCCCTCAAAAATGGCAATATAGGGCAGGGGTGGGCAATTAATTTTCCCAAGGGGCCACATCAGATACCGCAAAGGCTGTGAATGGCCGGACCAATGCTGTGAACTAAATTCTGCTCAACATTAATTTCATTGCTGTATAAAATGCAGTAAATTATCTGGTTTTGAGCTGCTACTGGTAAGAATACATGTTATGATAAGACTGTAATAAAGATAAAGATAAAGTAAAGATGTTAATGGAGTCAAATAGAGCAGTCAAAAAATGTAAAATCTCCAATCATTTTCTCACTTATTTTAAAAACAACATCAATTCAAACCACAAAAACAATATAGAGCATGTATGGTATGCAGTAAACCAGCAATGTATTAACTTTATGCATTCTATATGTGTTTTTGAAAAGAGAAGAAGGTAACATAGTGGTTTTTGCAGAACGCATTTCTGTGCAAGTGCGTATCTACGCATGCACATATATAAATCGCCTTCAAATTAAAAGCACTGTGGTTGTATTGATTTCTAAATTCCGGGTAACCTCACGCGTCAGGACGGAGACACTTAATGCCCAAGTCTGATATAGGACATTTGTACAAGCAGCAAGATAAACGACTCATAATTACACTCTAGACTGTCATCTTACGTTTTTTTTTTAGTTTTTTTTTTACGTAACTTATGTTTTGAACATAGTTAAAACAGAGTTTTTACGTAACTTATGTGGCTCGTGTCACCCTCTTGAACTACTTCACTTCCAGCATTTATGTG
Source organism: Centropristis striata (assembly GCF_030273125.1). Taxonomy (NCBI): domain Eukaryota; kingdom Metazoa; phylum Chordata; class Actinopteri; order Perciformes; family Serranidae; genus Centropristis; species Centropristis striata. The sequence continues at coordinate 16,256,061 of NC_081530.1, forward strand.
CATTTATTCACTGTTTAAACTGTCTTTAATAACGCCTAACCAGGATTTTTTTGCTCCAAACCTAGGTCAGTGGTTTTGTAGCCTAAATTGACAGAACTACAGCCATTTTTACAGTTGTGAACTGTATGTGTGTTTATAATGACGTGTGTGCTATTTTTAGAATTCTCCACTGTACCGTGAGCAGCGAAACGCTCTTATGGATCATTTAGACAGGCAGTTTATCCTGTTGTTGGTCATTTCTCAGCCCCCAGTGGTTGCCACTTGATTCAGACATTCAATTATGATCAAATTACCAGCACATCTATGTAACAAGGTGCATTCAACTGGTTCGGGGCCGTCTTGTTGGATGAATGGAACGGCGAAACTGGAGTAAGTCTGCAGACGTGGAAGTTACAAATGAGTAACAGCATTGAACAAAAGTTGGTGTTAAATAGCAATGCATTTCAACAACAAGAGAATATAAAATAACATTCTGCAGCAGAAGCAATTATGGGCCATGAGATTACCCACACAGGTCACAAACCTCAGGCTGTCTAGACAAGTACCTTTCTTGAAGGACCTGACTCGGCCGTGCCATCTCTTAGTGACACCAGAGCCTGTGGTGATTGCTCTCCTGCGAAACTTGAAAAAATAAAGAGTGTGAGAGAAGAGAAAGTATAGAAAACAGGCTGAAAGAGAGCAGATACAAGGAGCAGGGCTTTGAGGAAAATGAGCGTTGCGACGGACCATTGGATGTGAGGACGGCCGCCTCAACGCCAGGAGCAGATGAAAGCACAGAAAAGTGGCGTAGAGGGGGAGAGATGAAGAGGAGCACACAAAATGATGGAGATGAAAGAGAAGGAGGGGGGAGAGAGAGAGCGGCAGGGGGGACAGCGGGTATCTGAGAGAGGAGAGCAGGAGGCTGACCTTGAGAAAAGTGGGCGAGGGAGGGGACAGCTGAGACAAAGGGAGGAAAAAGAGACAAAAATAGAGAGGAGGGATGCAGAAAAGAAGAGGAGAGGTGGAGTGAAGAGAGCTGGATAAGCCTGAGGGAAGGTGAGGACGAACAACAGTCTTATAAGCAGGAGCCTGAGACGGAAAGCGACAGAGTGACTGTTTCTCAGTTGTTTAATTAACTAGATGTTAGTCTTGGACCTGTCTGGGTCACCACTGTTTATTAGTGTCTGCATCCTTGTTTAATTACAGTTCCCAGTCAATATTAGTAACTTTATTTGCTAATATGGATGATTTAAATGCTTTTTTTTGACACCTTGGAAGCTCTGACAGTAACTTTAAACTCCTCCAAACCTTTTAATTTACACACTCAATTTTGGTGCCATTTCCAAAACCGTGGACACACATCTGCTGCTGTGACGGTCTTCTGTGAAGCTGTTCCACTTGATTTTGAGGCTTGGCTGAAGGGATTTGGTCCCATTGAGCCGCAAGAGCATTAGTGAGGTCCGGCACTGATAGAGGCGGGTTAAGGCCTGGCTGAAGTGTCGCTGTGCCAGTTCATCCCAGAGGTGCTGGGTTGGGTTGAGGTCAGGGCTTCTCACTGAGCTGGTGTTGTGCTTTTTTATTTGTGTAAGAAGAACGCTGTTGTCTTAATCAATCAATCTCTTATGAACCACACAACCAAGTTCAGTGGAATTTACTTGGTAGGTAAGCTCAGTACAGCAGTACCAAAAACATGCAAACATAAACAGATATCAATAACACATTAAGGTATATGACTAACACCGCAGACACTGTTTACATGTAGATTCACAGATATACAAGGTAAATGTGAAATGTTCAGAAATCTTAGAAATCCGCCTTGGGGAAAAAAGTGTTTAAAGTAGGATGAGGGACCTATAGCGCCTCCTACAGGGCTTTAGCTGGAGGAGGTTTTAATTTGATGGTTTAATATGTTTCTAATATATTGATTCAACTGGTGGGAGGGAGAGACAATGATCTTGAAGATTTATTGACTATACCAATTTCTTTCAGTGTTCTTTTGAGCTGTCTGACGAAAAATAGTGTTTTTTTTTGTGATGTGCTAATACTGATGTATGTGACAAGAAATTCGACTAAATCAGTGATGTTTGTGGGTTCTCCAGAGACGTACACTGGGGGTCATTAGCTGAATATAATTTTGAAGGGAATTTTTGAAATGTTGCATTAAAGTATATGTGAATTCGGAACGTTTCCATCAACTGGTTTATAAAAAAATAAACAAAGCTGCATAAACATGCTTTGGCCAGATGATGGCAGTGTAATGTGTATAATGCTGTGGGCTAATCCGTCAGTAAACAGGAGAAGAAGAAGCAAGAGAAGAAAAATAGAAAAAAAAAAGATATTAACGTGGCTGGCCACCCAGGAGAGAAAATATATGTTCAGGAATTTAATTAAATTGGACAACTTATAATTCTTCTTTCATTTCAGAGAGGAAACAGTTCATCAGTCATGTGAGTTTAATGTTCGCTACGTCTGAAATTATTCAGAAGAAGTGTTTCCATCTCTCATTTAGCACACTATTTTTCAAAAAAAGACAAAAACCACCTCAAGCGAGCATAACAACTTGTATGCACATTTTGGAAAGTTTTATCCAACTTTGCTGTTTCCATCAAGCATTTCTCATGTAAATCTTCCAAATTCACAGATAAATGCATTGATGCAAATGCAGCTAATGATGGCAGGACAGGATCTCACCCAGATCATAAAACTACAGCTCAAAAGTAGACAAAAGTAAGGGAGTGTCCACATACGTTTGGCCATATAGTGTGGTCTAGAATATTAGTTATTAATGATTAAACACCTGATCAGTCATGTGTATGAATGATGGCTGGTGTCATGTTCATGTGTAGGAAAGTGGTTTACCTAAATCACACACAAAAAACACATTTCATCATTGTTATTTGTCCGTCCTTTAAAAAGATTCAGCAGCTTCACCTTTTTCCATCAGCAGTGAGCCCTACATGCTGGGTCATGCATGCATGATGTCACTGTGGTTGACAGTGAAGTCAGCTGCTGTTGAGTTTCAATGCTGTGAGCGCCACATCAGAAAATCCATTCACCAGCACTGTATCGGGGTGAAGGCACCAATCTCAGTATCAGCGTCTGTATTAGTCGATACCACTTGAGGTAAGAGAGAAAATATGTTTTCTTTGACCCTTTAAGTGGGCGAGCAAACAAAGTTTTGTCCCAAAGTGTGGTGTTAAAAAAAAGCAAACAAACAAAATAATGTGTGCATCAAAATTTCCAATAATCTGCTATTTTTTGTCCCATTACCTTTGCAGGCAGCGCACTTACTGTTGCAGTTACAAAATAAAACATTTTTATGTCTCATTTCCAACAGAACATAAATAGGACAGCAGCTTCACCGCCCACTACATCAGTTTAGCTTGTCTACCCTGCGGCAGATAAGACTGTCAAACAGGGAGCAGAATGTGGCGACATATTGTTGGAGTCAAGAGGCCAGCAGACAGATAATAAGAGGCGTGATGCGTTGTGCAAGTGAGGGAGGAGAGTGCAGGGCAGAGTAAGTGCAGTCAGTGTTCCAGCAGGAAGGGCAACTCGGCTGCAGAACACAAGACGGATAACTTGATGGTTACTTGTCTTTCTGTAAATGTTTTCTATAAGCAGTTTCATTTTCCTTATAGTTGAAATACTCTAAATGCCTTAAATAAATTTACTTATACTATGATATTCAGCCTTCAACTGTAATTTAAAAATTTTACTGATGTGCCAGTGTGGTTGATTAACCCTCCGAACCCCACCAACTGGATTGAAATGCATGTTTTCTTTAAAAGATCTTCAAAAACACACTGTTTATCGTAGATAGAAAAAACATCCTCATAGGTTACGGCAGTTTCCGTTAGAAAAAGTAACCAAAACAAAGCTTAAAATGGTGATATTTCTGTCAAGATTTATTCTACATGTCTCATTTCAAACGTCACCAAAAATTAAACATTTGGAATAACTAGATCCTGTTAAAACATTAAATTCTTACTCCTCAGTACAACTAGGAAGCTCTGATTGATACTGCTGGGACAAACGGTCAAATATTAAACTACTCTGTGCCTTTTAATAATTGTAATTACACAGTATTTCAATTATATTCAGCCTTCAACTCTAATTTAAAAAGTCCTAGTAGAGTTTGCTGATGTGCCAGTGAGTGGTTAATTAAAATGTAATTTCCCAGGCTAACTAAAATGTGGGAAAAAATTGGCATTTAAAGTTTGATGGATTTTTATCCTTTTGTAAGGGGCATGGCTCTACAGATGGCACTGTCAAATGTGTTGGTCCACTGCATTGTTCCAGACTGAAATTCTCAATTTGAAGTTTAGGATTGCCATGGAATTCAGTGCAGACGTTCATGGTCCCCAGAGGATGACTCCTAATGAATTTTGTGATCCCTTGAGTTTCCCTCTAGCGCCACCAGCAAGAAAAATATTATTTTGACCAAATATCTGCAACGCTTATGACATTCCAGTCAGCCTCAGCATCTTAATGTGTTTGTAAGTTACTTTAAACCTCGTTTTGCATTTTTCATATTTGCATAGATTTAATTTATGTAGATTTACATATTTCTTGCCCTCAGGTGATTATGCAGCGAGTTACCTGATATACCTGTAGCTTCAACATTTGTGGAGCAACTGGGAACGCTCAATATGTTGTTTGCAAGCCAAATCAGGTCTGGTGTAAATGTTTGGCTGTCTTTTTATGTTCTTTAATTTACGCCTGCATGTCAGAGACACATACAGTATGTGGACTCAGAGATGAGGAGAGGAAGAAGAGGGAGAGAGAGACAAATCGGGAGCAGGAGGGCAGCGGACGAGAAGAAAAGGGAAGTAAAGAGAGAGAGAGAGAGTGGAGGGGGGGGAGTCAGTCAGAGGGCAGGGAGGGGGAGGAGGGGCTGACGGCTCGAGTTGAGGAGATCGGTCTGCTTAGTGTCTGTCAGTTCGACAGGAGAGAGACTGAAAACAGCTGGGGGCTCTCACTGCATGTGTGTGTGTGTGCTACTGCCAACTGCCAACACAGGCTGCCCTGTGTGTGGTGTATGTGTGTTGTTTACACGAGAGAGAGAGAGAAAGAGAGAGAGAGAGAGAGAGAGAGAGAGAGAGAGAGAGAGATGAGGGGCATGGCAAGGACAGCCAGAGATCAAAGGCACACACACACACAAACACACTCACACACACACACACACACACACACACACACACACACACACATACAGAAACGAGCCTTCATTGGCGGTGATTGGTCAGCCTCGAGACTGCTGGATGTGATCTTGATACCTGCAGAGATAATAGATTTCCTGAGGTCACATGCACACACACACACACACACACACACACACACACACACGCCCCACCTGCAGATGGCCAGTCGCAGCAGTTCTCACACTGTTAATATGGTAGAGCTGTCATCACTGCACCAAGAGAGAACGATAGAGAGAGAGAGAGAGAGAGAGAGAGAGAGGAAATGGGTTCTTAGATACGTTTTCGTTGGTAGCAGGTCGAGCGAGAGACAAATAGGAATCCAGGGTATGAATTGAATTGTAGCGGGGAGCGCGGAGAGATTGTGTCCTATGTAATTTCAGACTATAATGTGCTGGTACACAGTGTTCTGCCCTCCCTCCCTGCAGGCCTGCATCCATTTCTTCTCATTTCTCTTCATTTCAGAACACAAAGAGCACCAACTCTCCCCGTCCTGCTGCCTGTGTCTCGCTCTCGTTTGCATTTCCAACACTCACTGTTCTGTTCCACTGTTCCGCTCCCGTCTGTCTGGTTTCTAGATTGCCGTTTTGTTGTCTCACTCTTGTGTGGAGATATTTTCTGTCCTGTTCTTCTTCTTCTTGCTTGTGTTTTATTCAGCTCTTCTCTGCATGCAGCTGTACTTTGCACTCTGATCTTGTTGTTCTCTTTTGTTCTGCACTGTAGCCCTTTCTCCCTCTGCAAATGTTTCTGTCTGGGCTTTTGTTTATTTGAGGTCACCTAATGTGTCCCGAGAGGGCCGACTGCTGCTTCGTTAACTTGTGGAATGTTGTATCAACAGGTTAGCCTGATGAGACATGGCTGCTGTTAGTGTTTATGAGGACTCTATGTCTCTTTCTTTTATGAATAAAACATAACAGTAATAGATCCACGTGTACACTAAGATTGGCCGAGAGGGTCGCCACATCCGCTGTCTTGTTTTTCTATTTTTTCAGTGAACCCAGAGCCGTTTCAGGGCATTTTCTACTCTTTTTACATTTTATTCACTGTGGCCTTGTATCGCACTGCAATATGTAATTAGTCCTGCAGCTCTGTGGAATCAGCACAACCATGGCTCGAAGTGGGCACAACTCAAACATGTCTTTTGTGCAGAATAATGCACAGTTATAATGACATAAATCATAAAAAAAGAAAAAAAACTTCAGTTGAATTTCTCAGAGATTTTTTAATGAAATAAAATGGGATTTATACATACAACACTTTTCCAAGTGCACTTGAGTAAAAAAAAAGCAAGTTGACTTTCTCTGATTTTAAAATTTGAATAAAATGTAATTTCTATATATAACTCTTTTCCAAGTGCCCAGAAGCGTGATAAATATTGGAAAACATTATTATATTAAACATTTTTACAACCTCTTCTGTCCTCTCCTCTCTGCTCTGTGTAAACATCCTGTAGTTTTGTCTGATTTTCAGTTAATATTTGTCACATGCAGAATCAATCATGGCTTCACAGCATCACTGAGGAGCAGAATTTATTTATTTATTTATAATTTTTTAACAAGATCTGGTTATTCTAAATGGTTTATTTTTGGTGGCATTTCTAAATGAGAAACCTTTGTATCCTATGAATGATAATGTCTGTTTTTACAGTATTTTTGGCAATCTGTTAAAGAGAACATACTTTTCACAGTGTCTCTGGGGAGCAGAATTTAACGTTTTTAATAGGATCTAGTTATTCCAAGCGGTTTAATTTGGCAATGTTTTAAATGAGACATGTAGAATTAAGTGATTTTGACAGAAAAATTAACCAAAATGAAGCTTAAAGCTGTGATATTTGTAACAGAAACCATTCAAGGACTGTTGGAAAAGTTAAAAGTCTGACGATAATGCCTGTTTTTACAGTTTCCTCCTGTGATAAACTGTTTTTTTGGCGATCTGTTTAAGAGAACCTACTTTTAGATGGATGGTGGGGTAATAGTTTTCATTACAACTCCCTCACATCCACTTCATGGTGAGCAAACTGTAAAAAGAAAACAGATGCAGCTACTGTAGCTCATTAGTCAATAATAAGCCAGCCTTTCAGACTAGAAACTAACTACAGATAGAAAACTTTCAGGAAAGAAAACACCAAAGCAAATTGAATGCCGCAGCACTCCAGATATCAAAGGATGCTCACACATTTTAAATTAGTAGTTAAGCTTCACTTACAGGGTTTTTGACTTAATTGCTGCTCATGATGTCTGTTCTCATTCTCTGTGTTTGTAAAAGAAATCATTCTGGGGGAAAACTGGGTAGCTCACAAATCCAACACCGCATGAATGCCGGAAATAAATTTAAAAAAACAACCATTAAAAACATCCATTTCTTTTTCAAAGACAAATTGGAGACACTCACATTGCAATGGGAATTTAACATAATCAATAACTTTTGACATTCTAACCACAAAGAGGAAGACACAAACACAAACACCTTTGCTTTGTAATTGTTTGATTGTTTGATGGAATGTGCTGCACGTCTACAAATTGCAACATGCAAACAAGCCCCAATCTTTTCTAAGCTCCCAGGCAGCCACAGAGACAGATAACTGCATCTGCAAACAGGCTGCTTTATTTACAATCTCTCCCAATAAAACTGGGATCTTAATCAGAATGCAGGGTGGACCACGGCCAACAGAACAAACACAAACAACCCTCAATTTAATAAACAATCTATCTAACCTAACCTGACTTTAGAAAAATAAGGAAAACCAAAAATTTGAATAAAATGTAGTTTCTATATAAAACACTTTACCAAGTGACCACATAGCGTCATGAATATCGGAAAAAGGCAATTTGGTCTCCACATGCTACACATATTAAACTATTTACATTTTTACAACCTCTCCTGTCCTCTCCTCTCAGCTCTGTGTAAACAGATTTTCAGTGAATATTTGTCACGTTACGATTCATCTCAGCAGAATCAATCATGGCTCCACAGTGTCTCTGAGGAGCAGAATTTAATCAAAGACTAACCTCCCTAACTGGAGAAAAACTTCTTGACACACAGCCTTGTGCAGGATTTTAATGAACAAGGTTACCAAAACACAATCAAGTCCACAAAATACAGTCATGAAAAAGCAATCGAACAGCTCTCCTTAAGGCCAATAAATACTCAGCAAGAACAGAGAAAAATGACGTTATTCTGTTCTTGCAACCCTGGGAGGGAGAACACATTTTCTGTTCTTGACACATCATCTAGGCAGAAATTTTTCCTTGTGTGCTGTCCGACAACTATCGTGCGATTGGTCAGAAATTTGAATTTGACGGGAGGACCCTAAGAGGACTTCCAAGGAGTTCTGCACTTGAGTTTCTCGTGAAGTATGAAATGTCCTGGCCAGAACTAACTTTGTTCTTGTTCTTGCCACCTCAAGAAAACAAACACATTTCTCTGTTCTTGCAGAGTATGTATTACCCTTTAGTCTTTTGTCCTGGTCATTTTATATTGAAAGGTTTGTTTGTCATTAATACTCTTGGCTTTCCTGATTTAAACTTCCTATCTTTGTTTTTGCTAGAACACTTTCAGGTATTTAGGGGGAATAACATGATTAATTTTTGTGTGTTATCAACCAGTTATTTCAGAAGCACACCCTGTATACGTGAAAATGTACACAAATCCTGCCACAACAGTAAAACGAGTCAAACAGACGTCGGATAACGGCGTTCGTGGACCATGTGAAAACAAAAGTAAGCGATATGATTATACATCACTGAACTTCCATACCTCACAGTTCTTTACCCAAATATGTCACTTTTGGTAGACACGTACATTTATTTACTTTTTAAACTGTCTTTTATAACACCTTACTTTTTTTGCCCTAAATGTAGGTCAGTGGTTTTGTAGCCTTAATTCAACTAAACTGCGATATTTTAAGAATGATCCAATCCATTCTGAACCGCGAAATTATCATATGTGTCTTATGGGTGGTTATTGACAAATTACCTTTTCTGTTATTCAGGTCGGAGATCTTATTGGTGTATTCTGTTGGGTTGATTGTGCGCCAGTTGATAGAACAGAAAGATGCCTTTGCTGCTGACTCGACGTTAGCTTGGCTATTTATGTTGGGAGCCGTGATCAATGTGAACGAATCGCCTGTTGGATCCACCAACCAATGATCTGCTTGTCACATATTTGCAGACACTGACACCTTTTATTCACTGAAAGAGACACAAAATATGAAACTTCTCTCCCTTTACAACTATGATTAAGAATATTGAGGGATTGTGATTAAGGGGCTTAAACTATTATTAAGGCGTGTTTAAGGTTAGGGAATAATTGAAGTTCGTCTCCTCTTGATTGCCCGGGATAGTGGGCTGGATTTTTACAGATGTGTAGAAATATTTGGTGCCATGTCAGGTGAAGACTATGAGAATGATGAGAGGGTAAGAGTAATGAATCTATTAGTTGATAATACCTGTCAGCTAATTGTTTCTTGGCTTCAGAGAGAGGCAGGCTCTTCCCTGCAGTGTGTGAACTGAACGCTTGGTGTTTGAGTGTTATGACAACTGACTGAGGGTGTAATGAGGATTCATAGGAAGAGGCGTGCCCCGTGGGGGGAAAGATGTGCTGCATTCACCAGAATCACCTGCTTTATTAGTGATTAACGTGCCCTCCGACTCCACAGCATTCCCGTCTGTGAGTGATGATCTTTCGATGCTTCTTCACGGAACGGTGCATTTTGATTTCAAGTGGTTTTATTTTAGACCAAGATTAATTATTGAACAGGCCTAGAGGCACAAGTATTCATTTTTTGGATGAGATACCTGATAATCACTCTAATGGAAACATAAATTCAAGTCTTGTAACTTTTAGCTCTTGACCAGTCAAACTATAGTTCTTAAACTTTTATGCATAAAGAAAAGGAGCTAAATTTGGTTACAGATGCACCATTTTTCTACTTATTCAAACAGTATGGTGTTTCTACAATGGTCAGGTTACGCTGTGTGTTAGATTATTTAATCAAAAAAGGATTAGAAAAATTTCCGGAATCTTTCCATGGAAAGTTAAGCTGGGGAATATTGGAAACATTCAAATTAAAAAAAAAAACATGACATTTCAACAGATGTATTTGTAAGTAGAACTTTATCGAGTTTTAATTATTTTATTGAACAACAAAAACATGAATGTTGAGTTAGATATTACTCATCTGCACTGACCCCACACATTCAAAAATTAAGTAAAATGACCCATTCAACATGTAAATGAATTGAACATGTGATAGAGGAATGCTCAGTGCATGAAGGGGGCGTGGTCTCGGTAGCCCTGCAGTGAGCAGTGTGCTGCATGTGATTGAGGAATAGCAGATATTGAAGTGTACTTGCATGAAATCTGGTTGTTTTTGTCAAGATTATGCTCAAACATATTTTCCCCAACTATATTTAACTTCCCTTAAGGGCCAACCTTCAATTTTGTTAAAAATAAGATTCTCTTATTAGTCCCTCAAAGGGGAAATTCAACCTCTGCATTAAATCCATCCTTTTTGACACACCAGTGAACACACCATGCTTAGGAGCAGTGGCAGCACATTACCCACCCAGGAGCTGTGTGGGGGGTTAGGTGCCTTGCTCAAGGGCACCTCAATCCTCGACCTGTCAGTCCTCCAGTTATAAGCCAAATTCCACGGACTGCCCATCCATTAATTCCCATGGGGAGTTTCCAACTTTGAAGATTCCTGGAATTGTGCAACCCAAACTGTGAAGAAGTAAAGGAAAATAAACATGCTCCTTTTCTTTGGGAATCCCTGGAAACAATCCTGTGATGATCTCTGACCCGCTCATTAACAGAAATGTTTTACTGGTTGTTTCTGTACATTTAGAGTCCCCGTCCCCCTCTCGTCTCCAGCTCCGTGTCTTCACTGGAGACAGAAGCGTCAACGTTGGCGTTCGTCTCCTGATCTTTCCTTATTAATTTGTGTTCAGCTTTGTAATCCAGTTATTTGCCACTTGCTTCTTGTTCTGGCATAAAATATCAGTAATTAGGGACTCAGTGCTCGGCTGGCCACATTACTCTCGTCTTAGTGTTTTACTGAGGAGTGCTTGTTAAAATGGACCCGCGTTGCTTTGAAACCAAATGAGCCAAATCCACCCCCATTGTTGGAATCCACCCGTCTATCTCAGCGCCTCAGTCTCCGTCAGCCCAGGAGTGATGAATCACAAGTTGATTTTTAGGGAAGAGGGAAAAAAAAAGATTAAAAACAAATCCAATCTGTAAGACCTGGTGAAATTTGGGTCAGACTTTGTGATAAATTTGTTTTGCTCGTAAAATGTAAAATGTTTTCAGCTTCTTGGCTTCCTTCTATAATTGATAATTAAAATTTCCTCTGCTGTTAAGCACTTTGCATATTTATGGCTTCAGTTTGTACTCACATGGGTTTTTTTTGGGCTGTTTTCAGTCTTAACAGGCTGAGAGTAATCAATTTAAACTTACCTTCTGAGGCTATGCTTTATAATGTAATCATAGCAATCTATCGTTATAGCTATAAGCACTCATAAATAGTCATAATGTCTTCTAAAAATAATCATGGGACATTTTATAATGAGTTTATTGTAATTCTTTATAGTTGTTTGTCACTCTTTGACATTGTTTTTGCAAACTCATGTCTTAAATGCATTACAAATAGTATGTTATAGTCTTAGGATTAGCCTTAAAGCCTTAAAAAACTATGAGATAATGTAGATAATATGGTCCTTGACTGCATGATGATACTTGACCTCATAGGTCATTAAAATGATTCATAATGTGTTGAAATTAAAGTTCCAAAGCATTTTGAGGTAATTTATAATGCATTAAAACATGGACGTCATAAAAAGTTTTAGCGAAGGTGCATTAGTTGCTGGATTTTTCATTGACAAGTGGAGCCGTATGATATTGAAAAGGTATTTATTTATGTCCTATGAAGTAGTGATGTATCATTTAACTTATTTGACTCAGAAATGGGAGGTTTTGTAACATGCACTCATGAGAGTGGCAGGTGTCCTGCACACGCAGAGACACACACACCATTGAGCCACTTCCCTTTGTGTAATAAACCCTTTTAGTGTGCCAGGCGAGATTTAAGAGGCAGATCATACAGCAGGAGAGGAGGCACTTGCATGTAAGTAATTGCTAATGGACTTATAACAGTGCTGCTAAACACAGCTGATTGTAGCGTGGGTGGACATAATAGCAGAGGGACTGGCACTGCAGGTATACTTGAACAGCAGCCTCACAGCCAGGGCTGGGCGAGAGGCTGAAGAAAGGTCTGATTTACAAAAGAGAGATCAGAAAAAAGGATCCTGGTGATTGCTTTTAGATAAGTGTGAGCACCTCTGAGCCAGGAGCAGCATGGCAAATCATGGAGATAAAAAACAAGCAGAGCAAACTGAATCAGGGTGTTTACAGATTTATTAGTAAAATAAAAAAATATTTGAAGAAATAGCACATTAACCCTCTGAACCCCACAACCCATTGGCGGGTTTAAAAAGCTTGTTTTCTTTTTAAATAATAAGCCTAAATTAGATAATTTAGCATACCTAGAAACTGTTCAAACAGAAAATATTGTCTAATTTTCACATTTCTGATAACCCTTGGATAAATGTGTGAAAAGCGCTTCTGTCAGGAAAAATAACCAAATCTAATTCTAGAATAGTGATGTTTCATTAGAACCACTTCATTCGACATGTCTTTTTTTAATTTTATTTTTATTTAGCCAAAAATAAACCTTATACACTAACCAGAAGCTATAAAAAACATTAAATTCTGCACTTCTCAGTGTAGCTTGGAAGCCATGACGGACTTAGCTGAGACCAACAGTCACATCAGTGAAACTTTGATTGAACTGGGAAACTTTTTAGGCTCACAAATGTATTCTTGTTTGCTGCACTTTTGTCACCTTAGTCACAAATGAGCAGAAAAAGACTCCTGAAGTTTGTTTAGAAACCAAAGATTGTATGATGGCTTTGCAGATGACATTAAGTATGAAAGGAAATAAGGAGTAGATCTCTTAATAAATATTGTGAATGAATGATAATTTTATAATGTGGGGCATCATGCAAGAACTTCTTTTTATCCTTATCATAAAATTCTCCTTTTTTGTGAGGTTTCCTTGAATTGTGTGACAAGTGCTTCTGTCAGTAAAAACCAAATCTTATTCTATAACAGTGATGTTTCGATAAAACCAGTTTATTTTACATGTTTTAGATTTAGCAAAAAATCAACCAGATGCACGAAACAGATATTATAGAAAACATTAAATTCTGCCCTCCTCAGTTCAGCTTGGAAGCCATGACTGACTCAGCTGAGACCAAAAATCTGAGAATCTTTGACTGAACTGGAAAACTTTTTAAGCTTGTTGCTACACTTTTGTGTCAAATTAGCAGAAAAAGATTCCCGAACTTTGTGTAGAAACCAAAGATTGTGCGATGACTTTGCAGATGACATTCAGTGTGAAAGGTTCCTCCAAACTGCTCCAGTCAGAGTGAGATTAATGACCAGACGTGTTATTGATAACATGCAGTGAAGCCAGTTGTCTCTTAGGAGGCTTTTCTGGGCACACTTTCTGCTTTCCATGATTATTGTGAATCCACAAAGTTCCACAAGGACACACCAGAGTGGATTGAATGTTATTAGATTGGATAATCATCTGCAGTGTTTTCAAGTCCGGGCTTAAGTTTGGCTTTTGGTTTCAAAGTCAATTTGCCTCAACCTTAAGAGGACACTTGTTATTGTTGCTGTCAAATCACATCAATCAGCCAATTTACTCCATTTCCAAGATTGCACAAGGGGAGAAGATGTGATGGTCTTTGGGAACTGAAGGGAAATTTGAGTCCAAAGATTGTAGTTTTTGTGGTTTTTGGACGAATCTACACTGCAGATATCATGAAATCACTGCTGTACACTCCCTGATCCTGCAAACAATAACAGATGAAGTAAGACCCGTGTAATGGCTCAAGTCCTTTTCTGAATTCTCGCCCAATTTCACACTCGCTGTGCCCCCTTTGCCTTTCCTTGTCCTTTCTACCAATATTGGATAACCATCTAATTTGTTCAGAGCTACATCTCTTATATCTTGATCCTCTTCGCCTCTTTCTTTTTCTTTTTTTGAATAATTCCTTTTGATGAATTCCTCGCTGGCCTTTGATCTGTGCTGCAGAATGCGAGTGTATTGAGCAATGGAAGCACATCAGATAGGGAAGGCAAACTCTTCAATGGAGCGCTGAGGAGATCCGCGCCGCCTTGATCAACAAGGCAGGGGGATGAAAAGAAATGCCTGCACATGAAAGGAGGCGTGGAACAAAAGCCATCGACACACGCGTTGTGAATCCTTTGTTTTGTCGAGATATGACAGAGATGTATCATTTAATGCAGCTCGGCGTATGGACAGTGTCACGCTTCGCTCTCTCCCATCTTCAACCTTTTGTTCCCCCATGAAAAGGAGCACAGATCCTCTTCAAGTGAACCCTGTAAAATTGCTCCTGAATACACAGTTTTCCTCCCGTCCTGTTGATACTGGGTGGCACTGCCTTTCAGAAGTGCATATATTTAAATTTTGTTTGTGTGCCGTACAAGAGGAGCTCAGAGCGTGAGCTGCAGAGGTGGGCCTTTGAAAACATAGACCTGAGATATTGAACCTGCTGTTCTTTACCTTAACATCGCTGTTGGTGCTCTTGTTATTTAAAGTGTAAATGAAGCCCGCAGTGGGAAAGCTTTCGTTTGTAGATTATTCACTCAGGCATGTCTCTGGGTGCATTATGCAGGAATAACTCTTGAGAAAAACACACAGAGCTGAACTTTTGTTTTTAACTTTGGCTCATTCAGTTTAAATCTTCTCTTTCAGCACTCATATTAATACCGTCACATACATTCAACAGCCGGAGTAAGCCGCAGAGCAATGTGGTCATATGTGAATGAAAGTTTAAGGGTGCTTTCACACCTGAGCTGTTCGGTTTGCAAACTCTGGTGCATGTTGTCTGATAGTCCAACAAGTTCTCCAACATAAACGGCAGAAGAGGTCGTGTGTCAGTACCACAAATTATGGCACATAGATACGTTTTGCGGATTGTGTTTCACGCTTGCGGCTCGCGGTACAATGACACGTTCTAAAACTAGCACATACGTATGGCCCGTAATAAGGCTGCAGTTTTTGCAGATTTATGTTGTAAAACCAATGACCTTAGGTTTAGGGCAAAAAAATTCTCGTAAGACGTTATAAAGGCAGTTTAAACAGTAAATAAATGTACATAAATGCCGGAAATGAAGTAGTTTCAAGGGTCAAAGTTAAAAATGGCTTACTTTTGCTTTCACTTGGGACACGAAACCTGCTCTCCTGGGTGAACCATGTTCGACCCATGCACCACCCCAAGCTTCAATTGCATGTAGGAATCTGCCCTTTTAAACTTTGCTTGGCTGTCAATCACGACTACAAGAGTGCAGTGGATGCATTACAGCGTATGGTGAAATGCGAAGACATAGCTCATTTTTCGCTGCCTGTACACACAACCTATATTGATGTTTTTGACGGGAGAAGAGGCTGGATAGTCCATTTGGTTTTTGCTGGTGTGAACGCTCTTTCTACAACTAAAGGTTTGTTTTGACAATATAAAAGCTCAAAAATATCTCATAAGAGTTTAATTTAAGAGCTGATATCTAGACATTTTCCATGGTTTTCTTGATAATAACCAAAATCATTATCAAGAAAACCATGGAAAATGTCTAGATATCACCTCTTAAATTAAACTCTTATGAGCTATTTTTGCTGTTATCATTATATTTGTCCAAACAAATGTACCTTTAGTTGTACCAGGCATTAAAATGAACGAGAAATTGAAGAAAACAGGGGTGGTCTAATAATTTTTTCCATGACTGTATTAAGAGATTGACCTTCTTATTAATCTGACCAATATATGAAAGTGTGGCGGAAATGGACTACACAAAGTATGTAATGTAACCTGTTGTAATTGGGAAATCACTCATGTGCTTTTTATTGTTTTTTTTCTCTGGGTGTTTTGTTTCTTGGCTTTTCTTTCTACACTATGATATGACCTATGTTACCAACATCTTTGTTCTATTGCCCTTCTGTTTTGTTTTGACCTGAAATTCACAAATAAAAAGAAAGTTACAAAAAAAGAAAGCGCCCTTAGAGATAATTTTGCTTCTGGTGAGTTGGTTCGTCAACATTTGAATGATTGGAGCAGTTGTGTCCTGAGGGCAGGAATGTTTTGGCCGTTTGGATAAAGACTGTTTTTTTTTGTTTTAGTACACTTCATCTGTTGTTCATGTAAGCATCTTATAGTATATAAGACAGGACAAACTGTATGTTCGGCAGTGTGGTCTTCTCTCCGGTGCTGCATGAAGTAAAGCTTTTTGAGAACTTGCAATTCTCAACATTTGGGAAGAAATGTCTCTCCCACAGCAGCTTCAGGGGCTAAATACCTTGCTCAAAGGCACCCCTGTAGTATTTGCAGAAGGAATCTCTTCTTCACTTTTCTCAGACATTTCCAGCCCGTCTGGGCCCTTTTCTCGCTGAGCAGGATTACAAAGTTATCTGGACACCGTGTTACACCCAGAACGGCTCCTTTTTTACTTCACACCATGTTTCTGCTTTGAAGGGTGTTCCGGGTTTTACTCATCAAAGATATTCAGTTAACTCTGTAATCCTGCTCTGTGAGAAAGAAGCTCTCTCCTCCCGCCGCTGTACTGTCGGCTTTAAGACCAGAAGACGTAATGTGCCATGTGAGATGGGTTGTGACAGTGGCTCAATGGGAAGCTTTTTTAATTTACTAATCACTATAAGGAGTAGATCTCGTAATAAATATAGTGAATGACTGATAATTATATAATGTGGGTTGTCATGCAAGAACATCTTTTTATCCTTATCCTTAAATTCTCCTTTTTTCTGTGAGATTTCCTCGAATTAATGTTCCAGATTCAAACTCTATTAACTGCACCAACTTGCTTGTTTCAGCCTAAAGTTTTTTATCTGTTCTTGAGGAGGGGTGCCTTTGTAACTTCTAACCATTATGGTTATGGTTGCCATGTCTCTACACTGTCAACTAATATGTGTTGTGTGTGAGTCTGACTGTGTGTTTGTGTGCGTACGTGTCTATGTGCGTGTGTGTGCATTAGTGGTCGACCAATACAGGTTTTTTAATGCCAATGCCGATACCGATTATTTTGACATCAGTCTTAACCAATCCCCGATATGTGCTGCCGATTTTTTTGGGCCGACATTGCCTTTTCTCCCTCCATTTACATGATAAGAATGACACAATGATAACAAATGTTACACAAGTCTCAATTTAAACAAAAAGGAACATTTATTAACAAAACAAACAAAACATTAACAGTTGGATAGCAAACAATGTGTATGTTGTTCTAGGCCTGGAGGTGGTGGCGCCTCAGATGATCCACATATTTGATGTGTTTTTCTTTTTTCCGGTATCAGCAGCAGCTCACCAGCAAATGGCAGATGTTGCACTGAGCCTTGCCTGGTGTTGGCTCAGTGAAATGGGCTAATTAATCGGCGAACGCACGCATGTACCGGCCGATGCCGATACACGTAAAAGACGTATATCGGTCGACCTCTAGTGTGCATGTATGTGTATGTGTACGTGCAGATGTGTATATGGGCATGCGAGGGGTGGGTTTTGTCATTTTTATTGTCTGTTTTTATTCTTATTTTTTGTAAAGCACTTTGGGTTACATTTCTATGTATGGAAAGTGCTATATGAATAAAGTTTGATTGATTGATTGATTGATTGATTGATTGATTATCATGAATTGACATGGGCAAGTTTAATGCCCAAAAGATCAATTTGACTCTGTGGAGATTCAGTCCTGCTGTCAGAAACCAGCAGACAAAGAGACGACAACTTAACCTTGTTGGTAGTCGTATCGAGGGACCTGGAACTATTAGAAATATTAATAGTGCTGTGAATTTTTTTTTTTTTTCTGCCAAAAAACATCTTTCTAAAGCAAAAGTCTATGACTAATGTGAGAGAGGTTTTTTCCCTTGTGGAGGAAGGCAGACTGTGCACTTACATGACTCATACAACATGTCTGGAACACTTCTGAGTTTAATACATATATAAGAGAAGGTTCTAAAAATACTCTGAAATAACTAATAGCTCATCTGTTGTGTGGTTGTTTCATTATTATTTGTGACGTTGCTATATAATAGAATATAATATAATAGCCTTTTATTGTGCATATTATGCATAGGAAATATATAAAAATGATAAAACAAGATAAAAAGACACTTGAAATTTAAACATGAGAAACATTTTGTAATAAATAAATAATAAATATTGTACAGGAATGAGTGGCAGATGTTTTACAGTACAGGTAGGTTCTGTTTAGGAGTAATACTTATGAAATATTGAACAGTGGAAGTCCGTGGGGTTGGGTGGTTATGGCTTTTGGAAAGAAACTGAAAGAAACAAAGTTTATTACAATGTATATGTTCACATATAAAGAATGAGCCTTAGGGTTCTAATGTATAGTGATACACATCGAAAGAGAAAATGCAAAATAAAAGACCTGGGAAGGTCAAGAAGCATAAATAAAATAGAAAGACTGACAATGAAATTATGGAAAAAATATGATAAAATATACGTAAAATATGTCTGTTTTTGAAATGAAGAGCTGTTTTGTGCAGGAACATGCAAATTATTATCCAGGAAATGTACAAAAGTTCATTATATCATGTATACAGAACAAGTATGTACAGATATTATGAATTATATGCATTAATGCATTGCAATAAGTAATGTAGATACCTATTTTTAAGCCACGCTTAGCACTGTGCTTATTTAAATAAGAGCAGAACGAACCCTTGGAGTGCCACCTGTCTGTTGATGCTGCAGGTGATTATTTCTAAAGATAAATAGATGACAGGGGAGTTGAGAGCAATATATACCACGGTGCCCTACAATTTCTAAAGTGCAGCTAAATTGCATATGTAGCACCTATTCATTATTATAACACTGGCTTTTGTGTTGAGTATCATGAACCCTGTCAGCCTCTTCGTGCTGAGAAGGTGTCGGTGTGATTCTGTGCTCCGTCTGCCTTCAAAAGGACAATAAAAAGTTGATTAAAGACGACGATGTACAGTAGAAGTAATTTAGTGTCAATTACTGCTGAGTCAGCTCTTATTGTCCTCGTTACTAATTGTACATCCGTCTCTCTTTTTCTCTCTCACACACACAATCTTCGCTCACCGCTATCATTTCAGGTGAGTGAGTGAGAGCGAATGACTCCGCAAAATGTCCATTTTTCTTTAGAAATGAATAACAGTCGACTTCCTGTGAGATAGTCCGCTGTGAATTTTGGAAATAATGCAGAAGGATTTTGAAAAAGTCTCCTAAGCCCACAGGTCATATCATTTTCTCGTACCACAGAGGATTATGCAGCCCAATTCAATTCCAGGAAAAAAATAACAAAGAGAACCCAACATGAAATCACCATAACTGGAGTTAATGGGTTGTCAGCCAACAACATGGTACCAGTGAAAAGCCACCCACAGTGTAAACACGCCAATTATCTGAGCTGTCAGCTGCCCATTAATATTGTACTGAAACTTGACTTTTTTTCATTTTAATTACATTTTTTGTGCCCTTTGTAGCTCTGTCTATCACACCCCATACCTTTCTAAAGTTTTTCTCTCTGGAACTTGCTGCTTTTCTTTCGCTAATGCATGTCCAATTTATTACATTAACATGCATGTGAAGAGTGATGCAGAATCCTCACAGAGCGAACTTTTGCAGAACAATTTTGCAATTTAAAGCTCTCTATAAACTACATTGAGTTTTTCAGTGCTAATTTCCAAAATGTCAGCTGTTTTAGCATCTTTGTGGTAGCTAATCAACACATAACATTTCTGTAAGTTTTCCCATCAAAATAAGATAACAAAAGGAACTTAAACACAGTCATGGAAAAAGTGATTTGAGCACCCTTTTTCTTCAATTTCTTGTTCATTTTAATGCCTGGTACAACTAAAGGTACATTTGTTTGGACAAATATAATGATAACGACAAAAATAGCTGATAAGAGTTTAATTTAAGAGCTGATATCTAGACATTTACATGGTTATCTTGATGATAATAACAAAAATCATTATCAAGATTGAAATCAGAGCGATTTTTCAGTTTAATTCTCTCCATAAACCACCTTGAGTTTTCAATTTTCAGCTTTTTTTGCGTCTTTGTGGTAGCTAATCAACACATAACATCTCTGGAGGTTTTCCCTTCAAAATAAGATAACAAAGGGAACTTAAATATATCCAAACCATTATAATAATAATTATAATCAATAAAATAGGTAGCTTAACAGATTTAATCTCATTTGGTTTTAGCTGGTAAAATAAAGGTTAAATCATGTAAAATTAGCTTAAATGTTCACGTCAGAAAACATGGAAATTGATGGATAAATATCCAAACTGTAAGACACAGAATCCTCACAGAGCAACATTTTAGAGAACGATTTTGCAATTTAATGCTCTCTATAAACCACCTTAAGTTTTTCAGTGCTAATTTCCAAAATGTAGGCTGCATCTTTGTGGTAGCTAATCAACACATAACATCTCCGGAGGTTTTCCCTTCAAAATAAGATGTCCAAAGGAACTTAAATATATCCAAACCATTATAATAATACAAGCCACTCAGTAAAATAGGTTACTCTTCTTTTAGCTGCTTAAATAAAGGTTAAATCCTGTAAAATTAGCTTAAATTTTCACACCAGAAAACATGTAAATTGATGGATTAATATCAAAATTGTGAAAGATACATAATCCTCACAGAGCAACGTTTTAGAGAACAATTTTGCGATTTAATGTTCTCTATAAACCATCTTGAATTTCCAATTTCAGCTGTTTTAGCATCTTTGTGGTAATAAATCTTGTGACACCAAAGCCGTCCTTGTGACAACTAATCTCTTCTTTCCTTTCCTTCCTCCACATTGTTGATCAGTGTCCCGTTACTGAAAAGTCAAACACAAAATGCCATGATTATGAGCTGTCAAATGCCAATTAGCAGTAATTCTGCTCCCCAGTGTGTGGTGGATGGGACTCACAACCGATACCTTTCTGAAAATTGATGTCAAAAGTTTTACTCTCTGGAACTTAGTGAAAGATTTCTTCCTTCCTTCTCTCCTCTTACTGTAAAGCTGCTTTTCTTTCACTCATTCATATCCAATTAATTTACATGTTGTGTTTTGTCCCACCTCAGGAAGCAAAACACACTTTAGGGAGCTCTAAAAATGTTTCTCATGACTTGATGAGACGACTCGAAGCATGATGTGAGTCAAATGTGGTATTTTTAAAGTCAGAAGTCCCTCTTTAGTTCTTCAGCATCTTACCACGTGAAGAAAGTCAAAATATCACTTTTGTGTTCGTGAATACATTTCAGAGCGCGGCATTATCTCTCGGGACATGCCTGGTGCTCTGATTTATCATTTCGCTGTTAAATTTCTGAAATGTCTTTCCACTCGTAAAAGGCATAGCAGGGGTAGCGGAGAGCAGGCAGTTTGAAATCACATCAGGGAGCTAATCACACAGATCATTTATCAACAAAGCTGCAGTTACACATTTGCAGAGATTGCCGACGATGCTTCTAGCTGTGACAAACTTTTCCAATTTGCCATTCAGATTTTCTCCAAACGACGCCGTGCACTTTCATCACATATGCTTTAAGAGCTATATCTAATCAGGCAGAGACCACAGGCTTTCTGCCAATTACAGTTAACTCAAGGTCGCTGATGTGCAGCAAGACAATAATTCCTCCAGTAATGTGAAAACTTTTATTTTTGTCTCCACTAAATGCAAAAAATCCACATTGTATTATATTATATTGTCCTTTTCCACCACATGCCGGACTGATTTCTATTTAATAAGTCTTATGTAGCTGAAGATTTTATTCATATGCACTCAAACTATCTAATATCTTTAATGATTAGACATTATTTTGCTTTCATTTGATGCTGACAGTCATTTTATATCAGGATAAGCCATTTCTTATTCACAGTGTGGCAGTGGCAGCTCTGATCTTAAATTACAGCTTATTACAGTTTATTTAAGTAACATTTGTTGGATGAAGCCGCGGTGCTTCTCCGCCTCGGCTCAGGAGTGATCTACTATCCTTCAGCTACAGCACCATTAGCAAGCTGTTGTTGCTATAAGGCATAACAACATTATCAATCCTTGATGGCATTTTGTCATTATGCTAAACACTATCTGTGTATGTTTAACCTCTTTTTTTTGATGCATGGACAGTTTCCATTCTGCACTATTTGTTATGTATTTTTTTTGTCTTTTATTGCACTTGACCTGTAACTTTGGTTATGAATGGCGCCTGAACTTTAAGGAAATATAAAACAACAAGATGGAGCTGCAAGTGCAACCAAAACACTTTCTATCCTGCTCAGTAAACGGCTTATCAACACAGATTTCCAGAAGTTTTCTTTAAGAAATTATTATTTTTTACTTTTCAACTTAATTTTAAATTCAGCAATATGATGTGTATTTTTCAGGGTTTTTTTTAAAAAAAGGTTAAATCGTGTAAAATTAGCTTTAATTTTCAAAGCTGAAAACATGGAAATTGATGGATAAATATAAAGACATACAGAATCTTCACTGAGCGAAATTTAAGAGAACAATTTTGCAATTTAATGCTCTCTATAAACCACCATAGGTTTTTCAGTGCTCATTTCCAAAATGTCAGCTGTTTTAGCATCTTTGTGGTCGCTAATCAACACATAACATCTCCGGAGGTTTTCACTTCAAAATAAGATAACAAAAGGAACTTAAATATATCCAAACCATTATAATAATACAAGCCACTCACTAAAATAGGTTGCGATGTTACATTTTATTAGAAAGGTTTTGTAATTTGATGCTCTCTATAAACCACCTCGAGTTTTCAAATTTCAGCTGTTTCAGCATCTTTGTGGTAACACATCCTGTGAAACCGGAGCCGTCCTTGTGAGAACTAATCTCTTCTTTCCTCTCCTTCCTCCACATTGTTGATCAGTGTCCTGTTACTGAAAAGTCAAACACAAAATGCCATGATCATGAGCTGTCAAATGCCAATTAGCAGTAATTCCTCTCCCCAGTGTGTGGTGGATGAGCCAGTCACTCACAGCTGAACCCTCCCCTGCCTCTCCTCTTCTCTTCCACGTCACAGCTGAAGAATTATATCTGTTTTTTCTGGTGTGAATGTCACCAGCGTCAGGTTTTAATGGGGTTTTGACCTGTTTAACGGCAGCACTGTGTGTGAAATCTATCAACGTCCACAGTGTTCGATCAGTTCAGTCATGTCTCCGAGTATTAAAGGTAAAGAACGATAAATAATGTGATGAATGGATAAGCCAAAGTGCTACATACAGAGAAGTGAAGCGGCTATAATCAATATTTTTATATCAACAAAGGATAAACTGACTTCTTCTGTGAAGGTGCTGCTCATAGTGATGAACTCAGGTTACTCAAATTATAACCTGAGTCTCTCTGAATCTCTTTTTCTCCCCAGCTTTTGACTCAGTAATTTGGTTTTACAGCCTGTAGCTTCACTGATTTGATTCGCTTTCTCTTCGACTTCTACAGCAGAATTTTTTTCCACAAAAAAGCTCTAAAAATGACTTTACCCTGTCAGATAGACACAGTTAACAACTAGCTGAGCAGCTACAGAGACACATATCTTCTGAATTGATGGAAAGAGAAAAAGACTGAACTTAAAGGAAAATTAATATCACACTTATATTCATCAGGTGGCAACAAACAAACTCCAAATAAACGCTACTAATTCTTCTATATATTGGAAACTTCAACTTAAAATTCAACAATATGTCAAAGTTGTTTTGACAGCAAGTATCTGCTGAACAAGTGTTCCTGTCATGGAAACCACATTTTGTTGGGTGATTTATTCTCCCAGAAATAGTCGCTATAAACAATAGTCTTGTCATTTTAAGGCAATTTATTGCCATTGATATAATAAAGAGCATACTAAAGCAAGTACATGCAACGTCCTTTCAAAGAGTTTTACAATTTAACTTGTTTTGTGTGTGAAACAGGAACAGCATGACCATAAAAGTGCCTTACTATTATTCATTTTTGTTCGTTCAGCTTAGATGCTGTAAAAAATAGAATACTTGGGCACTAGGACCGAGCCTTAATATAGTCGCGGAAACCTGCTATTTTTATGACATCATGTTATTGACAACAAACGTGTACATGTACACAAAAGATAAGATGAGATATACCTTTATTAATACCACAACAGGGAAATTTCCAGTGTTCCAGCAGCAAAAAGTGTACACTAAAAATAGAAAGAAACATCATTAAAATAACAATAAATAGAAACAAGCAATATTAAACATATAGAAGTATTAACAATTAGAAGAAGAAGAAGAATTTAGACTCAACAGTTGGAAGTTGCACAATTACACAGATAATAATATTGTATAGCATTGAACGTAGTGATATTTTGTCTACATTATAGTGCATTCATTGTCAGTTTTGGTGTGTGTGTGGTCAACTGGGAGCAGAAAAGGGGCGTAATGTCTTACGATGCATGACAAAAACTTTTTCCTGGGCTTGATAAGTTGATATTTTATTCATCATTTAACATACGACTCCAAGGTTTTTACATTACATTACATGTCATTTAGCTGAAGCTTTTGTCCAAAGCGACTTACAATAAGTGCATTCAACCTGATGGTACTAGACTTAGACCACAGGAATCAAGTAAGTACATAACTTTAAGAGCCAACTGTCATTGCTATAGGAGTGCTATATGTTAAAGAAGAAAAGAAGAAGAGAAAAAAGGAAGCGCATTTGTTTTTTTTTGTTTTTTTGGGGTTTTTTTAATGTTTGAATCCGGCTCTTCTGTGTGGAGTTTGCATGTTCTCTAAATGGACTCTGAATTGCCCGTAGGAGTGAATGAGAGCGTGAATGGTGTCAGGAGGCCTGTCCAGGGTGTCCTGAGTTTCATAAGTGGTTAAAGATAATGAATGAATGAATGAATGTGATGGTCTGATGATAAAGTTGTTCTGCGTACTAAAAGTGTTTCTTAGTTTTGACCTCTTACAGAATAACGTATTGCATGTTTAAGCTCTAAGGCTCCTACTCGTCCGTACTCTCGGGATGATAACTGCTGATAAGCTGCTATTCGACAGTCTGATAATCACCCAATCTGTCCTCCCATCCGCTCGTCTCCTCTTAATGCCACTTCACGAGACAATGCATTTGTCCTCACATTTAGATTTTTCTCACACAATTAACAATGCCACGAGCTACAGAGTGCCAAGTAAGTGTGATTAAAAATTTCCCTCCATGAATCTTTCAGACCTCCTCTCTCCCTTGTTAGCAGCTCTGTTATATCAGTGGCCTTAAGCTTAATTTATTCTTGATCGTTCTCTCTGCACTCGACAGCTGTCTCTCGACAAAAGCTGCTATGTCTCACCTCAACCTGTGTTTATAGCTGAGTGACACAAGCTAGAGGACAAGGAATTGAATAAGTGGAGCGATCACTCAGTTAACCCGTGTTCCTGCAGGTTATGCCAAGACAGATGTTTCACTCCTGCATGAAATTTAACATGTATATGGATGAGACATCTAAGAACAGACTTGTCTTATTTCAGGAGTGTGAACATTTCCTTTGCAGCTCAATTTTATAATCGGTGATTTGACATTACATTCACATTTATTTTAGGTATTACTTTAATTTCTGCCTATTATCTGGGCGTTAGTCTAATTTGTTCACAATTATTATGGTGTCTGAAATAATTAGAGTTGATAGTAAAAAGAGGAAGAACTAAATTTAGCTTCATCATGCATCACTGTTGTTTTGAAATAAGTCTCTGTGCAGCAGCGATAGTTTAACAAATGCATTAAGGCAATTTAATGCCATCGATATAATGATAATATAATAAAATAGCACAATTAAGGAAGTACATGCAACATCCTTTCAAGAGTATTACAATGTAACTTTTTTGTGTGGGAAACAGGAGCAGCATGACCATAAAAGTGTCTCACTATGATTTTTTTCCTGTTCGTTCAGCTTAGATGCTGTAAAACAAAAGTTTTTAAAATACCTTAATGTAGTCGGGAAAACCTGCTATTTTTATAAAATCATGTAAATGACAACAAACCTTTTCTAGTCCCACAACGGGGACATTTCCAGTGTTCCAACAGCAAAAAGTGTACAGCAGAAATAGAAAGAAACATCAAGAAATAGCAACAAGCAATATGAACAAGAATATAAAATTAGGAACAGCATATACAGAATCAAACAGTTGAAAATTGCACCATTACACAGAGAAAGATATTGATATTGCACAGTGATAATATACCTGATTGAAGTATTGAAGCGTTGATATTTTGTAATCAACTACTGACTTGATAGTAAAAACAGGAAGAACTAAAATGAGCTTCATCATGCATTGCTTCAGCATGTTGGCTACATGGTGGTGTAGTGGTTAGCACTCTTGCCTCACAGCAAGAGGGCTGTTGGTTCAACTCCAGTCTGGAGTTTGCATGTTCTCCCCTTGTCAGCGTGGGTTCTCTCTGAGTTCTCCAGCCTTCTCCCACAGTCCAAAAACATGCACTTAGGTTTAATTGGTGACTCTAAATTGCCCGTAGGTGTGTATGTGTCGGCCCCTGCAATAGTCTGGAGACCTGTGCAGGGTGTACCCCGCCTCTGGCCCAATGTCAGCTGTGATCGGATAATAATGAATTGTGAATGAATGCAGTGCTCTTGTGTTGGAACAGCAGTGCATTCCTTTGCATTTCCATGCAGCACCTTTAGTTTCACAAATGCATGAATTATTTAGCTGTTCGCGTCTGACATCTGTTGGCAGATAAACCCAGATAAAAGCTGACATAACTGACATTATGACAGGCTGACAAAAAAACTCCAAAATAAAACAGCCGTGGTTCACTGCCCTCTATAAGTGTGTGATTTGGATGTTAATGTGCATGAGTGTGTGCCCCATCAGCATATTCCTCACGCTTACGCTGCGTGACTGTCTACATAGGGAGGCTCCACATAAACAGGCAAATGCCACAAGCCTCTAAATGTCAATTAACTGTGATTCATCTCTCTGGTGCATTGGGAGGGAAGCAGAGTGTGGCCATTCATTTAACCGCCTCTCCTCTTTGACTTCCCATTTACGTTGAGCTGATGCTCCGCTGTGACTTCTGCTGAGTGCAACAGTAGGATAAGCTGCAAATTGTGGGATCATCGGGGTTGCCAGCGAATAATGGAAAGGACGGGAAAAAATAAGGATCATAATGGTGCACTGACACCAATCTCAGTGATAGTAGGACGAGCGAGTGTCTGAAACTCTCCGAGGAAACGATACAAAGCAAAGCCACAGTCAACAATAGCTATGATTTCACAGGGCAGAAAGTTTAATAATCATCTGCAACTATCGAGAAAGTGCGCGCTTCAATAAAGCTAGAGGAAAATACAAAACAAAAGAGGCAGAACAAAAATATATTTATTTTCATTGAACTTTGGTTATACTTCCAGTTTTCTGTCTCTTTTAGTTACTTCAAGGGTATTTGGCTGATCTGAGCTATACTCAGTAGCTCTTTCAAGCCTTCTCCCATTCATTTCTCTAAAGGTCTGTTCAGAAGACACTTCTGAGCTGTCTGCAATACTGAAAACTTTGAACAGTGTCCTTCTCTGTCACAAGGAAAGTAGGAACAATTCATAAATGATAACAATTTATGAAAGTGTATGAAGGCTAAGAAAATTATGATGGAACTGTTCCATGCTCTCTTATGTCTCTTTCTCGCAGCAATTTTGGGGTTGATACCTTTTGCTACACAGATCTGGTGCTAAATATGACATATTTTGTGCACTTGAGAATTGATAAAAATGGTCAAAAATCCTTCTAAAATACCAGATTAGGGCGTCACGACCTTATACACCATATGAAAAGCCATACTGCAACTGGCATAACAAACTTTTGATATTTTACAGATTTCTGCAAGAATTGCATCTTTTGACAGTTGGATGACGGGCGAAAAAGTTACCTAAACAGATTTAAACAGAATGTGATCATTTGCCAAAGCTTTTTGACATATCTTGTGCCATATCCTTATCCTTATACCCTATTTTTATTCACATTTTACAGCGTCCTAACTTTTGTGGAATCAGGGTTGTTGCAAAGCCTTACATCCCCTGAATGCCCTCGGTCTCTAGTTTGTGGTGGTAAAGTTTCATGATGTTACTCTTATGACATCACCACCCATGAATACAATCTTTGAGTCGACAACAGTCTCAGCTTTCCAGTCATACCCATTTTTTGCAATTGAAAAACTGTTTAGGGACCCTGCTATGCAGATATATCCAATACATTAGGCAAAAATAAGAGAAAAACTGCGTTATTCAGCTCTCTGGCACCAACTGCATGGGATTATCTTAGCATAAAGCTGACGTGTGTAAGGGAGAGACTCGTGAGAGATCCATTTTCATTCTTGAGGTCAGAGGTCAAGAGGCTAGTTGGCCAATGCATCATGACGGGTTAATATAAAAAAAAAAACTGTTTTTCTCATACTGTTTGTCTGAATCCTCCTCTATTCACCTTCTGTCTTAAACCACAAACCTTTTATTTCCTGACTCTTTGCGTCATCGTGTTTATCTCTGTAATCTTTACAAAAATTGGAAAGCCCCAACCAAAGTTCCCCTTTGAAATACCGCACAAGTGTAAAGTTTGGGGTTTTCAGTGATTATCCTGTAGTATTTTAGCTGCTAACTTGAACTTTCTTTGGCTAAAATGTTGCTCTGCTCAGCTAAAGTTAAGTCTATATTCCAGATTGTGTTCTCAAGACACTTTCTATGTTTATATAAAGTTTAAAACAAATTTATGTGGGTAGAATGTTTAAAAGTATTAGCTCAGATGCTTGACCCTAAAAAGCACTCAGCAAAAACGCCTGCGAAGGGCAACTTTTTTGGCCATGTAGGTCTGCATTCTAAGAGTACGAAAAGAAACTATCTTCTTCCTCGTCCTCTCGCTCATCTCGTCTCTCTGAGCCAGTCAGCTCAGCCTCAGTGGGGCTTTTTGGATCCAGGCTCTGAGGAAATGAATCATTTCTGATGCGATCTCATGCTCTCTCTGCACCCTTCCTTCTTTTTCACTCTTTCAGTGTTTTACTTTTTTTCTCCTCACATCTCTTTATGGCCATATCTCACATCTCTACTTTGTGGCTCCCTTTCATTCTTCTCCACACTCTGGTTTTTAGTCATCCCTCTTCATTTCCTCTTCCAGTCTCCCCCTGCAGCTCCATCGCCTCAGTCTTTCTCTGCTTTAGTCATTCCTTTAGTCACTTCACTTTCTCTGACTTTCTTACTTTTATTCTGCTGCATTTATGCTTCCCCGTAGATTCTTCTTCATGTTCCTCTCCTTTCTCAGGATCCTTTCAACTCTTTCTGACTTTCTTTCTCAGCATTGAGCTCTTTTAGCCTTGCCTCACCTCCTTTTCTTTCTCTCTCTTCCTCTCTCTTTCTGTTCCTGTCTTTATTTTCCGCTGCAGAGATTTCATTGACCACTATGAATAAACCAAAGCTTTATGTGATTCATGGCTTTGGTGAGACCGTCTGGCGTGTGCATTTTTTTTTGCATTTTAGCTCCTTTATGAATATTGGGAGTTGTGTGTTGATGTGTTTAATTGGGGGAATTGAATCTGTGTGTTTGTGCACGAGACAAGAAATAAGAGCGTAGAAGAATGTGATGGAAAGGGAAGCAAATAACGGAGCTAGAGATTAACTTTTGCTCCGTTGCTGCTGTTGATTGTTGATTCAGGCCGTGGAAACATTTGTCTGACAACTTCCTAACGTGTTGTGTGCGTGTGTGTGCATGTCAGTGTTTGTGTATGTTAGTGATTCTGTCTCACAGTGGCAAAGGGAAACTGGTTTGACAGCCCATCGTCTCCCTCAGGGCAGGGACTGTGGTTCAATGCCTCATAAGAACTCACTTTACAACAAGATTCTCCGATTTATGCACACACACACACACACACACACACACACCCCTAAATTATACGCCTTTACACACATTCCAGCACACATGGGCGGGCACGTGGGTACATGCATGTTGTAAATCCAAAACAACTCCCTGCAGCACACACACACACACACACACACACACACACACACACTTTCAAAAACATTCTTTGTTAATGTGAGTGTTTTACAGCTGATTCGCGGGCTAAACCCCAGCCTGCCCATTCACCTCAATGCTGTGGCATGTAACATATTGTCCTAATCAATCCCTCCACACACTAAGAGGCTTTTTCACTGGAGCCACCCGGGGCTAGCTAGTGGTTAGCGAGTGCTTATCCCCTTTTCTTGTGCAGGGAGCGAGAGGCCGGCTCCCCGCTAGAATTTTATCTTTACAGGCGCAGAGGCTGGCTGAGAGGGCAGAGGGGAGGCGGTGGAGAAAAGACCTTGGTGGGATTTGATCCCGGGTCGGCAGGGGGTTCGTGGCAGGGGTCTGAATCGCTGCACGAGTGCCAAGCCGAGAGAGCAGTTAAAGGAGCAGAGAGAATGGAAGGGAGGACAGAAAAGCAGAAGTGTCATTATATGTGGGAGTTACGAAAGTGAGCATCGAGAGGTTTGATGATGAGGCTCATTGTGACAAAATGACTCGATTCTTTTGCACAAACAATCACAGGCTCCTTAAGAAGGTCACTTGATTGTATATGCAGGCTGCCAAACACACTGAGCTGTTGAAGTTGGACTAGATTGCATTAACGAAGGATTACAAGTCCTCCGTTTTGCTTTCTGATCCTTCCTCTTTTTGTTTTTTCTTACTTATTCTCTTTCACTCATTTTGTCCATCTCATAATGACAGGGATTACAAGTTCATTAAAGTTCATTAGTTTTAAACGTATTAAAGGAAATGTCATTTGTTGGCTTTACATATACTGTATATACTTTTTTAGAACAAGGCAAAACTGCTGTGATGTGTCAAACTGGTTGAGAGTTGTATTTTGACAACTAATCCAAATAAAAAGACCTATTGCTCGGAGACAGGGACAATCAAGTCCGCTGCTGAAGTGCTTTTAATGAAGCAAAGACGACGCTTACATGAGTTTAAAGTATCTAGGCGTGCTTTTGTAATCTTCTTGTTTAGCAGAATGTGTCCTGCTCAGAGTTTCCTGCTGCTCTCACATGCAAACTAGTCGAATTTTCCCGTTGAAAGCCTCAAATGCATTTTCTGCTACATCAGTTTTATTTGTCAAATCCATATGCGATTCAGTGGAAGCCTCCTGAGTGTATTTGAACGCGGAGACCTGACAGGATCAGCAGCAACACTGATTTGTTTGGGGGGGAAAATAGGGCATTGCAGCTTTACAGTGATGGTTTTTATACAAAAAGCGAAAGTATAGGTTCAAAGGAAATCTTGCAACACATGATTTGCGCCTCAGCAGCAGACGACTACACAAGGTAGAGTCTGTTGATCACAGAATAAGAGATGAATGTTAAGAAAAGTCATTTCACTCTTCCATTTGAACCTTGGTATTGTGAAACAGCCTGCAGGTCTGAAGGTATACCGAGACAGTGCTCGGCTCTAACCGTCCTCCTTTCATCTCCGCTGAACAGACGGGGCAGCTCTCCTGACTTGTTTCAGGTGAACCTGTGCTGGCCTCGCTGACCGGCCCTGACATCGGACACTGTGTTTAATGCTCATGCAGGCAAAGAGTTACAGGTGCATTCGCTACATTAAAGAAGCCGCACTCGAGTTCCTCGCGGCTCGCCCCCTAGCGATGCCGCCTGGTAGACGAGCATTATTGTAATGAGCGGGGCCCGGCTGAAGGAAGCTGGCTAAGACTCTGCCCGAGGCTTGTTATCAAAGGCTCATGATTCAAATGCTTTTTTGTGTCTCTTGAAAGAACTCGTTTCAGTTTTCTTTTTCAGTTTCTTTCTTAATTTCTCCTCATTCTCCTTTTCTTTTGGTTTCCCTCACGCCTCTGTAACCTTGTTTTAAATTGTCTAAAACACAGTAAGCGGCAAATGTGATTGACAAAAACAAAACGAGTGGGAGGGAAGAACATCAATCACAGCAATTTAATTTAAATAACACCAGATTCATAATGAAATACTAATACTCAATTGTCACCACAGTGGCTCTCTCTCTCTCTCTCTCTCTCTCTCTCTCTCTCTCTCTCTCTCTCTCTCTCTCTCGCCCGCGCTCTCTCTCCCTCACCTCTCTTCACTCAATCTCCTCCCTCTGAGTTTCTGTTTGTTCTACTTCCAATACAAACAAACATGTTAAATTATTCAAACAATATTGGTTTTGTGGATGATGTGTAATCTCCCTCTTCGTCTCCTTTTCGCCTGCCTCCAGGTACCGGGGCTCAGAAAGTGCGAGTCGAGGAGGAGGTGGAGGCGTATCCCACAGAGTCTGTTGATCTCCGCTGCCAATTTATCGAAGGAGGAGGCAAAACCAAACTCACACAGGTAGGAGGAAGAAACACAACATTGTGTTTTCTAGTCATTTTGGAAGCACTGATGTTCAGTATGTCAGCATAGGATTCACAAGGTGGTTCAACAAATGAACGAGAAGAGGTCAAAAGCTAACGAGAAACTTATGATATTTAACATTCTGACAAAACAAGCAGGCAAAGAAATTAATTTTGTTGTAACACAAACATGACATCAAGAGTAAAGTCTCCCCTATGTCCACTAACACAAAGATGTTTAACTTGTGGATGTGGATTTAACAATGGTAGAAAAGGGAAGTGATGCACTGCAGTTTAACTGTAGTCGTACACATTTACTGAGCAACAACAGCTGGGCTTCTTCCAAGCAGAGAGTCCTGCCATCATGGTGAAGTTGCCAGTTTCACAAACTTTTGCATTTCTAAAGAAAACCCAAAAGGCTGTTGGAGGTACTTGTGGCTTTCTTGTGAGCTAGCAAGATTCAACATGTCAATATTCAAGAGCTGCTGGAATGGTCATCATAGCAAGTAAGCTAAATACACCCTGGATCACAGTGTACTTGAAGAGATGAAATTGGAACTTCTCATCTAACTCCCAACAACACAGAAAAAATCAAATTGTTAGAGTAACACTTTAGAAATGCTGTTGCTCTGTTATTCTGTCACTTGACTGTTCAATCCGTTGATAGCATCCATCCATTTTCCTCCGCTTATTCGGGGCCGGGTCGCGTGGGCAGCAGGTTAAGCAGGGCATTCCAGGCATCCCTCTCCCCAGCCACAACGTCCAGCTCCTCCTGGGGGACCCTGAGGCGTTCCCAGGCCAGGCGATGAAAATGCCACCGAGAAGGATGCTATATTATCATGTTATCAGCTAATGCTAGTGCTAAGTGGGCAGCTGACTTCTTTGAGTGCTGAACAAGACATTTTTAGGGGACCAGAATGTTCCAGTTAACTCTCATGAGGTCAAAACACTCACACAGTGCCCCGTGGTAGCGACCTATCAATCATAAGGTAGCCTCGCCCTAAAGCATACCCTGTTTATCTTCTATATTACTTTAAAAAAGGAGCATAATTTACAAAATGAAAATCACTCTGTATTGACTTTCGAGACTATGAGCTCATTATGAGAATTTTTACTGAGGTAATAAATCCAGTGAAAAGTACGGCCTTTTTCTCGTAGACTACAATTGGACTCCTTTTTTTCAAGTCAGTGTCGAGTGTCGAGTCACCCCCTGCTGACCATTAGAAAGAATGCAGGTTTAAGGCATTTTGGCATTGGCTTCACTTTCAGTCCTGCAGGGTGCATTACATCATGTTTTGCATTGTGGCAACAATATGCAATAGAAACCCTCTTAAAAATGCAGAAGTTTCTGAGCAGTATTAGATCTTTTGGTAGCACTTAATTTGAAGGGTTATGCAGGGACTAAGACTAACATGACACTGTCATTAAAATGAAGGAGGCTTTGTGTATGCTTATGAATATTGTCATTAAGTGTCATTCAGTCAGTTATGTCACATTTAATGCAAGGTTGATATTGTTTGAGACATCTTTGGCAAGAACACAGGATTACTTTCTCAAACAGAGAAAAAAAAGTGTTTATTTTAACATTTGTGATGTATGTTCAAACAGGAAGTAAGGAAGTAGTTAAACAGATCATGATACTGATTTATAAATACTTTAGTCAACAACTTAAGTGTATTATTGGGAGGAGTTTTCCACTTTTTTTCTTTGCTGTGATAGTCTCAGCAATCTCAAACAGTGGCAACTTTACATTAAATTGACCAAATGACACTTAATGACACCATTCATAACCATGCATAAAGCCTCCTTCATCTTAATGACAGATGTCATGTCAGTCTTATGCAAACCGCTTCAAATAAAGTGTTACCGATCTTTTAAATACAGGGGGAAAAAAAATCCTTGCCTTGACTAAATCTTCTTACACAGATCATCTCATTTAACTTCTGACTATTTGAAAGTCAATTTATTTTATCAAACCCTGGATGACAACTTATCAGACGCCAGCCTAACTGTCCTGATCACACACCTCGCAGACTGAAGCTGTGAGCTGTTTGCAGTACAGTTTGATCCTGGCGTGATCTGAGTTGTGGATAGAATCAATATGCAATTTGTTCACTTACAAAAACTGAAATTGCACTCAGGCTAAATTGCCCTCTATGATATTTTCTCTCCAGCTAACGAGGGATTCTTACCTGCTAATTTGCACCGACATCTCCGTTACAACACGTCTTCCTCCTGGCAACCTTCAGCCCCCTTTGCTTTCTCTCTCCTCTTCCTCCTGATGTCACAAATTTAATAGATGTTTACTGATGTGAATTTAACTTTCCTTCCACTTTAGCCAGTAGTTTGTATTAAACACTGTCACTGAAAACTGAAGAGAAAAGAAAATCAATTTGGTATAACATCACAGTATTCTCCCTTATGATAGAGTCTCATACAGCCATACCAGATATCAATATCTCTCACATATCTGAAATCATAAAAAGAAAAACCTGTAAGATGACTGTCTGGCAGATAATGTCCTTTAAAATGGCAACAGAATCCTTGAGAGACTGTTTGCAAGTGTATGAGACCTTTAATTTCATTTTGCAATAGATTCTTTGCGCCGTACTCTGACAGCTATAATTGAGTTTGACATTTTGCTACTTTAAGTAAAATTATTTCAGGTTTCAAGGAAGAAAGAACAGCACAGATTTCAATACTTGTTCAGAGAAATATCATACATTATTTAATGTGTATGTGTGGCTGTGTCTGTGACACACAGATCATGGAGGTAATTATGGTGCTTTAAAACCCTCGGTGCAAGATTGCTGCAATTTGTGCAAAAGTAAAAAAAAAAAAACTCCCACTTCAGAGTCATAATGGAATAAAATCTGAACACACGGTCATGATACGCATTTATAGTTTCTGTGATAGTTACACCTTCTGACGATATCTTTATCTTCAAAGTGCACTGTGAAGTAAATAAATAAATATCCTCTTACAAAAAAGGCACTCTTGAACTGGAGAATTGTCCAGTTTGCTAAATATGTAAACAGATAAAATAAGACAGATGACCATTCTTGAAAGAGCTCCTTCATGTTACAGTACATCAACTGAACTTACTGATTATTTCTTATTATTTATTTTTAGTATGTACATTTGTTTGTTTTACATCTGTCTGTCTGTCTGTCTGTCTGCCTGCCCGTCGCCATTAATCCTCCCCTGCTTTAACATCTATTTTATTCTAAATGGGAGCTTAATTTCCTAATGAACATCATGTCGTATTGAATCAGACTTGAAACTAACAAATGAGACCATAGACTCATAATGAGAATGTTTACTAAGGTAATAACATCGCAAGAAAGAAGTAGAAGTAGTCATTATCTCATAGACTTCTGTACAATCTGACTTCTTTTTGCAGCAGTGGAGTCGCCCCCTGCTGGCCATTAGAAATAATGCAGGTTTAAGGCACTTTGAGTTTCATTTTTGCTGTTTTGGCTTGCTGTTTCCACCTGCTTCCAGTCTTAATACTGAGATAAATTAATGCATATTTGGCTTTAAATGGAAAAGCACCTTTTAATAGAGAAATTGCACTAAACAAGACAATAACCAAAACTCTTATTACCAGGTTTCGTGGATATGGGAACCAGTTGATGGCCACAGGGACAACATCGCTGTATACCACCCGATCTATGGACAGAGTTTCCCCAACCCGTCCTACAAGGACCGCGTGGTCTTCCTCCACCACTCTCTGGAGAACCCGTCCATTAAGATTTCCAACCTAAAAATGTCCGATGCCGGCCGGTATACCTGCGAGTACGCCACCTACCCTTCTGGAAACGAACAGGGGACGACCACCCTCATCATGCTTGGTGAGTCGACTCCACAAACTCTCTCACAGCAACAACAAGCGGCTGTATATTTCAGATACAGCTGAGAACTTCTTGTGTTTGTACTGAACAAAGCCTGTAAAGGGTTAGTGCACCAAAAGGTCAACAATATTTCTAGTTTTCTGGAAAAGAGGCTGTGCTTCAAACGAGCTTTCAAAAGCTGTTCTGCTACACCAGCCTTGACAAGCGCCTCCCCAGCCATCTGCTTATCACTGCTTTCTATAAAAGAGGCTCCCATTGGACCCAAACCCTAAGAAAAAGCAATTTAAAGCATTTGACGAGTATTCTCAGGGTACATCCTGGTTAGAGGCAGAATGAAAAACAAAGGAAATGGGTGATAAAGACTCAGATTCAGACATGGCACTACATGTAAAGCATCATATGTGATTTGATCTGCAGGCAGTCTGCTATATAAGATAAACTAGAAGTCTTTGTTCCTTACCTCAAGTGACATTAGAGGAAAAACCTGAGCCAGGTAATGT
Source organism: Centropristis striata (assembly GCF_030273125.1). Lineage (NCBI taxonomy): Eukaryota > Metazoa > Chordata > Actinopteri > Perciformes > Serranidae > Centropristis > Centropristis striata. Next base: position 16,293,064 of record NC_081530.1, read on the forward strand.
ACATTATACATTTTAAAGTATGGAACAGTGGACAAAAAAACATGAATATTAGAATAATGATGTGTCTGCAAGTGAATATTGTTGTGGATGAGACTTCCATGTTAAACTTAGACTTCATCAAGAGGATCATTACGTTCAAATCTGCAAACAAATCATATAGAAGGAAGTTACTCATAACTCCAGAACTCGCTTGAGAATCTTCAGAATTGTTGAGGAAATATGGGCTAAAAAAATCACATCACATTGCAGCTCAATCACTGACTCCATGGCAACATTAAACACTGACACGCTCCTATTTTATCGTAGTCGATGAGACTTCCATGTTAAACTTAGACTTCATCAACAATTCCTGTTGGTGTTATAGGTCCAGAGGAGATTGGCTAATCTAGGTTCTAGGATGCATTTTGGCCAATGCATTCACCTCATCTTCCATTTAGACAAACTGTTAACCTGTGTTGATTGGTCAAAACTACTGGGACTTCAAACTGAAACCAGAACACTTCCGATACCCAAATCCTCCTTGCTTCACATCCTGTTGCCTTCATTCATCTGCAGATATGTTTATAGAGACTAGTCTGGTTTGGTAAGGTGGATTTATTTGATATCTGAGTCAGTTTAGTAAAGCAGTGATTTCCAACCGCTGTTCCACGGTACACAAGTGTGCCGTGAGAAGTCATCAGGTGTGCTGTGGAAGATTATCCAATTTCACCTGATTGGTACTCTTAAGCGAGCAGCGTGTAGTGACAGGCAGAACAATTAAATGCTCTTCCAACAGAGAGCAGTGTATCAGTGTGATATGTGCAGCAGCTGGAACAGTGTTGCCAACTTAGTGACTTTGTCTCTATATTCAGCAACTTTTCAGACCCCCCTAAGCGACTCTTTTTCAAAAAAGCGACTAGCAACAAATCTAGCGAATTTTTCTGTCGTTATTGGAGACGTTTTGAGGCTTGTTGCTCTTCTTATCGAGTCGCGGGTGCTTCCTTGGGCCCCTAACCCGTCCCAAAGCACTCACAAGTGGCCCAGTCCTCCCGCAGCGGTCTTTCCCAGCTGCAGTCAGAGTAGGAGATGTTAACTTCTCAGCGTCCAGTCTGCAAATCATTCGCGCATGTACAAAGTCGCCGCTGGCTGGCTTACAGTGTGAGTGTCTGTTTTGGGTCAGTTTTGCCAGTCCTGAGGCCAGATAAAGGAGGAGGGTGGGAATTGTGACAGATGACAGTCCATTTGCAGTTCTGAATATTTTTAAGGTGTTTTTACTCTTTGTTTGACATTTTTGTTTGGTGGTATGCCGTGTGACATAAAATATGTGCTGTGGCTCCAAAAAGGTTGGGAAACACTGTAGTAAGGTTTCTATTATGTCAATGTATTCCTTCTTGTTTTTATTGACAGCATTGTATTGCACATTTATCATCCTTGTGAGTGATTTAGCTTGGAAGTAGCTGAATAGATTATAACCTTCGCCAAAATAATCATTATGTTGTCAGGTGCATCATCAGGGTCAAACCCCTATAAGACCTTCATGACATATTTGAACACTTAGAAACTTTAGTTTAATTAGAGTTAGATCTGTTTTGGCCAAATGACTGAATAAATTAGTTTTTGAGGACCCTTAGGCGATTAACATAATCTTCCATTGACTGTTCTTGTGCATGTAAATGGACCCAATAGCTGTGATATTTCTCTCTCTGGACTTCTGCTTCTGGCTTTTTGTGACCTCACGTCTACAGTTGTTGTCAGTATAGACTTGTGCTGCACGTTTGGATCACACTTTCAGCCGTTGAATCAGTGGAGTTTAACAAGAAGAATAACTGCATGCAACTCTAATTCGGGTTTTCAAAGTATCAAGTTCCCACCCAAACACCTATCCAATCACATTACAGCCGTCAATCATATCGTTACAGCCCCACAAAACACAGAGGGGCAGGAATTGTAATGTATAAAATCTGTGTTTCTGTGTGCATGGGGGCGTGGGAGATTTTAAAAAAAGATGTGAGGCTAAGATTCTGCCTCAGATGAAAGAAACAAGTGCATTCAGATGTGACTTCAGCGTGACTTCTCCTTTCAAATTTGCAAACAAATCATATATGAAGAAGCTACTTATAACTCCAGAATTTGCTTGAGACTCGTCATGTTTAAAAGCTCTCTTCAGTATATCAGCTATCCATTTATAGCTGTCTGTACATACTGTACATGCACACAGTGCAAACAGAAACAGCCAATTTGCATAATTGTCAAGGAAACATTGCCTAAAAAACACATCACAGCTCACTCACCCACTACATATCAACAGTATATCCTGTTATATTCTCCAAAGCCTCTAAAGTAAAGTAAACATAGTTCTCAAATTTTTACATCATAATTATCCCCCAAATAGAAGTAAGAAGTTGCTTTTTCGGCACAGGTAAGTCACAAAATTCCCACTGAAACTATTCCTAGATTCCTGAATCACTGACATGCTCCTGTATCTATTTTTTAAAATCTTTTTTTCCCCGAGGTTAGAGTATGAAAAGCCGCAAATCATCAGCCTCTATACACATCTGTAAACTCACCAGAAATCACAGTAACATGAGTACACAAACATGGTTCTCCCCTTTATCCATATATACATTTTTCAACTGCCAGACCAAGGGCTCTCCTTATTTTCCCCTCCAATATCTTAAAACTATATCTACCTCTACCTATTTATTCTATATTGAAAGCCTCCTGCTCTAATTAAATAACAGGTGCTACAGTGTGTAACTAGCACGGGGTGAGAGGCTGTATGCACCTGTTAGCTTTTATTCTCTGCACAGTTTCTTCAGCAGGTAAACGTCGAGCAAAGACAGCCCAGGATGTGAAATCTGAAGAGCTGCTTAAAGTTACCTCAGTGTCTTGATTTTTTGAAACTGAGTGGTTTAGTTGCTGTTAGCAGGGGACGCATCCTGTTTGTAATCGGAGACAGCTGGTGTTATTCATCCGCCCACATGTCCTCCCGTTTGCACTCCGCTTACAAAGGAGTCAGATGCCTGGTGTCTTTCTCTCGCAGTTTACAGCACTGAGGAGACTTCATGCTTGGATGTGAATAACAACAGTTCCCCTGATTGTTATATAGAAGTGCTGTGCTTACAGTATATGGCCCGTAGCGTCAGTGGTTGTACAATGAAGAGCTCATACATTCAGCTCTTATCATAGCCGCATGCTCAAGGGATGATCCAGTATGATGCACTTTGAACTAAAACAGAGCAATTATTGAATTCACATTCTGTGCTGTACTTGATCTTTTTTATCACGTTTGTCAGGGTTAGATGTGGGAGATGTTAGAGCCACCTTTTTCCTTTTTCTTGCACAGATTGAGTGCAATTTTATGTATTTGCTGGCTGAACAGTCAAAGGGAGAACTGAAAGGCTTCTGAAATGCTTGAAAGCATGCATACAGGTGTGGCGATGCCGTTTATTTCAATAAGATGCCATAATTAAAATAAATTAATTACAGTACCCCAGTTATTGCAGCCAGTATGGTTCATGAAAAGAAATGTTTTACAATTCCTTTTATGTCTTCCCCAGTAAGGTTTTCCCCCAGTAGTTTTTATAAGTAAACCTTCACACAACAATACAAAATCCACTCTGGAAGTTTCTCTCACACAGAACAGAGCACACAGGAGATGCAGAACTTGGCTGTCTTGCAGAGAAAACACGGTGCAATATTCTGGCGGGCTTGCAGACGGATGTGGGCTAAGCCTCCTAAACTGCTGCTGCTGGCACCAAGCAGAGGCAGACTGGGAAATACCTGCTGGAAAGCTCACTGACTCGCCTTTTGTCGGGAGTTACAGCAGTGCCAAACTCTCCGGGACACATTCTGGTCCATGTAAATGTACTCGGAGAACTAAGTGTCTCAAAGTCACTGAGAGACAGTCATATTCTCTCTTATTGGATATAGAATCCATATGAGCCAATCACATTAGATCTTATTGAATCCACAACTGGTGGCACCCAATCATATTACATCTTATTGGATACAGAACCACCAGCACCCCAATCATATCACAACTTATTTAAGTATGAATACATAATCCTGACAGCCAATCGTATTATACCTTATTGGAGACAGCACCACCAGCAGCCAATCTTATTACCACTTATTGGGGTGTGAATAAAGAATCAGTCACTTGGCAGTGAATGATATCCCATGGTCTTGGATTGGGACCACATAAAATGGATGGTAGCCAATTATACTGTATCTTATTGGATATAGTGTAGCCAGCAGGACGGAAATACGATTGCAGGTGAGGGACAGTCTAGTGGATCAGTGTCCTGTTATGAGTGATTTTAAGTCCTCGGAGTGAAAAATTGGCCTCATAGTTTTGAATTTGAAGAGGAGACGGTGAGAGTCCGCTGGTTAGAGGAGTGGACTGCAGACTGAAGGGTCGCTGGCTGGAGTCCACGGATCAACGGAGGGAATAAGTGGCAGATTGGAGTGTAAACATTTCTCTCAGACAGAAATAACTCAAGGGTGGGGTTGACCTGAGTGGGCGGGGCCAAAGAGTATTTTTCTGGCAAGAAAAGTGAAGCTCAATGACACTACAGAAAACAGATAAACTGCAGGCCATGTCCATATTTTCCATCTTTTCATACGTGTTTAAACTCGGTGTGGAAAAGTTCAAATTTGGCATCACTTTTTAGGTTTAATTTACATATGTACCTTCACCTATCAACCTCATATTCAGGTGCTGATATGTGCTACACTGTTATACAGATAAAAGAGGTTTCTGGTCGGAAAAAGTGTGGATTTTTAATAGTATAATGCCGCATGACTGTCAATTTGCAAGCACTTCCTAAACTCACTTTACAGTTTTTTTTTGTAAAACAGTACACTGGAAAATTCATGGGTAACAATTATTATATTTTAACATTAAAAATACAATTTCGATTAAAGAGCTTCTACATACTTGTGTATTAACAATTACAGAAACATAAAAATGATTTTAGTAATTACTGATGCTGTTAATTTAGGACAGCTGTGGCACAAACTGCTGGTCTGGTAAATGTGTTAAGCACTGTATACATTTCCACATTTCTAAGGGATTAACAGGGTTTATTGTGGTTTCACTCAGCTAAGGAGATTTTTTCTACCTGTGAGGCAGCTCTGCTCCTGAGAATTGTTTGTATGACTAAAAGCTCAGCCGTCTATATATTCCATAGGTGGTTCATTGATCGCAGCTCCTGAACATAGGAATAAAAGCTCGCCTCTTCTTCAGCATCTGTTGTGCAGGTGTTCCAGAGTAAAGCCGTATGACCTTAACAGGTCCAGCTCATTGGCCAACAGCAGCAAGAATGTGGTCGTACAGCTCAGCTCCAAGGTGGAAAAAAAGAACAGGGTCTTTCTCTGAAGAAATCATTTGTGCAAAGAAAAGCTTCCCTGGATGAATAAAGGTTTAAGAGATATTATAGAAGTAAGTCCTCTTGGCCTACATGGACATGTTGGGTTCCAGCTCTGATGACATACAGACTTTGCTCAGTACCTTTCCAAACCATATCTTAATTAAATAGAAAAATCACGACTCCCAGACTTACTGACATCCTCAGTTAAGGAGAGATAACCTAAACAAAACAAGGGGAGAGCCGCTCTCGACACTGAAACTGTGTAAGTCAGCAACATTACAATAACAAATGCTGCTGTGTTGCTGTGTAACAACCTTGGTGAATTGGAACAGCATCCACCCGTCTTTATGTTGTTGAGCTGTTGATAACAGAGGAAGGTAAAAAATAAAAATGCCTCTGAGTTTACATTTGCCCTCAAGTAGGAGCACTGAATCAGTCAAAATGTAGTTAAATGCAGCAGCACAAAGGGGCTTGAAATGTGAGGCCTCAAGGTGCTTTTTGTATCTGTGTTCAGAGGCAAGCTGAGCTGGCTTTAGAAGTCAAAATGAAGTGTTTTCAGCTTTTCGGTTTTTGCATAACAATAGTGACATTGGAAATTATCATAAATTTCCTTCCTTTCGAAACATTTTAGGCACTCTGCAAGTGCTCCCAAGCTTAAATTAGCTCAATTAGTCTAAAGCTTAAATTAATGCATTTTGTCAACATTTCTAGCAGCCAATAATGAGTTGTCAAAACAACACACACAGTAGAATAATTGCTGTATAAACTATTCCTGTGTTCCTTGAATATTCATGTATTGTTAACAGTTGAGGAGACGTAGAAGCCAAACAGATGTTTTTCTCAACAATGTCTGGAAATATTCGGCAGCAGTGTGTCAAGCTGAGAGAAGATGTTTACAAACCTGGGCAGCTGGTGAGACACGGATTCCTAAAATTTAACAAGATCCAGAAGCCTTTATTGATTTTTGGCTAATGTATGCAGCAAAGTAGAAAAAAATACACCACTTGGCCGCCTTCATCAGGATACAGCAGTGAATAAATCCATGTTCAGGGAGGGAGAAAAGGAGGAAACATTGATATGTGCCACCAGCCAATGCTGCTAAATCCAAATATGTCTGTTGTGCAGGCTCAGTTTACATCGTTCATGTTAGAAATGCAGCTGATCACTGGTGGCATATTGTGGTCGATGTAGTAGCATTGAGCATTCAGTTTGTTTCCATTTTGTAGTGAAACGATTGAGTTCAAGTATCTGGAAACAAAGCTGTCCAGCTCTAAAGGTCAAACCTTCAGAGAGTGGTTGGGTTTACCTTCGGTCTCTTTTCTTTACCATTTTTCTGTCTTGCGATGATGGAAAACATAGACAGACGTGCTGATGGATGAAAATATCAGTTAGCAGCATGTCAAAGATCGCTCAAACTTTTAGTCAATCAATCAACAAGACTAACAGCTGCAGCGTTGACCATTAAAGTTTAAAATTGGTTGCCTCTGGTTCTTTCTAACGCCACTATTACTTCACACTGATCATAATTATTACATAGTTCATTATATCTGCCTAGCTGATAGTAAACACTGACTTTTTGTGGGTTTTTTGCTCACCACAATAGACTTTACTTTTTTAATCAAAAAACTAATTAAGGTTAATTGATGCCAGGTTTATCAAGACATGCAACAATGATGGTTAATGTTGATTTACTAACATTAATGCACTCTGAGTTAACAAAAATAAAAAAAGTTATTTAAAGTATGAAGATGGTGGTGCTCAATCAAAATAAATGAATCCATTCCTTGATTAATTATCCCTAACTAATAAGAATTCGGGTCACGGAGGGCTGGAGCCGATTCCACCTGACATTGGGTGAATGGGAACATAAATATTTGTACCAAAGTTAATTGCAATCCCTCCAGTAGTCGCCTAGATGTTTTACTAAAAAGACAAAAATATCAACCTCACATTGGTGCAAGAGGAACAGAATTCCATGGCAATCCATCTAGTAGTTGAGTTTTGTTTATGTGGACCTGACTGACTTTTAATTTAACTTTTAAAAGACTTTATCATCCTCCATTAAAACAGAGCACACAACAACACAACCCAGACAGAAGATGATTCTGGGTCAGCTTTGTTAGTTAATTTAAGCAAATAAATGGGTCAGTTATGTGTCAGAAATGCAATAGGAAAAGACAGTGGATCCACAAACTCAGTAGACTTTGTCCTCTAGGAACCATGAATGTCTGAACAGAATTCTATGCCAATCCATCCATTATTTTTTTTTTTTCATGTGAACCAACCAGTAGTGGACCAACCCACTGACTTGACCATCCATAGAGCCAGGCTGCTAAACGTGTTGTTCTAATGATCTAATCTATTCTAATTAGAATGAATCATTCTCCATTAAAAAAAACATTTCAAGAGCCACACAGGAAAACACAACACAGACAAAAGATGATTCTTGGTCAACTGTGGTTGATTTTAGCAATTACATGAGTCAGTTACGGTTTGGATTATGTTCACAGTGCAATCGAACCAAACAAAGGGTTTGTTTGTTTGGTTGTTTTGGTCTGCACCAGAGTTCTATTGAAATGGACTAAACTTTTTGTGCAATAGGAAAAGACAGCGGATCCCCAAACTCAGTAGACTTTATCCTCTAGGAACCATGAATGTCTGAACAGAATCCAATGGCAATCCATCAATTAGTCGTGTTTTTTTATGTGGACCAACCCACTGACTTTACCATCTATAGAGCCAGGCTGCTAAAAATGTGTTGTTCTAATGTACTTCATCAGCCTCTGATATCTGTACAGATCGCTTAAAAACTGTTTTAAGAGCCACATACGGCAACACAACCCAGACAGAAGATGATTCACGGTCAACTTTGGTTGATTTAAGCGAATAAATGGGTCAATTATGGGAATGGTCAGGGGGGTTTTGGTTCAAAAATGGCTCGTCTCTAACCAGTCACTTGTAAGATATGTGCAGCATTTGCATACTGGGCCAAGTGCAACCATCTACTGGTAATCTGGTTCAGAAGCTGGGTCTTCAAAAAGTTCTGCACAAGGTTAAGTTAGTGTCCTTGCTGCCAGATTGCAATGGCTTACTTACTGCTATTGCTTGGCAGAATGTGTGAAAATGTAAGTAATAATAATGTGGGTCAGTTGGGCTTCACTAATTAGCTTTCTCTGTGTCTGGATGGCTTCAACACGAGTGCTGTGACGATGACAGATGTCAGCTGTCCTGTGCGAGCGCCACCTTAATTCAGCAACAGCCGGCTTCACACTCGGTTACAAATGTTCACACTTGGCAGATATCTCCAACTTATTTATGATTCAAACTGGCAATCTTCCAGTCACAGGCCTTGATATGTAACTGGTGCCAAGGGTGGGTGAAAAAGAAAGACAGTCTTAGAGAAGTATCAGGTTCAAGTTAGGGCAAGCATCTGCCCTGCTGAAGGGCCTGAGAATCCACAGCAGCTACTGGGACAGTGCTCCACAGTCCGTCTGAAGGAAGGGAAGTGTGAGTGGGAGTTTGGAAAAAGTTTATATCCGCAATACTTCTGTTATTAAAAGCACAATCCCTTACTAAAATCTCAGAAAAAGGCAAAGTGAGTTGCATGTGGTGAGTTTGGCTTCTTCATTAATGTGTCCACCTTTTCAGCTTTCTAAGTGCTTCATTTTACCAACTAAACACATCTCATGCAGTGTTTGGAGACATTACTGTAATGCATTTCTTCTGTCTCCCTGTCAGTCTTTTGGCATTCAGCCTATTGATAGTAGCAGAAGGAGTGGAGGGGGTGCAGTGTTTATTCAGTCTGTTAGCATATCATCCTGCTTGCCTTCTAATTACTCTGTACTCAGAATGCCTCAGACTGATGTGAGGAATAGCAGCGGGCCCAATTGGATGCAATGTCACGAAACACATCAGGGATGGATCCTCCCGACTTGTTAAAGCCTGCAGATCAATCCAAACCCCTTCCTGCTTTACTCTCTTCTCCTTTCTGCTTGGCCACTCTCTCTCTCTCTCTCTCTCTCTCTCTCTCTCTCTCTGTTTACATCTCTTTCGACTCGTCTGTCGTCCTCTCTGTTTGTGCCTCCTCTCCTGTCTTTTCTATCTCCGTCATGTCTGAACTCTCACCTCTCTTGTCTCACTTTGTGTCAGCTCTTCACGTCTATTCCTGCTCTTTGTTTCATCTCCTGTCCTGTGCTGTGCTATCTTCAGGTTTCAGGAAGGCAATATGTACGTTTTTTAATGCTACCTGGATTTTGGATTTGGATTTATTATAATATACGATTAAAGCTGACACATTCATCCACTTTCTACAAATAAAGGGGGATTATAAATTGACATTAAGATATAATGATGGGGATTAATAAGAGGAGGGGAACTCTCAACCCTCTGGAGTAGCTGATCATGCCGGCGTTAAACATGAAGCAGCATCGATCCCTGACGTCAACTTCCTTTTTAAAGTCCTGGCTTGAATCTGCATGCCACTAATTGTTATCCTCACTTTACCTCCTATAGGTTATATCTGCAACTTTTGTTCACATTTGCAACATTTTAAATTATTCATTGAGCATGATTGTGTGCTGAAAAAATGATACCAAACATGGCATGGTAAACATTCTTTTAAGTGGTATATAAAGGTAGAATGAAAAGTGAAAAACCATCAAAAGATCCTTCGCTCCTACAGCCATCAGGCTGTCTCATTCTTCCAGAGTTACCAGACTAACTGAACTTCCCCTCGGGGATAAATAAAGTAATTTTGATTTGATTTTTGATTTGAAAATAGACTACTAAACCAGGGGTGGACATATTCCATTCCAAGGGGCCACATGAGATACTGCAAAGGTTGCAGAAGGCCGAACCAATACTCTGAACAAAATGCTGCTCAATATCATTTCATTGCTTTATAATATGCAATTAGTTATCTGTTTTTTTTAGCTGCTACTGGTATGAATGTTATGATAAGACAATGTTAATGTTAATGTGGAGTACCTCCAATATGGCAGTAAAAATAGCAAAAATTCCAATCATTATCTCAATTATTCCAATTATTTTAAACACAACATACATTCAAACCACAAAAATAATATGTTATGCAGTAAACCAGCGATTTATTAACTGTATATAAAAAGTAAAAGGTGTTTTTCACAGTTTTTGGCAGAACACATTTCTGTGCAGGTGCGTATGCATGCACGTATTACGTAGATCTCCTTCAAAATAAAAGCACTACGGTTGTATTGATTTCTTATTTCCGGGTTACCTCTCGTGGGCCGGAAAGGGACAGCCTAATGCCCGGGTCTGCTCCAAAGGGTTAATCACAAATAAATAGTAGATACAACTTTCGAAGGATCCTGAACTGAGGAACCTCCAACTGCATGCTGAATAAGTTTATCTCTGTACAGCAGCATGTAGCTTTGAAGCATTTATCACAAAACGGATTAAAAACACAAACAACAAAGCCTGTGAGGCTCCAGTGAATTTCTGACTGCACCCGATCAGTAACAATTGGCACTTCCTGTTGCAGAATTAAAGATACAGTCGCACCAGAAAATAGTTCTGCAAAATTTCCCCACAACTTTGTAGGATACTGTAAGTGGGTTTCCTAGAAAAGAAGTGTTGAAGCAGATGCTGTCGGACCACATCAGAAATCAGAAGTGTTTATAGTGTTTTTATAAGAGTGAGAGTGAGGAGCTGGTCGACATATAGATGGTGATGTGTGTAGGTTAAATCTGGAGGTTACGGTGCACATTTTCTCCCCTGAAAGACATTCTCTCAGCTGTGCACATGAAAAGTGACAGATAGTTTTGTTAGGAACAAACAAAAGAGAGCTAGAGAGAGAAGTTCAAACCGTGCCTCCTTTCTCACCTCCGCACACCTCAAGTGGATGTGAATGTTGGATTGTTGCTTTCGGGAAAAGTTCCCACTCTTTGAGCTTCAGAATAAGTACTTTTACCTTTCATTTCTGCTTCTTGCTTAAAGGTCACCACAAGTCACCTTGCTATCAGTCATCAGCCCGAAGTTCACTAAAAATGACAAGAAAAGTTGGTGCAAAATATATGTCCCTGCATGTAAATCTGTGATTTTCTGTAAATATTTTCCCATTTGTGACCAGGCTTGGATATAAAGTAATTTCCATGTTTCCTAAAAGGCAAACACTTCATGCTGTTGTGGGTAATCCCAAAGCAGGATGTCCAGTTGGTCCATGAAAGGACCATGTGGCTGCAGGTTTAGTTCCAACCAAGCAGGTCAGGTGATTGAGTCAAGTCAGGTGTTCTCCTGCAGCCACATGGACCAGTTGGACTCCTGCCCTGTCCTAATGATATACCAAGCTTATTTTAGATCTACTTTGTTGGTTGGTGCTATATTTTCCTAATTATCATAAATTATTTTCAAAATTTCAGAAAAGACAGCAGGAATTTTCACCATTTTAAGAATAAATGGATATATAAACTTTGAGGCAAGTGAATATTTCTTCCACTAGAAGAAGAACACACACAAACCAAACTCTCCACTACCAGAAGCCTCAATATACCAGCAGTCAATGCACTGGCAACCACGTTTTCAAGTATTTCCATTCAATTATGTCCACTTTCATCTCTTTACTTTACAGGCTGAAACTAAGGCATTTAGGGGAAATTTATGAAATCACATCCTGCAGTACAACATGATGTGTGTTTTCAGAGTGGGTGTAACTAAAAAAAGAAAAAGTATTGCAACACTTGATATCACAAAATAATGGAACTCACTGACATTTACAGATTGATTGATAGTGTGTCAGAGTTTGGGTGTTTCCTTGAAGAGAGGAAGGACATTTTCATGGAACATTGCTACTTTGTGGAACAAGTTCAGTTTGATTTAATGAAGCTAATGTGATGGGAAGGAAAAGCAATGTCTGACTCATCATTGTTGTAATGTGAAAGCCTTATAACTGTTGCTGTTTTGGATGTGTTGCTTCAATTTGGGGACCTCCTGCAGAAATGTATGATGATGAAGCTATTGCTTGATGTAAAAAAAAAAAATGCTTTTCAAAAGGGTTGAAGAGAAAAAAAAAGTCTCACTTTTATGTTTTAGTTTGCAAGATGTTTTTTTTTTTTTTTTTTTTTTTACAACTTTTCCCAGAATGAGCTTGGTTTAGGAGACAGGCTGTCGTTAAATCTTCCAAAAATGTTTATTTACTGCATTCAAAAGTTGTAATACTCTACAATGCTACCATGCTTCACCTTATCTGTAGAAGCTGTAAGATTTTCTAGGATCTATCTGTACTTTCCCTCTCTGTTTCTGATGTTTTGTGGCCTCGGGCCGGACCAGAGGGCTCACCCCCCTCTCAGAGTTTCATTACAGTCACAGTAGGAGGCCACAGTGTACAGTATATGCACATCAAACTGAATGAACCTCCTCCTCCTCTGCTCTCCTCCTGCCCTCATCCCTCTTCTCCTCCTCTTCTACGTCTGATGCCTCTTTGTTTTCACGACCCTTTCGTCTTTCATCTCTCTAAGAAAAGATTCAGGAGGTTAGTTAGTATGACTTAAAAACATGAGCTTTTTCAGCATAAAAAATACAATTTGTTACATGTCCATTGTTTTATTAAGTTGATAACTTATTTCAAGAAGTTGATCAAAATTAAAAATGAAGAAAGACGTCTTAACTCAGAAATATGTTGATTTTGGATAAGCATTTCTGCCTTCACTTAACAAGGAAAAGTATTAAGGTAATGGAACTTAATATTGTATTACAATATGTCTGACTTAAGTGAAATAAGTTACTTATACTCAATAAAATTTAGGTAACAATTTGCATGGACTTTGCTGAGTAGAAAGAAAGTAAAATAAAGGTGTTATAGCAACTTAAATAGAGTAATTTGACCACTTATTAACACTAAAACGTTGATATAAAAATTGAGTTGGTTCAACATAATTAAGCTTGTAGAGGACAAAACAAATAATGTTGGTTGTATTAGACTAATTGAGTTAGTCCAGCTATAAAAGTCTCATGGGAAATACTCAACAATGTCTTAGTTGGAATTACTTAATGCAAACAGTTAGAACAATTTTTTTTAAGTTGAGCCAGTGTCATGTTTTTTAGAGTGTGTTCTTTGTCTAACTTTTATTCTTTTTCTCTGTCCATAGCCAAACCCAAGAACTCAGCCAAAGTGGTGACGGTGCAGGCCGGGACCAAGTCTGTGGTGGTGGCCCAGTGCGAGGCGGCAGATGGCAAACCTGCAGCCACCATCAAGTGGCGGGCGGTCGGAGGTAACCATTCCACCACCACCACCAACGGACCGGACGGAACGGTGACGGTACGCAGTGAGTACCGGCTGGTTCCAACGCCGGCAGATAACGGCAAGGAGGTGACCTGCATGGTCGAACAGAGGACACAGGAGCAGGAGTGGGTCTCCAATGTCAAGCTCTCGGTGGAATGTAAGGAACACACAAACACACTTTAACACAACATAGTGTCTTCTTGATAGAGATGCACTGATTTTGCTGATTTTTTTCCTACACAGCACACACAAGTGTTTTTGTCACTTTTCTTTCATGGAAAATTTGAATTCTGGGTCAAAGTTGTTTCTGATGTCTTAATCAGCTGGTGGCAGCAACACTTGAATGGATATGTTTATAATTTGTTCACCAATTAATAGCCTGAACTGTACACACACACTCCACTTTTTCATTCCCAGCGTCAATGTTACTGTTTGTCTGTCACGATAACACATTTTTTAGGACGATATATTTTCCCAGAAACTATCACGATAAACGATAGTATTGTTGATGTTGTTTATTTTTTTATGCTGCTGATGTAATGATAATGATAACGAGAATGAGCATAAAAATTCAAGTACATCCTTTTTAAGAGCAATTAACTTTTAATTCTCAAGAATATTGAACACTGGCATTGAAATGCTGGAATGGCTGTTTGGGAAATGTAAGTTTTTTTAGGCAATTTGTCCTGCCTATCAAAAGTCTGCAGCATTTCTCTAAACACTGGTTTAAAGCTATAAAGTGAGTAACGCTTTCTGTGAGTATGCGCCATTCTGTGCTGTCACATTTATATTTGCAGTTTTTGGCAAAGATATGCTTCATTGCAAGTTGTGGGTAAGTGGAGGGCTCCATGTCCCGCGGCTCCCGCCCTGTTTTCTGTTCCCGGCTGAAGAAATTGGATGGGGTGGTTGTCTTTTAAATGGACTTTGAGGTTGGTTGTGTTGCCACTTTTTGTTGCGACTATCTTCATACAAATTTGAACTACCGGCTTGTTGATGTTAGTGTATGTCACTCAACTTTCTGTAATTGTACAACTACGGCCGTCGGAAAACCTTTGCTTCGAGTACGCTAATTCTTTTTCTCTGCTTCACCTGCTTCAACGCTGTCCACACCGTCTGTCTGTCTGTGTGTGTGTGTGTGTGTGTGTGTGTGTGTGTGTGTGTGTGAAAGAAGCAGCGCGACTGAATGTTGATGACTTATGTAAACAAACACGCATGTAAACGACAATTTATCGAGTCCAGAAAAACTATCGTGTCCATTTTTGTTTATCGAACAATAAGACGATATATTGACTATTGTGACAGGCCTAGTTACTGTTAATGTAAAATGTTAAAATCTATATATTGAGACTGACTGGCTGGTCAACACTAATGGCGTCGTCAATTTTCAACCATCTGATCAATATGTGCATATGTGCATCTCTACTTGAACATATATGATGCATGGCCCGGGGGATTCTCTTTGTGTTATGAGTGCATTTAAGGATACAACAAACTTTGTTGGATGTAAATGTGCCAACTGCTAACAACTTCAGACACGGCTGAGTGCGTTGCCAGAATCTTTAGGCCTTTATTTTGGCAGTCACCTGCAGAACCTTCATCACTATTACACAGACTGCCAGATATAAAAAAACGATCAGTCCACATTTCTACCCAAGCTGTGAGACAGCAATGATGAGGAGATGATACTTTAATGTTGGTGTGCAGCACTTTCTCCACATGCACCCCTTCTAAAACACTTCCAAGTCACTTCTCTACTGATAGAAATAACACAAACAACATCTGGTCTATTTGCTGTAACATCTGAGAGCACATTTTTTAGTTCTGCATAGTTTAAACACTGTGGGTGTAACACGGGAATACAAATAAACCGAATTGTTCATTTGTTGTAAAAATCAATGTTCCTAAAAATGCATGGTTGTGCGTACAGTATAGCAGCCCTGCAGCGTACATAACAGAGACTAACAAGTTTGGGAACATGATGTAAACAGCCAGTGCAGACAGACTGATTGCCATTTGAATGTACATGATAATGGATGGATACATTTTCACTCCCAGCTTTCATGTACTTAGCATTTGATTTATTATGGGGCCAGGCCATTATGCAACTGGCTGCTAGGACTTTTTGTGAGGGAACGAGAGCTTAAAACCAACTGTGCCTCGGCTTTAGTTTATTTATTCACCGAGCATAAGTTGAGCCACATGATCCACACTTAGCCAACCAATTATTATTATTATTACAGCCAGCCTTGCAGTATGACAGTTCATCTACATTTCATTTTTGTTATTGTGATCCTTCACTGTTCAGATGTGCAACAACAGGGTGGTGTGCACTAATTGTAGCATCCTTCAAGGTCTCTGTGTTTGCAACTGTTTCTCCTGAGTTGTTAATTTTTAAGCAGATTGTGACAAATGAATCCAGATTTCTGTAATTACGAACAATATGAAGAAAGAAGAAACAGATGCTTGTGGTAACACACAATTTCACACCTAAGCCCCCCAACCAGCTCTTTAAAAGAAAATTGGACAATATTTTAGCACTTGAGTTTTTTCCTCTTTTTAACTTTCAGGAGTATAGACAATGCATGTTTACACACATACACACACACACACACACATTGCTTTCATCCAATCCTTTAATTTTCACAGGATTAAAATATTAGACAGGTTCATCGTGGCTTTACAGAGCTTTAGGGAGGCTGACAGCATTGTCTCAACCGTGTGACCTCACTGCCGTTTACTGCAGAGATGGAACAGATTGTCTTTGTTCAGCCTCTCTTTATAATCTGCAATTTCTAGCAGTCATGCACAAACATAGACAACACACACACGTATAATCAAACTGCCTGTCAAGCCGCGGCAAGAAATAATGAGCAAAACATATAAGAAATTCTTCTACATGAATATAAGACCCCTGGCTACACACACACTCTCAATACACAGGGTCATTCCTGCACATCAAGCTGTCAAATTATCATATATACAAACTGTGCATCTCAGTGTGTGTGTAATCACATTTGGCATCTCTGTTTATGTATGCAGTATTTGTTATACGTGGAGTATATGCGGATGTATTTACAGTTTCTGCACACATTAATCCCCTCAAATGTGAAGACAGACAAGACTGAAGGGTCTCACCTATCACCTAAGTTTTTCTTTTAAAGAATTGCTGAAAAAAGAAAAAACACTGTTTATCGTAGAAAGAAACTGTAAAATCAGGCATTATCCCCAAAATTTGAACATTCCGACGGTCCTTGAAATGGATAATAGGTTACGAAAGTTCCTTTGAGAAAAAGTAACCAAAAACAAGCTTAAAATGTTAATATTTTTGTCAAAATCACTTAATTCTACATGTCTCATTTATAATGTCAACAACAATCAACCGTTTAGAATAACTGTTATCCTGTTAAAAACATGAATCCTGCTCCTCAGCGACACTGTGAAACCATGATTGATTCTGCTGAGCCGAACAGTCACGCGACAAATATTTACTGAAAATCTGTTTACACAGAGCAGAGAGGAGCGGACAGGAGGTGCTGTTTACACAGAGCAGAGAGGAGAGGACAGCTGAGGCTGTAAAATGCAGATAGTTCAATATGTATACAGTGGTGGGAAAAGTATTCAGATCACTTACTTCAGTAAAAGTACTAATACCACACTGTGAAATTACTCCACTGCAAGTAAAAGTCCTGCATTCAAAACTTACTGAAGTAAAAGAACAAAAGTGTCAGCATCAAAATTTACTTAAAGTATGAAAAGGAAAAGTACTCGTTATGCAGAATGGAACCACTCAGATTGTTAAATATATTCTAAATATATTATTGGATTATTGATGCATTTATGTAAGCAGTGTTTTAATTTTGAGAAGATAGAGCTAATGTTAACTTCTTAATATACTGTTATGGGGTTTGATAATAAAAAAAAGTCTAATCACTTTAAATTGATTATGTTTTTTATAATAAATCTTGACCTGAAAAGTATCTAAAGCTGTCAGCTAAATATAGGGGAGTAAAAAGTACAATATTTGCCTAAAAAAGGTAGTGGAGTAGAAGCACAAAGTTACATAAATTGGAAATACTCAAGTCAAGTACAACAAGTAGCTAAAAATTGTATTTAAGTACAGTACTTGAGTAAATGTACTTAGTTACATTCCACCACTATATGTATAGCATGTGGAGACCCAGTTATTTTCCCAATATTTTTGACACTTGTTGGCACTTGGAAAAGTGTTACAAAGTGTTAAAAGTGGCATGTTGTTCCAATTTAAAAAACTATTTCTTCAGAGATATTTAACTTGCGTTTTTTCCCCTTTTTTAAAATCATTTATGTCATTTTAACTGCGTTATTCTACACAAAAGACATTTTTGAGTTGGCCCTACTTCTAGCCATGATTTTGCTGATTCCATACAGGTGCAGGACTATATTACAGTGTATACAAGGCCACAGGGAGTCAAAATAACTAAAAGAACAGAAAGCGCCCTGAAGCAGCCTGGGCTTCAGAGGGTTAAACTTAATTTACAGTTTTACCCTAAGACCGACCCTTACGGAGGATACGACCAAAAACGTCTTCACTCTTAGTATTGGTCCTCACAAAGATAGAAGTACCGGAGCACACACACTTCCACACCGCGACTCCTCACTGTGTATGTGTTAGTTTAGTGATGGTGTGAGGGATCATGTCTCCTGTCTGCTGTGTTACTCAGATCAGCTTTTATAGGTCAGTGCTCTCTAGGAGGAACACACACGCACACACACACACATCACACCACACACTTACCCTCCCACACGCTGTCCTCTCCTCATACTTTGCTCTCCGTCTCTTTTTGTGAATCTCTCTCTCTCTCTCTCTCTCTCTCTTTCTCTTTCTCTGTCTGTGAAGAGAGCTAAGCTTTTCTGTTCTGACAGTTTTAACTTCCTACACACTTCGCTCTGGTTTGCCTTCACTGTAAAGTAAGACTCTTGTGAGAGTGACGCTAACTGATTTTCTCATCCTTGTGGTAAGAGAGTGCCTTGATTTCGGGAAGAAAAGCTCTTTAAGGTAGTGAGGTTTCAGCTTAGCTTACACATCACACAGGGAGAGCTGCAGCCCTTTTATTGAGGTTTTGTTTGTGATGCTTACTATCAGTCCTCAAACTCAGTGATTCCCAACCTTTTTCTTGAGGGACCCACAATTTTACCATTGTAAACGTTGGCAATTTTTTATTTGCTTCAAACCTTTTGTATTCCTATTTATATTGTTATACATGCATTTGAGCATGAAATATGTAAAATTTCTGCACTGCAAACATATTTAAAATTGCAGTTTTGTCATATCTGGTTAAGTGCACTCTCCTATATGTGGCCCTGTGGTAGTGCCGATGAAAAATTGTGGCCCCCTCCAGCATTTAAGTTGCCCATCCCTGCCTTATATGCTAAATTACTTGCATGAAGCCTTGCCATGAGTTTGTAGATTGGCTTTTTTTTATTTATGGGTATAGATGTATATATTTAACCCATTAGATTTATCACACCCCTTAAAATCAAGAGGGCTTTTTCGCCCCCTCTAACTCTAACTCCATATTACAGAGAAACTAATTTAAAATGTGTTTTTAATCTATTAAACTATAAAATATAATAAATGCAAACACATTCACTATAATAGAATAATTATTTAGAGAAATTTGAGCTTATGTCCTCTTCGTAACTACATAAGTTAATTTTAATTTATTAAAAAGGTATTTTTATAGTTTTTCTTGTTTGTTTATCAATTTTGTATTATTAACTTATGCTTCTGCACCTTATTTGAATGCATTATTTTTTATATATGTGGTAGTGAATAACGCAATTTTTTTTTACTATGTCTGAAATGTTATGATATGTATAAGATCGCTGATTTATTGTGAAACATGATAACATACAGTTTTATATTCCAGTGCACTGAGCTCCTTTATTTTCCGACAATATAGTTGTGTTTCTGACCCAGTGGTGACCAGCACTTTACACACATTATGAAGCACACAACTTGGTGAAAAGGTCAAAAGTTCTTTTCAAATTTAACGCATAAAATGTCTGAATGAGAGGATGCAACCAAATCAATTGTTCTCCAGTCTCGACCCAGTCCAATCCCCCGAAGCATTCCAGGAAGTACCAGGAACAAAAAATATCCTCCACAAGGACCCAGGGGTCATCGTGGAAGGAGAAGTCTTATCATCTCAGAAAGAGCGCAGAGCCACAACAGCCGATACGCGACACATATCGACTGAGATAACCAAAGAAGCAGATTTTTTTATAGCCTCAGCAGGAGTTTACTGCAAGTTTGAACTGTTGTGAGTGAAAACTAGTTTAGTGCAAGTTAAGAAAGCTGACGGCACAGATGTTGGACACAGTTTAGCAGCTCTGGGGATTCTGAGCAAACCACATCATGTCTGCATGAATCTGCAATAATAAAGTAAGATTGTTTTTCTCTCAGGGTTCGTACGGGTGCTTGAAATCCTTGAAAATGCTTGAATTTAAATGTTGTATTTTCAAGGTTTAAAAAGTGCTTGGATTTTGGATAAAGTGCTTGTAAATGCTTGAAATTCTTACTGTATTTCTCTCGCAATCTGACAATATCCATCTATAGACTATAGATAATCACATGTTCAATGTAAAAAATAATGAGTAGCCTATCTGAAATGAAGACCGTTCCTCCTAAAAGTGTAATACCATCGCTGTTGGTATGGTTCAGTTAAATCTCCCCCTTTTAGTATGTAAGTACTCATCGAAAACATGCAACTTATAACAGGTGTAAGATACAGTAAGATACTGGAAAAGCTTGAAAATTGACCTGGAAAGTCCTTGAAAAATGCTTGAATTTGACCACTGCTAAAGTGTACGAACCCTGCTCTCTCTACCTCTCTTTCAGACCCTCCCTCTGTATCCATAGAGGGCTACGACCACAACTGGTACGTCGGCCGTTCGGACGCTACGCTGATCTGCATGGCCAGCGGGAACCCTGAGCCCACCAGCGTCACCTGGACCGCGTAAGAACCTCCCTCCGTCCCTCTTTCCATTTTATTCCAATTTTAAGAAATCATTTATCAGAGAAATTTAACTTGCATTTTTTTCTTTTTTTAAAGATTAAGTCATTATAACTCATATGTGCAGGACTCATATATTGCAGTGAAATATAAGGCCACAGTGAGTAAAATGTCAATTTTAACTCTCATTTTAACTGCTTAATATACTGTATCATGTATTTATGGTAAATTTCGACCTGAAAAATAACTAAAGCTGTCAGTTAAATGTAGCGGAGTAAAAAGTTCAATATTTGCCTCTAAAATGTAATGAAGTATAAAGTTACATAAAATGGAAATACTCATGTAAAGTACAAGTACTTCAAAATTGTACTGAAGTACAGTACTTGAGTAAATGTACTTGGTTACATTCCACCACTGGTCTCCCTCCACGTCCCTCGGAGTGACAGAACTCCTAATCGTTGCTGTAATCCCGACAGAAGTGTGCACAACAATCCTTCGTCTTTAATGATAATTTCTTAGTAATTTTTTGATAAGCACAAATGTTCCTCACATCTCATCCTGATGGACAGATGGCGTGCTGTGTTGTCTGTGTCTTTTTTGATGAATATTGAGCAGGGAGACAGAGCGGCTGTTCACATGTCTGTGATTCTGCTCACATTAATGCTTTCTTTGAATATCGCAGTCACAAACTGTCTCTTTTTTCCTTCTTTCTCATCTCTCTATCTTTCTTTCGCCATCGTTTTCGGTTTCTTCTTACCCCCCGCCCCCGATTTGTCTTTTGGTTCTCTTCTACTTATTTCATCCAAATCTCCAAACATATGGTCTCCTTTTGCTTTCCTCCCTCTGTCCTTTCTCTTCTGTTTTCTTTTGTTAACACTCATTTCTCCTTTCCTATTTCCTTCCCTCCTTTTCCTCCCGCTACCTTCTCTGCAGGGCGTCTGGTAATCTGCCGGACACGGTGATTGTGGACGGCAACAAGCTGATGGTGAGGAAGGTGGACGACGCCGTCAACACCACTTTTATCTGCGAGGTCAAGAACAAGCACGGGGCCAGCAGGCACCAGATCACCACCATCGTCATCGGTGAGTCCATCAAACCACACAAACACACACACACACACACACACACACTTGCTGCACATGTGTGGAAAGGGATGCACACAACAAAGAGTACAGTACAGCTGCATGTATATTTACCTGCAGATCTGATGAACACACAGGAGACACAGCATAATATCCCATCAGACACAACGGGACAATTTTCTCAAACAGCATGCCATCACTGCCTGCACACACACATAAACACACCGTAGCTAGCTTCCTCCTCGAACTTCATACATTACCCTGTGCACAGGTGTACGTGCACACAGTCGGATCAGATGTGTGCATGCCCTTACAGGCCACATCCTCCTCAGACATACAGATACACTTGCACACATGCATGCACAGAAACATAAATCTCTCTGACACACACACATGCTGGGATCAGGGCTGATCTGAGAGCTGCAGGGATGCTGGTCTCTCTCAATCTTCACATTGGATTTTTTTCGTCTCTTCCTCCTTGCTGGCTGGCTTTCAGCAAAGCGCGAAAGAGGCTTTTGATTGACCCTTTCCCCACAGCAGGGCCAAATTGCAAGACAAGGGCCAACTCGAAATGTTTATAACTTCAAATCGAAAACCACTCTCTTGAAACTGGGATCTATATGGCTACGCTGCGACCGGGAAACTGTAGCTCTGCTGGACGTAAATTAAATGTGAATGGTGGTTTATGAGTCTGAGAATGGGCCCTTGTTGCAGCGCTCTGGCCCTGCAGTGGACGCCGTGGTGTTGGGATTGTTGCAGGGTTTTTAAATTCTTCTAAGGGGTTCAAGTTGGTGTGAGCCAGTTTGCCCAGGTTTGTTTTTCTTTCTCTTCTTTCTTGTTTCCCCCTTCTTTGCATCTATTTCTTTCTTTTTTTGCATAACAACTAACACCTCCTTAGTACAAAAGGTCTATTTTTCCTCTTTTAAGTTTTCTCTCCCTTTCGCCTTTGACTCTCCCCTCCTGTCTCAGAGGTTGACAGTTGTTTCTGCATGCAGTCTTGATCTTTCTGCTGGGTCTTGACTTTTGACGTTTGCTAGCCTGGTAATTCGGCTGCTGTTGCCACGGTGTTCGTCCGGATGTTTTCTTTCCCTCTGCCCTCTGACGCTTTCATACATTGATCCGGCACACCGACACACACCTGTAATTACATGCACGCACACACAAACCCAAGAATACTTTGGGCATGCTGAAATGCCTCACTGCACATCAACGGGCAGTTTCGAAACCTGTTACAGACTCTTTTTTTTATCACCATGTGTGTGTTCGTGCAGTGTTGCACTCCACGCTGCCTGCTTGACTGGTCAAAATGCTTTCCTTGCTTCTTCTGCAACTCTTTTTTGAGGAATTAGTTGAAATAATCACCATGCTGAGCTTACAACAAAACCAAATTTAAAAAAGAACAACTTCTTCTCTTGCCAAAAGACGGAGAGAGAACGCTACAATTAGAAAATCCGTGGGAAATCGGAGCTGGAGATTTGAATTGTCTCCTCTGAGAACAAAGATGCTTTGTAGCCAGGCAGTGTGTTGGGAGGGATGTGTGGGAGGTTCAGAAGTGGCTAAGCTGCTACTGTTCTTGCTGGAAGCGTAGCAATGTGACTGACTCAAAGTATCAGGGAGGGTACTCTTTCCCCTTCTAGCACACACACACACACACACACACGCACAAAAGCTTCACACACTGAAATCCTTTACAGACACATGTAAAAATCTCCACACATTACTCACTCACACATTCTTTGAGCACTTTGAGGACTTGCACATTTTTTATCTTTCCAAGTACCTGAGATCAAGCCCAGACTTTGTGATCCATCCTCCGCTGTGCTAAATGTGTCCTTGGTGTTTCACGGTTTGCTTGTGTTCCACCTCAGTGAAATAACTGGATGGGTATAAAGTAGCGTAGTCATTTAATCTCTCAGTTTAACACGTTTAACAATTTATAGAAGGTTAGTGCCAGAGCGCTAAGCCGGGGAAGGTGTGGGCTGAGAGAACAAAGATGGCAGCCTCTCCATACTGTTTTGTTTACTGTTTTAGCCGACGCACTCATCCAGAGTGACTTCCCACGAGTACACGGGGAATTAGTGTTTTGCTCAAGGACATTACTTGACTCATAAGGAGGACTGGTTATTTTAGGAAGATGTGACCTTCTTCCTGTTTATCATTGTAGGAATCCTCACTTTGTCTTATTGTTTCAGCAATAATACAAGCTTCAAAATATGAGTTTTGCAAATGTGGCGTTGATGAATTTGTATGCCTAATTCGAGTCAGTGTCAAGGTTTTAGACTGTTGGACAATGGACAGCTTTTGTATTAGACTTGCTCATCATTTAAATTTAGGAATATTAATTTTTGTATCCGCAGGTGAGCCTTGAACTTCAAACCTCGATTCTAGTTAAAAGCCTTAACCACTGCAACATAGGGTCAGATAATTAGCCCTTCTGAGAAGAAACGCTTCAACCTTGCACAAGCATGTACATCAGTGAATTGTAAATGCTTTGAGGTCCGTCCCTATAAAAATAAACTTAAAAAGGCTCAAAGACACTTTATGCAGGATATTTAAAGATTCAAACTTGGCCCCGACTCAGTGGAAGTGAAATCAAATCCCAGATTCACTCTTGTTTTCGAGTGTCAGCTTGATAATTTGCCTCGCTTTATGTGCATTTTTTCAGCAATGTGCTTTTTGTAGCTTCCCGCCCAAAGGATTATGTCTAGAAATGTCAAAAATGCATCGAAATGAAACGGAATGAGAAAATACAGGCAGAGGGCAGGGTCTCTAATGGGTCATAGAGTCAAGTGATGATCTATCTATTGTTTTTAGGACCCCTGTCATATAAAGTATTAACATTAGTCGTCTCAAAACCATGTCAGCATTTGCAAACAAACATTAAATAAACTGGAACAGCAGGTGAATCATGACCTTTAATGAGAGCCTCTCTGGAAATGAGCTCTCTCCCCCGGGCCAGTTATCACAACACTCAGCCTGATGACGATTTACAATCTTTCTCTTTTGCATTGGGCCAGAATCTGAAGGCAGCCTACCAGGAAAACTCCCAACACTCCAGATGGCCGGTCTGCCACTGGTAGTGAATCACAGAACGACTACAGTGTTACACTGTAGATTCACCTTTCTAAAAAAAAAACGATGATATACACGGCTAAATGTTTCATCCTGCAAGATGTGAGTTACTAATTAAAGCACACGCCAGCAGTTAAGCCAGTGAACCCTCTGAACGAATGGATCACATCTTATACTGCCTGGATGTCTCAGATGATATTTCAGGCTGGAGCAGAAAATGAAAAGAAACTGAATTAATTCAGCAAATGAGCCGCTGAACTAAACTCCATATAATGATGAGCATCAGCAGAGTTGTGATAGTTTTCCATATGACAGCACGGCAACGTAAAGGTTGTTCACCTTGGTAACATATTTGACAAATTTGCACAAACAGCAACAAGTGCATGTTGCTTCTTTTTTTTTATCTCACTAGCTAATTATCTGCTGATGAAATAGCCCTGAAACTGTCATACCTGTTGTTTTTACCGCTGACAGCGCACCACTTACTTGATGGACCTTGATACATTGCAGTTCCTGCAGCTGGTTCATAAGAAAAGCCTCCCAGTGATTCAGTAATGGAAAACTCCTAGTCCTGAGACAGTACTTAGAGCTAAACACAGCAAGATATTCGGAAATGGTGCCTGCTCTGTAGTCACCTGCAGTACCATGCATGTATTGAGCCAATTAGTTTAGCAAAAGACACAGCTTTGGTTGAGAAAGGAGACCATTACGGCTTGGCCTCGTCTGACCTTTCTACCATGCAGGCTGATAATATCAACTTGGTTATCTTCTGTGAGGTAGCAGACAAAATGCATATAATCACACCTCGGTATGCCATTGTGCGGCTGTAAGGTGCTATTCTAAGAATTTGTTAGCAGTCGTGAAAGTGTGTGGCTGGTATAGTTTTGTAATGATTGTAATGATTGCATGGAGACAGCTACCTGCAAGAACTACCACAGAAGCTGTTTTAGAGTATTTTACCAAGTGTTTATTTGTGTGTCTTAATGTGCACAGACTTTGTCAACTTGATAGCATCATCATCATGCAAGATGCAGTCAGGAAACTTTTCAGTAGAAGTGGGCGATATATATCGTCTATGATAATGTTGTTAACGTTGTTTTGATGATGTGCAACTTTACATTGTCTAGTGTATATAATATGTCAAAAAGAAAACAAATGAAAGGCGCATAGACGGTAGAGGAGAGGTGCAGGAAAGTCACTTTGTTAACAATATTGAGAAATGATAATGTGTCACTTATTTGCTCATGCTTTTATGCTGCACAATTTACCTCAGGAGAGAGGACCTGAATGTTTACCCATTTAACATCTCTACATGGTAGTTTAACTGGGCGTCTATTGAATGCTTAAGTTTAATGGAAATAAACAAGAGCTGTTGTTCTGAAACATTGTGTCCATCCATAGATGTCCTGATAAGACGAGGTAAGGAGAATTTTAACAGCTTTTTTTGGGTAAAGAAATCACATTTTAAAGGATATCGTCAGATTATCGTTATCGGAAATTAAATATAAATTGTAATAATCAAGATGTTTTTTGGGCCCTTAAAGCAGACCCCTACTTTACAGGTGCGTAGTTGAGATTGAAGATGGGTGTGGTCTAAGCAAGGGAGCTGGTAGAAGAAGGGTATGAAATATTAGTGGCAGCCCCGATTTGTTGTTGCAGCTGGTGTGGATCATCGTAGGATGGTCTCTCGTTGTGACTATATTCGATTACAGCTTTTTTTATTCTGGAGTGCATTGACTTCATCATAGAGAGCCGTTTTCTAAAGGTTTCTCTGACACAAGTTCCACTGGTTTGACATCTTGCTTTTACACCCTTCCCTCGGTAAAACCAGAACCATAGCATGTCTTTGGATCAGAGCGATCCTGCTTTTGTTCAGCTAACATCTGTGTTTCCTGAAGAAGAACCATCAAGAGTATACCGCTTGCCACTAGTGATAGAATCCAGCTCTCAGCGTGAGATCTAAACTGTCAGGCATGCAAGGCCCCGGCTCTCAATAATGTAACAGTTAATACCCCGGCACTTTGTGTACACAGGCCCAACACACCCCGCTAATTTCCCTGCTGAGAACTGCTAACAGCTCCTCTCTGTTCTGTTAAATGGTAGATGAAAGCGCAGTGCTGTCTGGCTTTTCTGCTGCCGTCAAACAGCCGTCACGTGTCATGACTTCTCCTCAGCCTCCACCGGGGCCACGACTTAAAGGAGGAAAAGATGAGGGGTTGTTGCATGAAGGGAAGAAAAAAGAGAAAAGAAAAGGGGAAGGAGAGGTGAGGTGAGACAGGAGGAAGAAGAGACTAGAGTGGAGAGGAAGGAAGTGGGGAGGGAGGAAGAGGGATAAAGAAGAGCTGAAGGAAGAGCTCGGATGGCACATGGAGGCATTTTAGGAAACACACACACACACGCTCACACACACACACACACACACACACACACACAGTCCATTTCTCTCTCATGTATCCTGAGCTCTCAGGAGTAAACACTACTGTAAGACAGCTAGAGATTTCTTTCTTAAGTGTTTTTGCTGACGAGTGTGAAATGTGTACAGCAGCCCCCTTAACCTCCACACACACACACGCACGCATGCACGCACGCACACACGCACACATGCACGCACACACACACACACACACACACACACATACACACACACACACACACCCTGCCCCTCAACTCCCATCCGTTCACATGCACATGATGCCAGCTATGCATGGCTTGATTGGTTGCCGTGGTGCCAGCTGGATCTGCCCAGCACACCGTGCACAGAGAGAAGGGGGAGAGGGGGAGAGGATGTTGGCAGAAAAAAAACTATTGGAGTGGAGGATGGGAGGGGATACGAGGCGCGGTGGGGTGGGCAGCAGGAAAAAAAAGACGAGATATTGCAGAAGGGCTGAAAACTGAGATAAAGCCAAGTGTTTGGGGGGGTGGAGAGCGATGGAGAGGCACAAACAGAGGTAACAGCAGGAGAAGAGAGGCAGGAAAGTCATCTAAAAACTCTCATGACTTCGGGTCCAGTTTGAAAGAGCGAACTGGCAGGAGGCTGTGACCCCCTCTGTCCTCTACCCCTCCACCTATCACTCCATCCTCCCCCCCATACATCCAGCCCTTTCATGGGGAGTCCAGCTGGCACGGGGCTGGGGGCTGTTGTTGCCGTTCAAATACACACACACACTCACACACACATACATACACACAGTCACATCTGAGGGGACCAGTGGAGAAGCATTTCCTGGATTGCCTGCGGCAAGCGAGATAGCTTTCCACCGGAAAGGCACTTTGCAGACACACACGTGCATACACACACAATGTTTCACACATGCACACACGGACAAATTGGACCATGCAGCTCTGTACATAAAATAATCAGATTGAGGGGAAACGCTGGCACTGACTCTCTCTGACATAAACCCTGTTCCAACCTCCGTACAGGCTTAATGAAACACACGTACTGTAAGCTGATACACACAGATGGGCTTTACTGATAGTGGATAGTTGTATTATACTATAATATATTCTAAATATTAGTCAAATAGAACTCTTCCTCTGCCAAGTTTTGATTTGACAAATGAAAAGATTAGCTTGTTGATTGGCTGGCATGTGTCCCTTAAAGTAATGTGACCTCAACCAAGATCTGTGCAACAGTTCAGCGATGGCGTCTCTAAAGAGGCTCCACTGAGCCAAAAACCATGCAGCTTTTCTCCTGCAGTATAAATGTGTTATTTGCTCCTGTTCTTAAATCGCATATTTGAATATTTCTGCATACTGGGGTCCCTGAACAGTTGAAATTGAATAATGACTGGAGAGCTGAGACTCTTGCGGATTCAATGAGCCCAATTTTATTCATATGTGGTGATTTTAGTCCCTGTGGTAGCCGTTTCATTTTAGCGAGAATATTCTTTGAAACTTGACCTCGCTGTATGAAAGTGACCTGCTCTGACCTCTAATAGTGTTGGAGGCGTCATTTGAAGAAGAGCCACCACTGCTGCAGTATGCTGTATATTAAATTGCAGATTGCCATAACAACAATACATGCTTGATGCTGTGTTAAGAAATAGCATGAACCTGAACTCTGACTTCAACTGATTTAAAACAAGCAAACAAAAAAATAGATAATAGAGAAGTATTCAAGAAGCGTGTTGCCTGGTGAACTAGTCCTACACATATCCCATCAGCATGTGACAAATAAAATATTTCAATCTTACATACATGGCGTTTCCTCCTGGCTACCTATTTTCATTTTTCTTACATCAGGACCATGTCATGTGTCACTGCTCACATATTTCATAGCATGCAGAAATTGTGTTACATGTGTTTTATATGCTTACACTGAGACCTCAAACCTCAAAGTCATCAGAATTTAGTACTGAATGTATGTAGTGTGCAGGTTTATATAGTATCACTGTTTATACAGGGACCTACAGTTCTGCTAATACATACACTAGCGCTCAAAAGTTTGTGCTCACCCAGAAAATTTCTCTGTTGTTTTAAGTGGAAACAAACTGTTTTATTCATGAAATGAGTTACAGAATGAATCGAAAATATAGTAAAGACATTGACAAGGGCAGAAATAATCGTTTGAACCTGTAGAAATCTCAACTTTACCTCTAGATACTCAACTAGCCTGAGTAAGGATCATTTTATTGCTTCTCAAATCAGCAGTTTTTCAGCTGTGCTAACATAATGCTCAGGTGTTTTAATGATCAATGAGCCTTTCAACACTATAAACGTGGATTAACCCACTGGCCACTGGAACACATGACAATATATAATAGATATTTCATAAGAAACTTACAGCTTTAATAGTCATTCACGACATTAACAATGTCTACACTGTATGTCTGTAATTCAATTTTTTTTTAATGGTGCTTTTTAATTAAAAAAAAGTGCTTTTCTTTAAGAAATAATGACATTTCTGACCCCAAATTTTTTGAGTGGTAGTGTACATGTTGAGTCACCTATATAAGATTTTTTTCTCACTCAATCTTTGTTACACACACACACACACACACACACACACACACACACACACACACACACACACACATATATAAAATACAGACCTGAAGCCAGAGCTAACTACCATGTCTCTGCAGCTTATTGGGGCTTCCTGTATATATGATGTGTTGCTACAGTTACAGACAGGAAATTGCCGCCTGTTTAGACTACCAGTCACATCCCATCTAATCTTCACGTCTTGATGGAGCTGATTTAGTTTCCTCCAGTTCTGGCCCAAGGCCACAAAACTGTAGCATCCGATTGAGCGAAATGCAGGAAAAAAAGCAGAAACGTGACCTCCTGCTCAACAACTCGTGGATGTGGGAGGTATGGGCGTGCAGTGAGGTTTATTCTTGGCTCAATTTTTGGATAATACAGCAAATAGAATCCACGGTTTATTTATAAAAATTATAGAAATCCACTGAGATGACAAACTGTGGTTGTGTTCCCTGATTATAAAAATGCTGTTTGCTTTAATTTGTCTGCAGCTCCTCATTAGATCAAGTAGTGGTGTGGTATTTGTTTTTTGTAATAATTTGGCAAAAAGTTGAAGCCTTGCTGTTTCTGCCTTATGATTATTATTATTATTATTTTTATGATTATTATTATTATCATCCCTACCTGTGTTTGCCTTGCTCCCATTCAGCTGTGATTGATCAAAGTGGAGGCTTGTTCAAAAACAAACAGTGTTGTCAGAGCTTCACTGCACCACAGCGTGCTGAGTCTGTGTGTGGTTATTAGCAAACGTGTTGCTCCATAAGAAGATCCGCCTAAAAATGATAACTGAATTTACAGGACTCGAGGAGAAGCCGTAATAACTTGTGTCTTGTGTTGGATTTTGTGGTGAAACATACCACAGGGAGGGATGGTTTATAAATATCCTGAGCTGTGGCAAATTCTTGAAAATGAGTAAAATAGAGCCGCCAGCATGGAGTGAGAGTGTGAGGGGGAAGGAACACTGTGTTTATTGGTAAACAGATTTTAGCTGATAGGAGAGGATGAGGTGCAGATGGTTAAAAAGTTCGAGGACAAAGTTATTGATTTATCTCTTTCTATGAGAGATTTGTAATTGAAAAATATCAGAATTTTTATATACTTTTATTAATAACAAATTTAATTTCCATGGTTTGGACATATTATTTCAGTCTGTGTTATGGCGGATCTCTTATCAGCTGTTTCACTCAGACAGCTCGGGTGAATCCAAACTGCGTCAGAAACAACCAGATGAGTTTTATTGGGTGGGGAGAGAGGTGCTGCCTCAAACAACAGAGTTTAAGTATTTCGGGGTTTTGTTCACGAGTGAGGGTAGAACGGAGCGTGAGATGGACAGGCGGTTTGGTGCAGCGTCAGCAGTGATGCGGGCGTTGTACCGGACCGTTGTGGTGAAGAAGGAGCTGAGCCAGAAGGCAAAGCTCTCGATTTAGCGGTCCATCTATGTTCCAACCCTCAACTATGGTCATGAACTTTGGGTAGTGACCAAAAGAACAAGATCGCGAATACAAACGGCTTAAATGAGCTTCCTCCGTAGGGTGGCTGGGCTCAGCCTTAGAGATAGGGGGAGGAGCTCAGACATCCGGAGGGAGCTCGGAGTAGAGCCGCTGCTCCTTTGCGTCAAAAGGAGCCAGCTGAGGTGGTTTGGGCTGGTGAGTGCCTCCCGTTAGAGGTGTACTGGGCAAGTCTGACTGGTAGGAGGCCCCGGGGAAGACCCAGAACACAGTGGAGGGATTATATCTCTCGTCTGGCCTGGGAATGCCTCGGGGTCCCCCAGGAGGAGCTGGACGTTGTGGCTGGTTAGAGGGACGCCTGGAATGCCCTGCTTAGCCTGATTTCCCGCGACCCGGCCCCGGATAAGCGTATGTAGATGGATGGATGGATGGATGGATGCAGTTTTATTTCCACAGTGAAGTGACTTTCCAATGGAGTCCATCCCCTAAAAAATGAGAAGCAGGAAAATAAGACATGTGCTCTATCTCTGCATAGCTGACAATCAGAAACAAAGCTGAAAAAATCTGATAGAGACATCCAGAAATCAGAGGAAAAAGCTCCGCGGTTGCCCCCTCAGTGAGACTGTGAGGACCGCGGCCACGCAGGGGTAACGTCTGTCAGGGCGATAAGAGCTGAGGAGAGAGCCTCCAGGCTACGGCTTATCACACACACAGACCTGGAGGGAATACACAAACACACACGTACACACAAATACATGCGAGGTGGTGGTGGTGGTGGTGGGGAGAGATTTGAGGTGGGGGAGGCTTATATCTAACCTCAGCATCAGTGGGTGCCCGGCAGCAGTAACTTCAGTCTATTTCTCTATCCGCCTCACAGCGGGATGACTGTCCAGTCAACAGATTACCGCCACCGGTGCACAGCTCAGGGAGAATGTCTGTGTGTTACATTTCCACTGGCTCATATTTGTGGATTATGATTAGAGCTCATTCAGGATCTCAAAAAGACACAGTGACCCGGGGCAATCAGCAGACACACCGCCGTGTCTGTATTAATCCAGCAGTGGAGGGAAATAATCATCTCTGCTCCTGTTGGGAGAGTTTTGGTGGTCGAATACGACTCTTTTTGTTTTGACTCAACAGGCCTCTTGCATTATGGGTAAAACATCAAGCGTGTTTTGCCACCTCAGCCACTTTTTCAGGCAGCGTTGAGTACTGCCTTGACTGTTTTTAATTGTTTTTAATATCCTGAGTTCAGTGGTAAAATGTAACTAAGTACATTTACTCAAGGACTCTATTTAAGTACAATCTTGAGGTACTTGTACTTTATCTGAGTATTTCCATTTTATGTAACTTTTTACTTCTACTCTACTACGTCTTACTTTTTTACTCCACTACATTTAGCTGACATCTTTTAGTTACTTTTTAGGTCTTTACTGGTTTACTGGATTTAGCATAAAAAACATGATACATTTAAAATGATTTCACATTTAAAGAAATTAAACCTCATAACACTATATTAAGAAGTTAAAATGAGCCCTACCTTGACAACAATAAAATGCTGCATACATAAATGCATCAATAATAAATATATATATATATATATATATAATAATAAATACATATTGAATAATATATTTATAATATATAAAACAATCTGAGTGGGTCCATTCTGCATTCACTGTAATGCAGAAAAAAAAAATCTGTTTTATTTACTGTAAAATACCGGCAGTTGTGGATTAACTTCATCATAAAAAATACAGTGAGTTGGTTTTCTACTGTAAATTTAAATGTAAATATCAGCAAAAACTGTAATTTAGACTAAGTAGTCCCTTTATTTTTAGGGTAATTGTGTCCTTGTGACAATATGGTATTTCTTCTTTTTGATTTTACATGAAAAAAAACTGTGTTTTCTAGTTTTGTACTATTCCTTGATTTACAGAAATTATACTACGCCCTATTTCTGATGCAAGTTGACAGTGTTGTATTGTGATTTCTACAACAAGTACTTTTACTTTTGATACTTTAAGTACATTTTGATGCCGATACTTTTGTACTTTTCCTTCAGTAAGTTTTGAATGCAGGACTTTTACTTGTAGTGGAGTAATTTCACTGTGTTGTATTAGCAATTTTACTGAATTAAGAGATCTGAATACTTCTACAGAAAGAATAAAGAAGTCCCAAAAACACAAGTCTGAATAGACATTAGTGCCGTTTAAAGCAACTACAAGGGGTACATTGAGACTGATGGCCTATATATAAGCAAATGAGAGCAGCAGTGAGAAGCTGTTTCTATATACTTATTCTTAATGCCTGTACCTGGTTCACCTGATTCACTGCAAAAATCAGACGAAACAAGTTATGCCTTTTATTTATTTTAGCGATTTGTAAGAAGCAGGAGGAGACTTTTCTGCAGAGAGTTTTATTTGTGACATTATATTCTGTGGTTATGGCTTAAGGGAAATCAAGCAATTTACCACAGAGGAGAAAAAAAGCTTAAAGAGGCAGTAAAAACATGAGTCAACCTTGATCGGTCATATAACAGATGGAGTGAATTGTGAGATTTGAAAGGATTCAAAAGTGATCCTGCATTGGCCCTCTTCCACCAAGACAGGCATGTAATATGTATTTTTTATTCATGAAATAAATAAATAACATGGTTTCACATCAATACATGAATGTACGTTGATGGGTTAAACAATGTTAACTTTGTGTCACCATCCTCATGTTATAGTTATTAATCTTATAGCCACAAAAAGATACATATAAGAAGATTTTCTTTCACTTGCTTCCAAAACAAATGCATAAACCAGCAGATCAAGATCTTTATGACACGAGGCGGTGCTTATCAGGACATGTTGGGTTTGGGGAATTTTTTTTTGTCTCTTCCTCTCATTATTATATTATTCATGTCCTTTATTTCTGTGTAGTCGCCAATGCTGAATGCCGCCAGTAAATTCCGGTGTTTGCGGACACGAGAGAAAATTGCAAGAAAATTGTTAAATTACAACACATCAATGAGCAATTATCTGATCTGTCCAGTACAGTTATCAAAAATAACACAGGGACTAATTACAACCCGATGCACGGCCGAGCTTCTCTGGCTCAGCAGCGTGTTGGTGTTCCAACTAATGGGTGGGAGTGAACATGTTACACATGCTAGCCATTAAAGTATAAGTGATGTTTATTCTCATTTGGGCCAGTATGCTCTTTAATTGCAAACCTTCTGTATATTCAATCAGAATGAGGATAAATACCACTTAACTTCTCCAACAAGTAGCAGCAGCTACGTCCTAATAACAGCTCAAAGCAGTCGCCCTCCAGCTGAGAATTTAATGCACAAATCACTATAGTAGTATCATCACAAAAAGAGTCTGCTGAAACATGACATTTCTACTGAATCAATGTTCACTGTAAAAAAAATAAAATTATATATATATATATATATATATATATATAGATATAAATTACAGTAAATACTATGGAAAAAATACAAAAAATACACATCATATTGCTGAATGTAAAAAAAAGAAAATGTTCTGTTTCTGACTGTAAAACTTTAAATTTAATGTAAAAAAAAACGTTGAAATGTCTGGCAGCAAAACTTGCCGAAATTAAATTAAATTATAGTAAATATAATTATGTAAAAATACAACTTTCTGTTTTTTTGAAAACACTTAAAGTAAAAAACAAACAAACGTATATATAAATTTACATATTAAATACAGAATTACAATTTTATTCAATTCCTTAATGGCTTTGAATGTTAAATTACAGTGAATTATATGTGTAATAAATACACATGTTGCTGGATGTAAATTTAAGTCACTTCTGTTTTCTTACAGTAAAACTTTAAATCAAAAGTAATATATATATATATATATATATATTTGTAAAAAATTAAAAATTAAAAAAAATAAAACTTACGCTGTTTACTATTATTGGAGGGGAACCTTTTCTGACAAAATATTTATTTCTTTACAGTGTAGATATATATATATATATTTGTCCTTGAGGAAACATGCTGTGTAGTTTTTTAACATTAGATAACTGGTAGTAGCCTGTCCTTCAACATGTACTGCAAGACACCTTCAGGGGAAGAATAATGTGTGTGTGTGTGTGTGTGTGTGTGTGTGTGTGCGTGTGTGTGCGTGTGCGTGTGCGTGTGTATCAGGGGTATTTTATGCCAGCACACTATACTTAAACGCCTAAAACACGTCGCCTGTGCCAGCATAAAGTCTGATTAATAGGCGTGCTTACAGACACGCGTATTGCGAGTACACCAGATAACATGGGTGACGGGTGAAAAGTGCCACGAGCGAACGTAGTGGACGCCTGTGTGTGTGTGTAACGCGTGTACGCCTATAACAGTTCAGCTGTTACACAGAGTCTCAGCTTCATACGGGGTTGTGAAAGCAGAACTTATAGATGAACTCCAAGCCCCCACAGAGCTGTCAGGATATTTCTATCATTTTCAAGCCCGTTTTTATTTTCTTGATGATATTTAATGATAGCAAGGGTGAAAGGGATAATTAAAATAATTTCAGCTACTTAAAAATAGTAATACTAAAGTGCGACGCTCACAGCCAGTTCCCAGTTCGCTCTTGGACATACAGTTCATTACGCATCAGCTGTAATGTACAAACTGAATATTAAGTAGCCATGCGGACCTGTCTCATGAATAAGGATGCTTTTTGAGTAATTTTATGCGCTTGGACATACAGTTCATTAAGCATCAGCCGAGCATTGTCCGGTTCTGAGCTTTGTGCTCTGTGCGCGTTCTCATCAAAGGAGCTGCGATCGCGAGCAAGCTTCCCCCATATTCCAGGGATTTATTATGATGCAGCTACTGCGTTGCCATGGTGATGAGATAAACAACATGAAAGTAGCTTACTTCAGAAGCGATCAGCAGCACCCGTGACCGGGCTTCGCCCGGTCAACTTCTGCCCAGCGCTCTGTATAACATGTGGCCTTCCCAGACATCAGGCTCACCCGCCGGCATTAGTTATGATTATGATTAATAATCAATAATAATAATTATGTTAATAAATGTGAACCGTGCATGGTTCAGAGAACAGTAGCCTATACTAGTGCATGATGATACTTTTTCCCTCTTTTTTATGCTTGATAATAAGTATTTATTAATACAGGACTTTTTTTTGTTACGCAGTGTTGACATACTAATATTAATACCATCAGTATTTCCCAGTATCTCAAACCGAGAAGGTAGTAGTAGCAGATTAACTGCGATAGCGCCATCATTGCCACTGAGAGAGGATTTACAGACGTTTCCTTTTTCTTTATCTTACGAGGATCTCGTAATTATGAGATCAGGATCTCGTAATTACGAGAAAAGGTGTCTATTTTTTTTTAATCCAGTGAATGCAATGCGCTTCCTTACGCAAGCTCTCCCAACAGAGCTCTATAAAGGCTGTACACAATACAACAGTAGCCCTAAAGACAAAACATGCGTATCGGCTCTATCGCTCGGCACAATAAATAATTTTATTGCACAAAGTGCCGACTACAGATGAACCCAATCAGTAGATAAGATGTTAAGGAACAGAACAACATCAGACAGAATCCTCACATTAACGGCGATTGTTGTTTCAGTACCACGGACAGCTCATGCGTAACAGAACATGCGCAGATCATATCCTACAGCTACCAGTTAGTGTGGAAACCAGTAAGGACACAACACCGGCCTTTAATCTTTCTGTTGTCTCACGCCAGTGTTTACTTGTACTGTTTAAGGTTGAGCCGCCAGCCGTTGTGAGAAATAAAGCACGACGCGGTGCGAGCCGCAAATATAACGACCACCCGTCAACGAAGAGTTCCAGGGTGGTCACAAGGGCCGAGTTACAAATGCAATTATACATTTATATCCTTTCTTACATACTTGTTTACATTTTTTGTAACAAAATATGTTTTTATCAAACTATGATGGCGAATTTTGAGTTTAACAGCCGCTTCGCTTCACAATTAAAGCAATCCATGTTTTACCAAGAGAGACCTATTACACAGTTTAGGCTGTTTCAGTCTACCTAAATGCAATTTAAGTACACGCCTCGGCTGATGCTTAATGAACTGTATGTCCAAGCGCATAAAATTACTCAAGAAGCATCCTTATTCATTGGACAGGTCCGCATGGCTACTTAATATTCAATTTGTACATTACAGCTGATGCGTAATGAACTGTATGTCCAAGAGCGAACTGGGAACTGGCTGTGAGCGTCGCACTTTAGTATTACTATTTTTAAGTAGCTGAAATTATTTTAATTATCCCTTTCACCCTTGCTATCATTAAATAGGCCTATCATCAAGAAAATAAAAACGGGCCTGAAAATGATAGAAATATCCTGACAGCTCTGTTGGGGCTTGGAGTTCATCTATAAGTTCTGGTTTCACAATCCCGTATGAAGCTGAGACTCTGTAACAGCTGAACTGTTATAGCCGTACACGTGTTACACACACACACAGGCGTCCACTACGTTCGTTCACCCGTCACCCATGTTATCTGGTGTACTCGCAATACGCGTGTCTGTACGCCTATGTAGAATTGTACTTAACAGTCACGCGGGTCTTCATGTCACGTATTTGAGGCGTAGTTCACCCGTCACGCAGCCGTCACGTAGGCGTATGCGCAACAACGCGTGTACAGCGTCTGCGTGACGCCTACGTGACGCCTGTCTGTCCATTGAAAGTGAATGGAATTTACACGCGCACGTTAGACGTTTGATGTCATCGCATAGGCGCTGTACACGTGTTTTAGTATAGTGTGCTGGCATAAAATGCCCCTCATAGCGTGTGCGTGTGCGCGCGCGCACGTGCGTGCGTGCGTGCGTGCGTGCGGGTGGCCTGGTGGGGACAGAGAAGGTCTCATTATTGAAAGGTCAACAGCTCAACATCAGCCTGTGTGAGTGCACCAGAAGCCGCTCAACTCCCTCACTATTCCTATAGTCACTGTGTTAAAATGTCAAATGTGATCTCATAGTTCCACCATGTTAAACTTCACATGTCGGGCTGAATATACAGGTCGGCACGAGTTGTAAAACATTCAGCGGAACATGCACGCTCGATTCTTGACTGCAGTACAGAATTAAAACCAGATTAATTCTCAGGCAGCAGCAATAGTTAAATATAGAATATGTTACAGCAGAATAACTATGAATTAAATAAACTATTATTAAAGGGAAGCAAATTGAAGTATAGTAAAGTAGATAGGTATTTGTGTGAATTCCTGTTCTCTGTGTACATAAACGACACCTAATTAGGACTAGGCCTGTAATTGGCTTAGAATACAAAATACTTCCATGGAGCATAATAGCTGTAAATTTGGAAAAGTGGCTGTGTGGTACAGGAACAAATTAGCAGAATTAACAGAGGGGATTAGGCCTTTTGATTAACTGAAAATGAACAAAAATAGGGTTCAAGAGGTGAAAACGGAGGAATATGGAGGGTGCTGGCTCCACAGAATAGAAAGTCTGGTTATTTCTACCAAGTCTCATTGCTAGATTATTTTCTGGGAAGCCAGCCAAAAGTTGGTGTTACATTCTCAGCCGGTGGCGGTCCCTTTTTTGTCCTTCAAGACAGTCGCAGTACCAGAGACAAAGAATTAAAATGAAATGTAGCGAGACCGCGGGAACAGAGTGCTTCTTTCACGAGCTGACAGAAGCAACACTTCGCCTCTTGAACAATTTACAGGTGGCAGTTTGTTCATCAAAGAAGATTGTTCGCGCTCTAAAGAGGAGGCAGGCGAAACGTACGGCCGGCTGGGATCGAAGAAAGGGCTAGAGCAGATAGAGTGGAACTGGAAAAAGTCAGTCAGTTAAAATGAACCTTACATATGTTTTTACTAGTGGTGGGGGAAAAAATCAATACAGCATAGTATCACGATATTTTGCGTGGCAATATTATGTAGATTTTTTGATTGCCAAGTATTGATATTTAGCGCTCTGATGTCAGTATTATCGCTGTTTTTTTTCTGGAGGCTGTAGTGAGCTTTGAAACTAGAAGGTCTAAGGAATCTATAGGCACCATGTGTGTCAGGATATGGTGTCTGGAAGTTGTCGAAATAATGCTGCAAAGTTTGGCTATTTTTCCATGTTTCATGGTGATTTTCAAAGCGGTCATGTGACCTCTGACGTCATGTTGCCAATGAAAATAGTCTCTCTGTGTTCCCACAAGTCTCCATTTTTTTCCACACATGGCTGCCTCCCAATAACACAATCCATTACTTTCTTCATTTGCAAAGACTTGAGGCCATACAACGTTGTGGAAAACGAGGGTTTAGCTAGATGCTAAAGACACTGAAACCCAGGTACTGGACTCCGTTGCGACGTTTTTTCACGAACACAGCTGTATCGAAGCTTTACAGAGCAGTGAAGCTCTAAGTCGAGGAAAGTTTGATAAAATGCAGCAGTTGTTGTCATCCATACATGTTTGATTTCAGTTCAGTTCAGTTTGACTGAATACTTTGTTGGTCAGTCTGTGGGTTTGACTCTCATTGAGGAGAAATAAAAAGACTGAAGTGAGATGAATAGAATGGGAATTTTGTGGACACAAAATGCAGTTAAACAGTATCGCAATACTCACCATATCACAAAATCAGCCTGTTCTCCCATCAAATATGTCAATATAGGTCATGTGAACAGGCAGCAAAAAACAAGCGATAATAAACGGATTTCACCGACTGCAGCAATTCGTCTGCCGCCGTCTTGATGATGTAGTAGCGATTGACGGCAAAGCAAAGTTCAAGTGGCGGATTTCCACCTTTGGTTAGAGGCTGGGGAGGTGGATTGGTCGAACAAACCGTGGACTTTCACCCTGGAAAGTGGGGTTTGCGTCCCATGTGAATACAAAGGTAAACATTTTCCAACTTAAGTTACACTGTTTACTTATGTTAAGTTATGTTGTTTACTCAAGTTATATGCACCACGTTTTTGAACGTAACTTACATTTTGTACGTAACTTGTGTTAGTCATGTGACCCTTGTAACTACTTTCGGCCTTTTTGTACATTTATTAACTGTTTAAACTGTTTTTTGTAACGCCTTACCAAAAAGTGTTTTGCCCTAAACCTAGGTCAGTGATTTTACAACTTAAATCCACAGAAACTGCAGCCTTTTTTACAACCGCGAGCCACAATACGTACTTACATGTCTTAATGGGTGGCACACAACCTCTTCTGTCGTTTTGGTTGGAGAACTTGTTGGCCAAAATGCTTAAAAACTGCATAATATTGTATCGTGACTCAAGCATCGGGACAACATCATATCGTGGGGCCTCTGCTGATTCCCGCTTCTGGTTGTTATACATTAAAAAAGCTTTTCCTGTCACGTAATTTGTCACTTGTTGCACAAGAAATTGAAACTTCGTTCTTGAAGAAGAGAGGTCTGCATCATTTCAAAATACTGTAATCTTTGATAGAATAGACATCACTGGACCATCACTGCTGGAGCTCAGTGTGAGATATTGATAGGGGCTTTCTTGGCATTCCAGTGTTGAAATCTGTTCAGTGAACGCACCACTGGGACGCCTTGTTTTCTCGAGATGAGCTTCACCCACGT
The DNA here is from genome assembly GCF_030273125.1 of Centropristis striata. NCBI lineage: Eukaryota > Metazoa > Chordata > Actinopteri > Perciformes > Serranidae > Centropristis > Centropristis striata. The sequence continues at coordinate 16,333,820 of NC_081530.1, forward strand.
CTCTTATTCTACCACAGTGATCTAATTTAAAGGACCCACTGAAAGTTCACCTGCTGCGAATTCTAGTCCAGAAACTTACCAAACTGGTCTGTGGTGTATTCGACTCCCCATCAACCAAACCCGGGCCTCCGCTTTGAAATTTATCCATCTTGTCGAAACAGGATGCATTATTGATACGCAGCCAGCAGAGTTGGAATAAGAGCCGAACAGTTGAGGGGGTTGAGTGTTGCGTGGTATATAGTCTAAATATTTTAAAGAGAGTTACTTGTTTCTCTACATTCCTTGCCTGAATATTTTACGTTAGGGGCCCGTGCGTGTTGATGCAGTCAAGTTTTCAAGACTTTCCCTTTTTCATTGCTGCAGTCAGAGGAGAAGGGTGAGCTCATTGATAGAGGCGAGGCGAGGCGCTGCTGGTTTCAATCAGGGAACAGGCAGTGTGTGGGTGACCCATGAATGCACGCGCTTACACACAGACACGTCATGTACTGTATCAACCACCTCCGGGCTTTTTTCCAGTTACTCTCTTTTCAGGAGTTGCGGTTTTCTGAAGCCGCCATCCGAGTCGGAACTTCTTCAGCTGCCTGGCTCCAGGCAGAATTACATATAATAGTTCACTACACGGACACATGAAGACTGAATCTACTGTACATTACATGCACATGGAATATTGAGTGTGCTCTGTGGACACGTATACGGTTTTATTATGTGGTAATAATGCACAAATCGCCATATGAGAGCACACACACACACACACACCCTGCTCATATTTGCTTCTGCACACTGATTTATACGTAATGTGCACATTCGACATTGGACCCATGCACAGGGCTCATTCTTCACTGGACTCACAGGGTCAGATGTTAGTTGTGTTACTTGCATTTGAAGCTTGGCGAGGGAGCGCTCCATGATTACCTCTGTGCTTCTGCTACAGCTCAGCCGCTTTTTTCTCTCTCTCTCTACTTTTATTTAATGCAGTTCACTCCCGCACACAGGTAGCAGATACACAGTCGCACAAACACACACTCACGGGTGCACACAGGCACTCACGCAAGCACTTACATAAGCAGATTCAGTGCATGTATGCAGACACGCACAGCCTTCAACTCTATAGAGACAAACACATGCACACACACATACACACACACACACACACAAAACATCCAATTTGTGTCGAGGGCTTAGTCACATTTCTCATTTCTCTCAGTGTTGCAACCGCGGGCTATTCCCTTCTGGTCCGACACATCCCAAAAACCCTCCATCTCGCTCTATGTGTGTGTTTATTTGTGTGTGTGCATGTGTGTAATAATGGGCGAGACAGAGCAGTCTTTAATCCTGCAGACCGGTGTGTCTTTCAATTAGCCAGCAGGGCTTGTTCAGGGCCGGCTGGGGTCAGACTGCTATCACAATCTGCAGCTAATCCACTAGGGACTGATCAATGCAGAGAGGAGGAGAGAGGGGGAGGAGGGGTGGGAGGTCAGTGGGGGGGAGAGCAGGAGGAATGTTAAAGGTTATATGTTTGAGGGGGATGGAGGACAGAGGTTGGGTGCATCAGGACCTTTAGGCAGGTAAGAGATGGAGGCAGGAAGTAAGAGATGAACGCAGGATCGAAGAGGGAGTTCAGAGGGCAGGAGAGGATCGTTTTACAGACCAAATCGCCTGCATCTCCAATCTGTCCAGTGATTTATACCGCTGCTTTATTTCCTATTGACAGCAGTTTCATCCAGTCAAAACTTAGTGAGTGGGATCTGTTTATGCTATAATATTGATACAATAACATGAGGATACTCTTTAAGGTTCCTTAAGAAACCAGGTCAGTCCTCCAGAGTTTTAGTCGAGGTTTGATTTTAATTATGAGCGTCTCTTTTGTTCAGACGTGACAGATTCATTGCTGTAATTATTAGAATTACCATTTTCTTGTACCATTTCATCATGGGGGCATGCCACCAGTTTAAGTATAACACTCACAGGTCCATAGTAACAGTTAAACCGAAACACTGAACCGAACCGAACGAAACACTTAAGTTAGCAGCTAACAAGCTATGATGAGTGCTCAAAAGTTTGGGGTCACCCAGAAAATGTCTTTGTTTTTTTCCATGAAAACTGAAAACTGTTTTATTCATGATTGAGTTGCAAGATGAATCAAATTATAGTAAAAACATTGACAAGGGTAGAAATAATACTTTTAACCTGTACAAATCTCTAACTTTACCTCTAGATACTCAACCAGCCTGCGGAAGGATAATTTCATTGCTTCTCAAATCAGCACAAAACAGTTTTCAGCTGTGTTAACATAATGCTCAGGTGTTTTAATGATCAATGAGCCTTTCAACACTATAAATGTGGATTAACACAATGTGCCACTGGAACACATGACAATATATAATAGATATTTCATAAGAAAAGCAGCTGTTTCCAGCTTTAAAAGTAATTTACAACAATAACAATGTCCAGACTGTCTGTTATTTTAGTTTTTAATAAATGTGCTTTTCTGCCAAAAATAAGGACATTTCTAAGTGACCCCAAACTTTTGAGTGGTAGTGTCAGTTTTAAAGACACAGGGTTATATCTTGCTATTTATAAAGTGAGTCACATCTTCACATATAATGATATATAAAGTAGATAATTGCTGTGCTTTGGCCTTCAGTATGATCTTTGGGTACATTCATGAATGCACCGAGTTCATTAATATTGTTATATCCACCTTTTTGTTGGATACATTATGTAACAAACATTGCCCTTTTGGTGCATTTTCTGTGGGCTCGAGCTGTGTTTGGCTAATGTGTTGCTAATAGCCTACAACATTCAGTACAACTGTTATTAACTTTAACTCTTAACTTTTATGTGCATGTCCATTAGCCTAATTTCTACTTTTATGGGGATTTAATGTTGATCTTTCACATATGATGTGTTGATTTTTCCTGCCACGAAGGCCAATGTAACAGTCACTACCACAGTATTAAATCAGACCATTTTTTATGTCACATTTGGTCCAGCTCGTAAAAGTGCCGACCACAAAGGTCCCCCAGGCCGTACAGTCAATCCCCTCTGCCAGAAAAGAACATACAGTGGAGAGCTGACAGCCTTTAACACATCAATGCATATCCCACACATGCAGCAGACACTTTAATGATTGCCTCGGTGTCACTGCAGGAACATCAACAGCTCTCGTGTAACAACTCATGATATAAGCATGGAGCAAATCTGGGTTGGAGGGCATTATCGCTGTCTTGATGTTTGCTTTTCATTTTTGGTGCTCCTGATCATATTCATGAATAGGGCGTGAGGAGAGAGAGGTGGATAGAAGAGCAGAAAGAGCAGTGGCTTTAGAGAGCGGCCTTAATCCTCCACATTGGGTTTGCTGTTCGCCTCCCTCGCTGGCACCCCCTTCTCTTTTTTTACTGTTTTGAAAGGATGGAAGTGATCCATCTGAAATGAGCAAAGGCACGCAAGCACATATTCATTTCCCTCTCTCTCTTTCTCTTCCCCCCTCTTTCTTTCTACTCTCTTGGGCCCCTTTAACCCCACACTCCCCCACCTCCACCCCCACCCCCACCCCTTAGCCTTTCACTCTCCTCTCTTCCATGGTCCAGATTTGAAATGAGTCACCCAACCACAAACCACCCCATTTAAGAGGGAGGGAGGGAGCGGAGAGAAGAGGGTGGGGGGGGGGGCGGACGGAGGAGTGGAGGGTTACTTAGAGCGAGGGAGATGGATTGAGTGAGAGTGGGTGAGAGGGATGGAGACGGAGAGGGGAGAGGGAGGCTGATGGCTGTTTTTCACTCAGCTGGTTTTGTTGATCAGTATCAACAGCCAAGGTCTGGATCCAATCAGCTCCCTGCATTCAGCCAAGCAGAATAAGACTAAAAATATATTTGACAGTGCACAACCTTGGCACACACACACACATATATACAGTATCCAAACAGCACACATAGTCTCTCTCTCTCTCTCACACACACACACACACACACACACACGCAGCAGCAGCAATGCAAATTCAGTGCATAATGCAGCACAGGCAGGGTGTAGAAGCAAGAGCACTTACCAGGGTTTTGGATTATGATACATGAGTGTGCCTAGGCTCATGTGTGTGTGTAAGTGTGTGCGCATGTGCCCATGCATATTAGCTAGGGTCTGCACTGAATTAATGAAGCCGCAGACATGTAGGTGTGAGACATCACACTAATTACGCCAGAAGTGATGTAGCCTCGCCATCAATAATGTTCATTAAACCACTGAACCCTCTCAAGTTGACGGTTCTGTGTGTGTGTCTGTGTATGTGTGTGTGTGTGTGTGTGTGTGTGTGTTTGTGTGTGTTTGAAAGCGACTTGTTCACACGAGCAGTGAGTAAGCACCACAGTTGGATGATGGATCGCTGCAGATTTGCATTAAATGCTTCTTTATGTGGACACGGCTGGCTGACAAAGGCTATTTTTTATCATCTCTGCTGGCTCGAAGTTTCAAGCGAGCACTGAGGATAAAAAATACAAACCATCATCTCAGTCATAACTTGGCATCATTCAAATACTTTATAGCTCATGTGTCAGGGTTGTTTAAGTCAATAAGGTAATTTGATCCTTTCCAAATCAGTCTGAGATAAATTTACCCCCCCCCCCCTCATACATGGAGGGAACGTTTTATTAAAACTGTGGCATGTTTGCTCTTTTAGTGCAGTTGGTTTGGCTGAGTAGGTGAAGAGATTGCCATTAAAACTCCAACCAAAACCCTCAAAAGTAAGAGGCTTGCTCCAAGAGCCATGTGGTGCAGCTTGTTAAGAGAACACAGTGTGTTCCAACAGCAGGGCTTCACCCAAAACTTCAAGGTTGTTGTGGCACATTTATACACTGATGTCGATAGCTGACACAGAGCAGTTTCTCATCTCTGGAAAGCTCAGCATTAACAAATTGAACCCATGGGAAACTGCAGCCCGAACCGATACTCGGATACGTTTCTTCATGTGTCCTCACAGAGAGGGGGAATTATGGCAACGTTACTGGAACTGGAATCGCTTCTTTTCCAGTAATTCTTTAACCTGGCAGCATGTCAGCTTCCAAAACTATCCAGTAAACAAGCTAGCTGAGAGCCTTGTGCCTTTACAAGCTGCGGTTCTCTTGTCATCACACAGTGAGAAAATAAACTTGGCTTGTACTAAAGAAAAATGGAGGTGTGATTACATCCTCGGGCAGAGATCTGGATTCAAACCTCCTGTCTTTTATATTACAGGTTTGTTTCTGTAATCACAGGCCACCCTGCTGGCCCAGTGGGTAGTAAGTGCTCATTTGGCAAGTAGCAATCTGGGTTTGATTAAATCAGCCTTACAAAATGCATGCACCACTTGACTGCAGTCTTCTACCTGTAATAAGATTTAAAGGCTAATTGTGGAACTGTGCCTTGCAGACAGTTACAGGGGAGCATGACAGCGTTACAAGTCATCCTGTGATCCGGAGGCTCTCAACCCTTTTTAAGGTCACAGCACTGATCTTGCACAAGACACACATTTCCAAGGCAAACCTAATTATCCACTGCTAGAGGATGTCACACAGTTCTGTATAATCATAGAGGAGAAGGTTGAAAAATATGAGATCTGCTGGCTGAGAAGACATTTACATTTCACCTTGGGATATGTGTCTGGGCTCAGGTTTATACGCCTCTGTTGACAGATGAAAACTGTTCATTAGTAACCGTCAAGCAGCAACTTCTGGGCCTGAAGAGTGAAAGCCAATAGGATATTGCCTTAAACCTGCATTCTGTCTAATGGCCAGCAGGGGGCGACTACACTGGTTACAAAAAGAAGTCCAACTGTATGAAAGTCAGCTACTAGGACCCTACTTTTCACTTGGTTTATTCTTAATCACTACACAAGACTTCAAAACAGCATGATGTTAATTTTGAAATAAAACAAGGAATGTTTCATAAACAAGGAATCCCAATCTGTTTTGTGCATGCAACAAGATGACAACAGACAAAAACCAAGATGACCATGGCCAAAATGCCTATCTCTGCAAACCAATATGTCCATTATTTTTTATACAGTTTATTAAGATTTTGATTGAGAATAAAAGCATTCTTTCCTGATGAACCCACATGTATAAACTTTATAATAGCTTAAAATGCTCAAAGGTCTTACTTTTGAATATCTTTAGAGTTTAAGAAAGTAAAAACGAGTAAAGAAAGAAATGTTTTTGATAACAGTCTGACTTTGCATGATCACAACAGAACAGAAATACCAAGGAAGAGCTTTTTAAGGGGCAAATACCTTTCTTAATATTTCAGTATGAATTGAGCCAAAGCTTGAGCTGACCTTGTTCATGTCTGTGATTGAACAAATTCTTCAGACATAGTTGAGGATCTTCCACTTTACAGCACAAGTCATAGTTAAATATCAGTCCTTTTTTAGTCCCCGTTGCTGCACAGGTAGAGCTGTTAATGGTTTCAGTTTGTTCACTGTAACGTACACCGCAGGCGGTTAATATTGGGCTATGAACTCATCTGACTGCTGTAATTGGATGTTCATGTACCTAAAATCAATATCCAGTCGTGTTGCTTCCATTTTGTTGCCTTGTTTTATGGCTGCGTTTTACAACTGTACAGTTAATCTGCGCTCAGTAAAACTCCTGGCTGGAGTTCATTCCCTCCGAGGCCTTACATTCCTCCAGGGTTGTGTCAGAGTGGGATTTGTACACCGTGTGTGTGTTTGTGAGGAAGAGAGTCATGTCCAACACACTGGTTGTGTATCAAAAACATGTCAAAAGTAAGTTACGGTGCTTTTGTATGTACTCTGGTGTGTTTTGTGTGTGCAGGCTTGCACAAATTTGTATACAGGGTGTAATGTTGGTGCATTCACACTTGGGCTGAGGGTGGTTATTAAGGTGAATGGAGCCAGGAGTGGGGGGAATAGTCTGTGAGTGTGTGAGAGTCACTTATTGAGTGTTTGTATGAGCGACTGTGTGTGCAGCAGCTGGAAACTAAATGAGCTCCAAGAGGAAGGTCGGGAGGCACTTGGGAAACCTCCTGAAGTTCATAACCCCTGCAGGGTGCCACAGAATGGGAAAAACTTAATTAGACTACGTGTGTGTGTGCGTGTGTAGATTGTGTGTGATCTCATGCATGTAGATGCAACTCCCCCGTGTGCCTTTTGTAACTTTAAATGTGTGTTTTCTGCAGAAAAAAAGCAACGCAGATGAGCTTTCAAGGTGAAAGGGGGTAATGAGCTTGAAAGAGATGAATCTGCCCATTTATCTCAACTTGCATCCATCCATCTATCCATCATCTATCCATCCAGTCCTTTATCCACACCCACCCTCTTTCCCTCCCCCCTTTTCTCCTCTCTCTCTGTCTCCTTCCCGTCTGTCTGTGCTCTTTAGTTTTCATCCCATCTGCTTGCTCTGTGTCAGAAAGCATCCATTTAAAATCCTGAGAGTCTCAGAGGAGAGAGCACAGTGAGGCTAAATGGGCCAAGAAAAATGCCAAAAACAAGATGCTTAAAAAAGTCATTCTGACTCTTTCCTCTCTTCCTCCCTTACTCTCTTTCTTTCTTTTTGTGCGGTTTACAGTTTAGTTTCTCTTTTTCTTTCTTTCTTTCTTTTCTTTTCTTTTTACCACTCTGATTATTTCCTCGCTGATGAAAAGCGAGGGGAGAGGGAGCCGGAGATGAAAAAAGGCACCGGCTAGAATCTCTGATGAAGAGACAGAATTGAAGATGATTTAGGCAGGAAATTTCCTCCCTCACTGCGGCAACGAGGGGTTGCATGAGGAAATGATTGAGATCGTCATGGAAACACCGGTGGTTGGATGCAGGGGGGGGGGGGTGTGGGGGTTGGATGGGCTGTGTAAAACTTTGGTTGCGGGGCAAATGATGTGTGTGTGAAGTTCAGGGATAATCAGGGCTAATTGAATAGACTCTGAGTCTTGGTGTGTGTATGTTTGTGTGCATGTGTGCAAGTCTGTCTGTGTCACCAAGGGTAATTAAGCAGAGTGTGTGTGTGCGTGAGAGAGAGAGTGTGTGTGTGCGTGATGTACAACTGCTGTGGCTGGGTTAGAGATGTGACACAGATACACACTGAAGGCTTTTAGTGTCTAGTGGCTAATAGATGTCTTTGAGGTTTGTGTGAGTGTGTGTGTGTGTGTGTGTGTGTGTCTGTGTCTGTGTCTGTGTCTGTGTGTGTGTGTGTGTGTGTGTGTGTGTCTGTGTGTGTGTGTGTGTGTGTGTGTGTGTGTGTGTGCTGCTTATCTGTGTGTGAGTGAATGGAGAGAAATTTAGAGCATTAATCATTCATACAGTATGTGTGTGTGTGTGTGTGTGTGTGTGGATTTGTAGCTGTGTATATAAAGTGAGTGTGACTGATGGTGTTGGGATGTGTGCGTGTGTGTGTGTGTGTGTGTGTGTGTGTGTGTGTGCAGAGGTTTCTGTTGCCGAGTTATAAAGAGAGCCTGCATACTTAATGTTTTTCATTATGGTGCAACAATTAGTGCACAAATGGTGGCATAAAAACTAACTGAAAGCCCCATTAAATGTAACATTATTACTTCCTTAGTGTGATATATTTCCCATTTTAAACAATAAAGGATAATTTGAAACTGTAAGCCAGTAAACAGGGACCAGCAGGTAGGGTTTTTCGTGTTTGCAAAAACAAGTTATGCTGTTAAATTAATGAGAAGACACTGTAACTGTATAAAGTAAAGTTACAGGTTGCTGCTGCTGCTGCTGCTGGCAAGTTTTAGTTTTATACTGTAAATCTGATTTCTGGGTTGAAACAATATTGTGTTAGCTTTTGCATCCCTTAAATGTTTTATGTAGTATGTTGGTACTTTATTTGCAGGAGTTATAAACTTTTTACGGTAACACTTATTAGTTTGTATGTTAGTTTATAATTTGAGAAAACATTTAAAAGAAGTTAAGCACCCACAGCTGCGTCACAGTGGGATATTGAAAGGAAAGTTAAAGATGATGAGTGATGTGCTTTTACGGCTGACTTCCTATTGCCAGTATTATTATTATAATAATAACATGATTTGTATAGCACCTTTCATACGTAAAATGCAGCTCAAAGTGCTTCACAGTGTGGCGTCAAAAACCAGCAGAGGCAATGTGAAGTGCTTTACAGTGTGTCATTAAAAACCAAACACAATAAAAAAAAAACCATTAATAAAATATACAAAGACTAAAAAATGTAATTGAACGGCAGAAAAATTAAAAGTAGTAAAAATGGAAGTAGAAAAAGATAAAAAGAAAGTACACTGTTGTCCATGATGTTGGAATAATTTTGTTTTCAAACTCAATCCTCTGTTTATTCCTATTTAAATGTCTCATTAATCACTTCGGAAGAGATTGATTACTAAAGTTTTGAAAAGATGCAGACTTTATCTGCCAAAATAAATCACATTGTCACAATCATTTCATGGAAAGAGGTAAGAAATATTTTACTTTTTGAGCAACAGTAGGCTATACATAGCTGATTGCTTACATAAGTAGGTAGTTCTTCAATTGATTTTTCGAAATATCTTATGGTGAAACAGACATTTTTTTTACGAAGGTCTTACGATTACACTGAGCATGTAAGAAGCTGTCTACAGAGCTGGAGCCAATAAGCAATTAGCCTAGCTTAGCATAAAGCCTCAAAGCAGGGTGAAACAGCTAGCCTGACAATTTCTTTACAGATCTGGCCACACAGCAAACTAAATCTGGGATTTTGTTATATATTTGATCTGGAAACTTGCAAACAAAATAAGTTTCCAAACTGCAGCCGGCTGGGACATGCTACCAGTCAGCCACAGTAGAACCAAGAGCCCACTGGCGTCACTGTTTTGCAGCTCATATATCATATCATATCATATCATATCATATCATATTCAATGTTGAGTGTGTGTATATGTAAGGCAATATTTGCACAATGTGCAGCTAAAACCCAAGTTCCAAAATAGCTGGGACACTGTAAAAAACATGAATGCATATCGTATCTCTGTACTGTATTCAATAAATGAATGTAGGCTCAAAATGGTTTACAAATTATTACATTTTGCAGTTTATTTATTTTTCACAGCATCCCAGCTTCTTTGGAATAGGGGTTCTAAAAAGAAAAAGGAAAAAATAATCTGAACTGTAGTTTTTTTTTTTATTACTATAAGTGAACGTGTACCAGTACATTTTCTGTCATTACTGGGCAATTACCCTGTAGGAAACTGTACATGCTGGCCTTTTTTACTGTTTTAAATTGCTCCTTCACTATAATTGATGTTATTCAGGGTATACTTACGGACCCAGGTCAACATTTATGGTTTCTAAACACCTAATAGCCTTGATGCACTTTGCTACAGTTAGTTTTAGAAGAACACCGCATGCTCCTGGAACATTGCGTACTTTGTCATTCATGAATGAATGTTCATCTGATTCAGTCAGATGCAGCATGAGTAGCGCCCTGTCCTATAATAAACTGGAGAATTGCAGCCTCTTATATAATTTATTGACGTATGTCCTACAATTGGACCTTGTGAATCTCCTCCATGCTGCTCTGTTTGCACCTGTCTGCTCTGTGAAAAAGCACACGTTTATTTGTAAGATAAAATCCCTAAAAATGCCCCCTGTCGAAGTCAGCAGTAACGTATTGAGCTTGAGCTTGCTGTGTCAGTTTACCCTCAAATCCTCTTCCTACTGTACATCTGTGATTCTTAGTCCTAGTCGCCTCCGGGTCCCATTAACCCACCATGATAACATTTAGCCTCGGCCTCACCTCCCCCACCTCCTCTTACATCTGCCTGGATTATGAGCCTTTGCCTCCCAGACACACTGATTATATACATGGGGAGTGTGACTTCATTCTTTTTACTCCAGTTTGTTTATCCATCTATATTGCAAAAACATAAAACAAACAAGAAGAATAGTGTTTTTTTTACACATATGGTTCGGATGCAGATTTCTTCTGGAGGCAAAGATAAACCAAAGGTCAAATGTTTTAAAGCTCAGATAGGAAATGGCAACCATTTTTCATTCATTTGCATAAAAACTGAGAACATCCTCCATCTGCGCCTGCAGCACTGGTTTGAATATGGAAAGAGATGGAAAGAGACACTAAACTGGCGTTATAGACCCACGAACAGAAAAAGGTCTTTTTACATTGATGATGGAGTAATGGTGATGCTGTGCTTCTGTTCCTTGTATACCATATGGGTGGAAAAAAAAACATAATCATTGACTTTCTGATTAAGATTTCCTTTATTAGTCCTACAATGGGAAATTTCCAGTATTACAGCAGCAAAGTGGATAGAAAAATAACAATAAAAAGTTAACAAGCAGTATAAACTAGAAATATAAAAAAAGTATTGGCACTTAATGCATTTGTAAAAAATATTAGTTAAAAAATATATATTTTTAAATAAGTAAAAAATATTGTTTTAAATATTAGCAATATGTACATTTGTAAAAAAAATAGTAAAAAAAAATGAGTAAAAATATTTATTAAAAATATTTAAAAAATATTAGTAAAAATATATTTAAAAATATAAGTAAAAAATATGAAAAAGTATTAGCAATAAGTAAATGAGTAAAAAAATATTTTGGAAAATATTAGTAAAAAACATTTTTTTAAATATTGGTATTTTTTTTTTAATATGAGTAAAAAAATATTAACTATTTACAATTTAAACAAGTAGAAATATAAAAAGTATTAACAACTTAACCAAAGGAAATAAAATGTAGGAACATTATACATTTACACAATGTAGACAGTTAACAGTTAAAGATGTGTATGTATATATATATATATATATATATATATATATATATATATATATAAATTAAAAAAGTAACCTGCATGTTTATAGTGCTGATTGTAAAGTCTGACTGCTGCAGGAAGGAAGGACCTGCGATAGCACTCCTTTCACACTTTAGGTGCTGCAGCCTGTCGCTGAAGGAGCTCTCCAGTCCTGCCGGCTATTCTCTCTTCATGATTATGGCGTTCATAACCCTGAAGTTCAGCAGGTTGGCTAACTATAACTAGCTATTATCTGAATAACTGACACGGCTTATTAGAAACTCAACAAGCTGAAATAATATTCAATATTCCTTATAATTCCTTATAATATCGCTTAATTTCAGTCACCGCACTGTAGCCGCACCATTGTTCTTTATAAACTCTGCTCCAGTTTGACCGTACAAAGTCAAACCTGTAATTCTGGCACTGCCCACTCTTATTGAATGCAACTATTTACATTATGTGTGCCTCAGGCTCGGGTCTGGTTCATATAGCCAGCGTTCCAGGTTGAAGGTTGTCCTACTTATGCAGGAGAAACTCTGTAATTACTGTGCATCATCTGTGATGAACCTGCAGGCGTTCCTCCAGAAGACGCTGCAGCTAATAGTCCTGCTGACCTGATCATCGCAATTATTTGCAATTTGAGGAACCTGCTTAACTCGGTGTAGGAGGGGTTGCTTGAATCCCTAAGAAGCTGAGCTGCTCTGCAGTTCAATAAGCAACTGAAACCAACATTTAAATGATATTTTTGATATTTTCCGCGCAATGCATAGTAATAACTGAATTATTCAGGCAACTGTATGAGCCCAGCGGGGGATCCAGAGGCTCAGTGTGCAGCCGCTGAATGTAAAAGAAAATGTACCTGATGTCTCAGGTGCTTGTAGTATTACAGCATTCCACACAACAACAAGAATGAAGGCTAATTTAATGTAATACAGAAACTCATCTGCTCTGTTTAAGTGGGTGCTCTGAGAGAAGTAGAGACGTCTCATCCTTTTTATTTTGTCTTTTGTAACTATAAGGTGTTTTGATGTTTGGAGTATATGCATGGCTACATTTTTCTATGTCTTGTCCTTGACCAAAAGCTGCGTTTAATGAGAATTCCCACTGTGGAGCTTTTAGAGTCACTGCCTCTGGCTCATTATATGACTGTTGAAGCAGCTCGCTGTGTTTTCAGGACGGATTTCAGTTCTGAGGAGCAATGCACGAAAACAGAAAGAAGTGAGGTGGCGGAGAAGATGTAGAGAAGATTATTTAGATTTTACTATTTTCAACCCTCTCTCTCTCTCTCTTTCTCTCTCTCTGTTTTTCTATCTCTCTCCACCATTCTAACTCTTTTCACCTTGCCTCCAAACATCCCAAATCTTCTCATTTAGCTTATCCCTACCACAGTGAATGTAACTGAGTAGTAATGGATAGTTTTCATGGGCCCCTCTCTCTCTCTCTCTCTCTCTCTCTCTCTCTCTCTCTCCCCCTCTCCCCTAATCTCCTCCATGTACATGACACTAATACAGAGACTGATATAAGCTCCCCTGCCTCTCTCTTTGACATTTATCACCGTGCTTCTTAATGCAGGCAGGCTGCTGCTGTTGATGAGAAATAAGGATGACAAGCATGGCCTATTTTCTTGCTAACGATAGTCTCTCTGCTTTTTTTTTTTTTTTTTCTTCCTTTCACTTTTTTCCCCCCAGAAAATATGTTCATAGAACAGTGTTTACTAAAGCGTCTCATTGGGCGGCTGACGAGGATTTGACACTGACGTTGATCTGGCACATTTTTGTCAGAGCAAATCCACGATCCATTAGTGTTTTAGATTGTAATGAGTGATGTCAGAGAACGCCTGCAGGAAACCTTGTATCTGATAAAACGGTGCATGGTGTATGTATTTTTAGCATTTTCTACAGGCATTAAACAACATGGTGTCGTGCTGCCACATGCTCACATTGAGTCACAATTTACCATACTTTACCAAATCCTTAGCAGAGTTAAACTTATCCTGATCATGTAGTTTAAAGATGCCAGGCAAAAAGCAGTCATATCTTAAAGGAATATCTAGACATTTTGAAAAATATCCTTATTTGATTTATTGCAGAGATAAGAGAGAGTAAGTTGAGAAGATCAATATCAATCTCATCTCTGTTAGTTGTGTATGGAGCTGGAGCCAGGAAGCATTTACCTTACTTTATGCTCAAAGACTGGAAGCATGAGGAAACGACAGCCGACTGACACATCAACTCTTGTTAGTTTAAAACACAGGAGGAGTCCTGGGAAACCTGGACATTTAGAGACTAGTTTCCCAGTTATGGAAACACCCATGCACACTGTTACGTTTCAGACTGCTTTAGCTGACACAAACCAGAACAAAAAAAGCGCTTCTTTTCCACTCCGGCCCCTATGTCAGTCAACCTCGTTGTAGCAGAACCTTAAAGGAATTCTTCGAGCGTCGAGTCTGTTTCAGGAGCCATGAGGAGATTTCTCAGAGCGGCCCAGTAACCGACTCGCTAGCTGACTAACAATAAGCTGACAGGTTTTTGTTTGGTTTTGTTAGGACAAAATAGCTTCATGATAATGGGAAAGAGAGAAGAACAGGGAGAATGGACAGAATAGTATATCATGACAGTAGTCTTTCAATGAAACTGGAGTGTTTTGATAATGTTTTGCTGACAATATTGGATCTTTTGACCTGAAATAACTGGGGACATATGAGTGTAACTCCTGTCGCTGTTTGACTCAATTGAGTTGTGAAAACAAGATTGCTGCCCCGAGGCACTTTCAAACCAACTGACACTTGAATATTGCAATCCTTTTTTTTCCAATAAATTGCTTTGTTTTTCACTTAAGACTGGACATAAGTGTAACTTGGACAGAGGCCAGACAAACTTACTGCAGAGTCAGCTGATGGGTGCAGTTGTGGTATATAACAAAGTACATTTACTCAGGTGCTGTACTTAAGTACAATTTTGAGGTACTCATACCTTACTTGAGTATTTCCATTTTATGTAACTTTATACTTCTACTCCACTACATTTTAGAAACAAATATTGTGCTTTTTACTCCACTGCATTTAGCTGACAGCTTCAGTTACTTTTCAGGTTACCTAATTTGTTCATTGTTCTTCTTATATTATTCTATATTGCAATTGTTTTTGTAATTGTTTTTGTAATTTGTAGCAATCTGGAACCAGAATTTCTTTCGGGATAAATAAAGTCTTATCTTATCTTATCTTATCTTATCTTATCTTATCTTATCTTATCTTATCTTATCTTATCTTATCTTATCTTATCTTATCTTATCTTATCTTATCTTATCTTATCTTATCTTATCTTATCTTATCTTATCTTATCTTACACTTTTTTTTCAATTAAACCCAAAAACAGTACATTCAATCATTAAAATGAGCCCTATCTTTACAAAAATAAAACCCTGCTTACATAAATGCTTCAGTGATAATAATTGAATACTATATTTGTTATATCTGTAACAATCTGAGTGGGGCTGTTCTGCATAATGAGTACTTTTACTTTTGATACTTTAAGTACATTTTGATGCTGATACTTTTGTACTTTTACTTCAGTAAGTTTTGAATACGGGACTTTTACTTGCAGTTGAGTAACTTTGCAGTGTGGTATTAGTACTTTTACTGAAGTAAAGGATCTGAATACTTCTTCCACCACTGGATGGTGTAGCCATCAGCTGTAATGAACCAGGGAGACTCCATCATGAACTCTGCATCGTTAGAAGAAGAGGAACAACACTGCAGTTAAATGTGTCAACTCAAGGCCTACCTGTAAATTATCTGACCGTTGCAAGTGAGCAAGTGTCCTATGAAAGGTCCTGGAAACTATTATAAAAAATGGGAACCCTGTAAATGAGCCACCAGGACACCCAGGGCTCATGTTTTATTGATAGCAGGCAATTTTAGCTGTAATCATCCAATTGACCTCATTCTCTAACACAGAACGGAGGTAACGACCTTGCACTTATTACAAAGGCAACAAAGTTCCCTCACACAAAACAATTTCTGTTTGGAGATCAGTTATCATCGCTCAGCTTTGGAGGTTGAGACTGGAGAGAAATGGTGCTGCTCCTGCCCGTGAGTTATTGAAGAAGAACATGCCAGCAGTAATGGGCTTCTGTAGGAGTGTTGTTCTTTAAAGCTCTTACAGAATGATAGATTTTTAGGCACTTGATTAACAAAAGAACGACAGCCACCAAAGGGCCACCACAAAAGACCATTATTCAGCTGTCTCTTAATAAATACCACTAATGCCTAAATTATAAATGGCACAATAAATATAAATAACGTTTTGGCTCAAGCGTTGGGTTTCCTTGCCAGTCGGTAAGTTTGCAGAGAGAGAAAACTAGGACAGGCAGAGTTGGACTCCTCATCCTTAATGCCTTCTGTCACTTCAATTGGATATCACCAGACACTGTCCCCTAATTTAGACATCATATCCTCTCCCAGGAGCCCCGCCTCATTCCCCCAACCCGTCTGTCTCACCCTGGCATCACCCCTCCTGCATCCCCATGTGAGACCAGACCAGGACCGAGTTAGAATCCAAACCTCTCCTCTCTCTCCATCCAACACCTCTCCTAGTTTCCTCTGCTCCTGCTCAGTTCTTCTCCTCTTTCATCTCCCCTCTCTCTCCTCCTACACCCTCAGAATGAACAATTTGTATGAATCACAGGATTTCAATCCAGGCTCACTTATATGTGACATCCCCCCACTGGTTTTTGTTAACATACTCGCCAGCACCGTACAGATTATTATTTGATGTCCAACATGATTTCATTGGGAGTAAAAAAAATGTCATTCTCTCACTGCTGCTGCCCTGGCACATAACCCCACACAGCGCTCATTTCAGCCAAGCTCAGATTGTTTGATTGGCATTCACTGCTGTGTTTGCCAGGAGTGCTGGCAGAACCTCGCTGTTATTTGCATAAAACAGGAAGGGGTTCAAATTTCCCTGCTGTTCTGCGTTCCGCTGCCCTTGCTGCACCCCAAAGAAAAATCAGCATGCAATTCACAGGAAAAAAAAAAGAAAAACCATAAGCTGGCCTGGTGCAGCTCCACACTATAGGCTCAACACTTCTCCTCGCCTGGTTTGACACTTTCTTTTCTCTTCTTTTTAGCCCAGCGTGAATCCACTCATACAAATCCTACACTATCTGAGCCAGACCTCTATTCTCTCTCATATTCCTGCAGAGAATCCTCTTATAAATGTCCTGGCATGAGTCTTGCTCCGCAGTGTGAACCTTTTACCTTTGTGTGCAGCTGATCAGTGAGATCTGGACTCGGTCCTGGGCTAACAGCAGGCGAACACTCTGCCCTGTGGTTTGACTAGCTGACCGATAAGAGAGGCATGGGGAGGAGGCAGAGGATGGGAGGACGAGGGGTGTGAGAGAAGGGGTGAGGAGTGGGTAGAATTAAGAAGACACAGAGGGTAAGATGGGAGGGCGTCGAACATTATGGCACTCTCCAGGCGCGACTGTGTGCTCTTTTCCACTGAACCTCTTCAAATAACCCCTCTGCTTGTCTGTCCTGTGTGTCTGTCTCTCTGTCTGACTGTCTGTCTGTGTGTCTTTGCCGGGCCGATACCTCTAACCTCTGGCAAAGACAGCACGGGGCACAAAACCAACTGCTTTTTTTGCTAATGTTGTTACCTCATCTCTCATTTTTGTTTCAATCTTGGACTGAAACAAGAGTGGAGAGGCAAACTTGGCTCACACCAACATGAAGTATAGAGCGAAGGACCGTTACAGTAGTAAAGGCTTTTCCCCAGCTGGCAAAGGGGGGCGGGGCGACAGAAACTGAATTGCCAGCAGCTGGACAGACATGTGTTTAGAGCAAAAATGTCTCTTGCAACAAGCCGCTGGGAGAAAGTGAATGAGTCCCATTCAGCCTGATCCCAGCAATGACTGACTGCACCCTCACAAAGGGATTACACTGAGAAGAACATTACTACACACTTGTAAGAGGATTGTAACACACGTAGAGGAAGACACCACCACTTTCACTACAGCACACTTACAATACAAGAAGAACTGTGAATACCTCCTCCAAAACTGAGCAAGACTTCCTTAAAAACAGCCATCAATTCCTGCCCTTTTTTTCTTTTCCTCCACCCATTTTTCCACCCCTCCTTCCAACCCCTTCATCCCCTCTGCAGAAGCCCTGGAGGACCCGTCCAGTGCCGGCGTTGTGGCGGGCGCCGTGATCGGTTCCCTCCTGGCCCTACTATTGGTTGTCGCGCTCATTGCCGTTCTCCTGACGCGGAGCCGCCGGCAGCAGAGGCGCGGCTACCCCAGCAGCGGGGACTCCATAGCGACTGGAAGTGGCGGCAGCAATGGCGGAGAGTACGGGAACAAAGCCCGTCTGCTTTTCAGCGGGACGGGCAACAGCGCCAGTAAGAACGGGACGGGCGCCAACAACAACGGGCCAATCTACACGTACCGCGAGGGCTGCGACGCCACGGGGACTCTAACGGAGAAGGCTAACGACTACCACCATCATCACCTCCACCACGCCTCCATCGGCAACCCTCCCTCCGCCCACGACATCCTCCTCAGTGGCGAGATAGACGAAGCCGAAAGGAGGAAGTTCGACCTGGATGACAGCATGGAGGAAGAGTACGACAGGTTCGGAGGCGGGAACATGCTCGCTCCGACCTATCACGTGCACAGAGGCCACGGCGGAGAAGAAGAGATGGATGTTTACCTGGACGACGACATGGAGTCTCAGAGAGACGGCTCGGTCATTTCCCGGACTGCCATTTATGTCTGAGGACGGAGAGGAAAGGAAAGGAAAGGTGAGCGCTGAGAATAGTGAAAGGAGACGTGGTGGAAGAAGAGCGGCCTTCTTCACCACCAAACAAATCAACATCGCCTCCATCAGCTAAAAACCTTCCTGCTTCACATTCCCGATCGAAGAGTTTCCATCAGTTGCGTGCTCTCTGCTCGACACCGAAAATGAGGATTAAAAGAAAAATGATATAAAGGAAAAAGTTTTTGTGAAGCTGGTGAAGGCAAACGTGTGAAGCAGTCGTGGCTGAATATGTGACTGTGTTTAATCATGGAGACAGATTTCATTCAGTGTCAGCCGAATATAACAAAATGAAAAAAAAAAAAAAAACTGCAAAAAGCAAACAAAAACCACAGCAACTCTGATGCAACGCTGCTTATTGCTACGTTCCTGTTTCTTCAGCTTTGCTAGTGTGTGATTGTGTTGAGTGACTACATTGTTTGTATTTTATACCAGAAAACGTATTATCTGCAAAGCTGGGAGCACCATAACCACTATTCCAAAAACAGCACTATTCAAAAATCGCCTTCCTGTTTCAAAATAAATCAGAAAAAATCATCAAAACGCTTCATTAAACTGTCCGAACGGCTTCTGTGGATGTCTCCGCGTGCTGCAGACTCTTCTGACGGCCCCGAGACGTCACCGCCATCGTTTTTTGAAACTTGAAAAGCCAAGCTTGATGGAGTTTCTCTTCGTCGCAGTGAGGACTTTTTTGGGGGGGCTTACAGTGACTCTGGGTTCCCGCCCCCCCTGTGACACCACCTGGTCTCCTGATGGGTGCCGCCGGAGCGTGGGGCCAATAAACTTAGTCACATAACAGACTTAACATTGTGTGCTAATGTGTGGCTGGCTGTGGTGTTAATGATGTGCATCATCTATATATTGGGCGCCGTCTCACTATAGCACAGTTGTTGTTATTGTTCTTGTTGTAGCTGTTGTTGTTGTTGTTGTTACTGTTGTGTAATGGTGTTGATCTCGCTAAGGAAAAGACGCACCGGGAGCCTTGGGGGTTTCACACAATCCCACATTGGGTCGGTAATGACTCATTTAATGGGTAAAAACTCTACCGACTCTTTTTCTTCTTTAAACCTCTTCTCATTTTCTATATTTCCCCATTTCTTTTCCTCTCCGTCTCATTTCTCTCTGTTCCACACGCGTCCTGCACCATTTGTGTGTTTTGCTGACGCTCTGTCCCACACGCATTACATCTTTCTCTCATTCTGCTCTTTCTTTATTTACATAATGGGCGGCTTAGAAGAGTGCCGCAGCGACTGTGTGCAGGGAGAAGGGGATAACTTGTATTTATATTCCTATCTGGGTCGCATTCAGCGAGGCAAAATATTCACCGGCTTTGTTGGAGGCTGCTGTATTTCATGTATTCATTTTTTCCATGTCCTGCAGAATGTTCTCAGGCTATGTGCCGGATTATTCCATGTTCTCTGCGCTGATTGGGCAAAAAGACACGGTCTAAGGCACATTTCAAGAAAGGAAGTAAAACAGGCTAAATAAAATCTCTAACTACCGAGCCCTTTGTTTCTTGTACAACCGGAGGTGACGCTACAGTTTCTCTTAAAGTAAGTGACACATTTGCTGACAGGGTGAAACTGTAATAAGATCTCTGAACATTTAAGGGAACGTATAATGCTCCTTCTCAGGTTTGTACTCATATTTTGGGTCTTTACGTGCTTTAATGTTCAAAAAACACATTCTTTTCTGTTGCTGTCAATCTGAAACGCTTCATTTAAGCGCCTGTCTCTTTAAGCCCGCCTCCTGAAAGAGCCCCGTCTGCTCTGATTGGCTGAAAAATGGGAGTCAAATCTTTAACAATCTTCACAAATCCAATGTTTCCTAACTTAGGCAGCCCACGAAAAACTAACTGGGTTGTTTTATGACCGTTTTGGGGTTATTAGACTTAAATGTGTGTGCACAAGCCCTGAAAAGGTGAGTTTTTCATTATATGTCCCCTTTAAGATAGTACTAAACATGCAAAACTGGATTGGAAAGTTGCAATTTTTAATTTTAATGATTTGGAGACTGAATGATTTGTAATTAATTTTCGGTACTTTTTAGAAAAAGGATGGCTCGAGCTGAGAACTGAGACGCAGCTCTTTTGTTTCTGGAACACATTTGCCTTATTATGTCTCAGCTTTTACCTTGTCATCTTCTTCTTTTTTTTCTTCAGAGCACCGAATTTGCAATTTCTCAATTAACTGTGGAATTATAACTTGTCTTTTTTTCCTATGTCTGGATGGTTGTGAGGTGCCACGGGGAGGTTTTTCATGACAGGCAAAACCTGCTCTGAGATTTATGGAGAGCCTGTGAAAGTTAGAAAAAGGAGATGTGAGCGAGGCCGCAGCTAAAGAGAAATGAAAAGAAGAACAAACTAGTCTGGTGCTGCATGCTTCAGCAGCTGAACTGAGCACACCCTCTGCTTTACAAGCTCACTGTGTCACATCACAACCGCACACTAACTGTAGACATGCAGTGTCTGATCGAACAACTCTGGTGGCTGGAGTCACTTCGCAGTATATATTCACAGCTCTGTTATGTTAATTCAAGTGATATTTATGAGAAAGGATCTGAAAAGGGAATCTGGTGAACTTCAACTCTGGAAAGGTCAATGCATTATAAGTGTGTAAACAGGCCTGTAAATGAT
This sequence comes from Centropristis striata, assembly GCF_030273125.1. Lineage (NCBI taxonomy): Eukaryota > Metazoa > Chordata > Actinopteri > Perciformes > Serranidae > Centropristis > Centropristis striata. Next base: position 16,355,025 of record NC_081530.1, read on the forward strand.
CTCATAAGTCTCGTCCCATTTGATTTACTCATGCCTCATTACAATGTAAGAATATATTGTAATAATAATTAAGATGTTATAACTCAATATGAATTCTGTGGCTTTAAGATCTGAACACAGACTTTTCAAAAAGCTGATTTTGTTTAGTTAAGGAAGACGGTTTCAGCTCTGCTTCCCACGGAGTCCTGAGCAGTTCCCTTGTTGTTGATTGTTGTTGAACATTATACAGTGTGCAATCTGTTATTCTGTAAATGAGACAGTTATATCTGCTATGTTCTAATGCATTTCAGCAGAGACATTTCATAATGTTTCAAAGTGTGTTCGGACAGGTTGCCAATCTTAATCTCAAAGTGACTGAGAAACAGCCATTCTGTAACTTCTGTTGCCACACGTGTAGTAGGACTTGTTTGTTGTGTCACTGCAGTACCGTTTGGATTCAAGTATTGAAGTGTGTTTTCAACTCTGCAGGGTGCATGCATGCTCCAAGATCCAGACTTTTAAACTCTACAGAACAACAGTTTTTATTTGAGATTCATCATTTAACCCCCTGAACCCCACCAAAATGTTTCCCGTTTTCTTCAAAATTCACTTTATTCCACACGTCTCATTTAAAAATCGCCAAAAATAAATAATGTGGAATAACTAAATCCTGTTAAAAACAGTAAAATTCAGCACTTTTGAACGAAACTGTGAAGCCATGATCGATTCTGCTGAGTTCTACGGTCTTGTGGTAAAAAAATCATTGAAAATCAGAAAGAACTGCATGCTGTTTACACAGAGCAGAGAGGAGAGGACAGGCAAGATTGGAAATACGAGGTTGTTAAAATACAAAAAGTTCAATATGTATAGTAAAAAAAAAAGATAAATAAAACAGATATATTTGTGACACTTTGGGCACTTGGATAGGTATTTTAAATATAACATCCATTTTATTCCAATTTTTAAAAAATGATTTATCTGAGAAATACAACTATGATGAATGACATTAAAACTAGTTATTCTGCACAAAAATCATTGAAAATAGTTGCTCCCATTTATAACAATGATTGTGCTGATTCTGTAGAGCTGCAAGACTTTTATATTGCAGTGAACCACAAGGCCACAGAGAGTAAAATGTAAAATTAGCCAAAAAACAGCTTTGGGGTCCAGAGGGTTGAATAAATAATATATGGTGGAATGTCTCCAGGTTACAATTTGAACCTCCAATTTAAAGATAATTTGCTACAGTTATGTTATATTTGATACACTCTCCTGTACATCCCGAATGTAAAACATCTTCTTCCCTTATTGGGCTTTAAAATGTTAATGATTTTCGGCCTAAAAATAAAATCCCTGACTTTTTGGAGTTTCATCTCTCTCCAGCACATTTACCCTCTATTTGGCCATTGTATGCCTCAGCACATCTTTCCTCTGGGGGATTTCTTGCAGCAGCATTAATTCTAAACAGTCGACTCTGATTACAACTTTGGTGCCTAATTAGTCCCAGAATCTTGTAGCGTGCATGTACCCTTGGTGAGGAAACTCATCATCAGTCATAACTTTTGTTTTTGCACAACCCATTTTCAATAAAAAAAAACCTTTCTGAAACAATTCTCTGTGGGGAAAGTGGTAATAATTAAGCCGAGTCGTGTTATCCGTCTATAAATACCAGCCTTCCACACCTCTCTCACTCCTCAGGACTTCTCACAGAACAACGCAGCGTAGTGCACCTGCTTTGGGATATTTAGCCTCCTCAACAGATCTGCTACAGGACATGTTTCACGTTTTGCTAACTCATCGAGAAGTACAGTCCCTCTCAAGTTCAAACACTTCCACACACCTGGAAGCTGCCTGTTACATAACACGTTTGCCTGCTGTGCAAAAACAGCACAATTGAAGGCCTTGCCTTGTATCTGGACATGTTATCTGGATCATTTAGTTCTGGTAAATCGGTGTTCACATGATCTCAATTCTGCCTGCATTTTGATTAGATCTCAATATGCAAATTAGATAGATGAGGCTGGTGGACTTGCCCGTTCCTGCTACTTGTCAGGTTTGCTTAAATAAATCAGCAGGACGAAGCGTAAGGTTGCTTTTGTTACATTTTGTTCATGCTGTACAGGCTGTATTTTCACCTGGGTGATATCAGAGCACAATGCATTCTGTGTGCATTTACACTTACTATTCACACGTGGTTTTCTCTTCCAGATAAGATATGCATACCTTGCACAGCAGCTGGGTTCTCATGATATCACAAGATCTTGCGAGAATCTCACAAAAATCCATCGTAGTAGGACTTGTTTGTTGTGTCACTGCAGGACCGTTTTAAGTGTGTTTTCAATGCTGCAGGGTGCATGCATGCTCTAAGATCCAGACATTTAAACTCTACAGAACAACAGTTTTTATTTGAGTTTCATCATTTATCCCTCTGGACCCGACCTGAAATCAAAATGATTTACATTTTCTTAAAAAATCTCTTTATTCTGCAAAAACTTTAAATTCTGCGCTCCTTGGCAACATTGTGAAGCCATGATTGATTTTGCTGAGTCGTACCATCACATGAAAAAAATTCACTGAGAATCAGACAGAATGCAGGCTGTTTACACAGATCAGAGAGGAGAGGACAGGCGATATTGGAAAGATTGAAAGATAGTTTCTTTTTAATGTGTGTATTGACTCAATGAAATTGGAGTTAATAGATGACTGCAGAGAACGATACTTCAAAACCACAAAACAAAGACTTGAGTCTTTTTCTTTCTTTTATGTTGAAGACGTTTTAAATGCAACCTTGATACAGATCTAATAGACGTATTGAAATGTGTTTGTATTCATCTTGGACGTGAGTTTATACGATTTAATCATCCTTAAATAAGTCTTTGTTGAATTTGTCTTCTTGCAGTAAGTGTAACAGACTGTCCCAGCAGCCTGTCCGGTGAGTTGGAAATGGGGTCACGCCAGTTACAAGCGTCCCTCTGTGATCTTTAGCCTGCTGCCCCGCCTCACATGGCGCGTGCTCTGGGAGGTTGCAGTCCTGAGCGCTACCTCTGTAAAGTCTTGTCCTTGCTGCGGCGAGCGTGGCGCCCATGCTAAGCAGAGGACGCTGTAACAGGTCACTTGGCTCTGTCAGGGGGGAAAGAGAGTGGGAGGGTGGAGGGTGCAGGATGAGGGTGGTAGCTCAGCGCTCCATCTGGGGAATACCAAATAGGCCACGAGAGAAGGGAGAGAAAAGGAGACTTTTTTTTTCACAGATCAGAGAAAATCGAGAGTTAAAAAAGACGAGAGGCAGAACAGAAACAGAAACCTCAGCCCCTGCCGAGAGGATGAGAAGACATGAGAAGAGACCAGGTTTTCTGTAAACCACCTGAGACCGAGGAATGTTTGAAACACCGTCAATTATTCACCATCGAGCCTGGAGTTAGAGATGGGCAGATTTGTTACTTGTAGAGCCCAATTGGTTGGCTGCGGCGTAAAAAGATGACAGAAAGTGTGTGAAAGGAATAAGAGATTTGGCAAGATGGGATTTATAGCTCCAACAATGAAAGCTGGAGGTAGGCAGGAAGCCTCGGAGGAGTATTTTTGAGCACCTCTTCGCTTGGCGATTGGCTGCTTCCACCCAACGACAACTGACAGTCCCTTTCAACCAGGCCAATTAGTAAAAAGATGGCCGTCCTGTTTAGCTTTCCTCGGCGCAGTCTATCGGCAACAGATCTTTTTAATTGTAAAGAAATGTTGAGCAGCACTCTAGGGACCCGTGTGCAGGGGTGGAATTGTATATATCCTTCTTTTCTCATATTCCCTCTCTCTTTGCTCCAGCTTTAGCACCCGGTACAAGCTGTTCTCTCCATGTTTAATTCAGCAGAAGGCATGAAAGTGTTCCGCATTATCTCTCCGCTTCACTCTAAAGGAGGAGGAAGACGGCGAGATAGAAAGAGAGAGAGAGAGAGAGAGAAAGAAGGGGGATAGAGGGGAACGGAGTAGAGAGAGAGGAGGAACAGAGAGGAGGAAGAAGAGGCCTATTAGTTATTGAACTCGGCTTTTGTTGTTAATCCAGTTAAAGCCGAGCCTCTGCCAGGCCAGCTGAGACTCCAGCAGATGTGGATGAAGTTTCCTCCTCCCAGCGTTGGTTAGAAGAGGTCTTATTGTACTCTGTAACCAATTTACTTCAGGCAGCGGTGTCCTGCTTTCCTCTACCTTCTCCTTCTCCCACTGTGCTGCTCCTGCAGTGTTCTGGGCTATACTTAGGGATGTAATTCGTCATGGATTTATTTAATTTTTTTGTTTCTGTCCAGGTTATTTCAGGTTTTGGGTATGCATGTTCATATGAATGGCCATTTATTTCAAATGGATGTCTGCTATTTTACTCTTTCTGTGGTGTGTGCAGTTTCAGCTGTGTCCCTGTGTAACACTGGTTTATAGGCTTATTAAAGGGATTGGATTCAGGATTTAACACTATTAATCGCATAAAGGTGGATATTGTTTTTCGTAAGTAGATTTTGTCAAGTTTGTTCTTGTACTTCTACTTTGAGTGGCAAGGGGGATCTACTGTACATCCTGTATCTACAGTATGTACACTTTTCTGCTCACTTGAATCACATTTGACTGTTCATTTTCCTCCTAAACAATGGAATTAGTTTGACTAAATCCTGATTTAAATTTTTCAAGAGATTACATCAAACCTGGAAAGTTTTTCTCCTTCCGAGCAGTCTTATGCTGTTAACATAAAGATATTGATTATAGTTCACCATAGATTCCCTTACCAATTGGTCCCCCTTTATAGAGAATTAAGGGTTGTGGACAGTGGATTTTTAGGGGGAGATAGCAGGTCAACAGTAGATGTCACATAGAAACGGTGGAAACCATCTGAAAGCTGGAACCTGAAGATTAATTTGAGATAGAGCTCAGCACTGTGTGTCAAGTTGTTCTAATCAGAAAACTGTCATAAAAATGACTTAATTATTTAATGAAATCTATTAAGATGTGCAGTGCTTAACAAATGTGTTAGACCACTGGTTTATACCACAACTGTCCTAAATTAACAGCATAATCCATTTGTAATGGTTAATACACCAGTATGTAGAAGCTCTGTAGCCAAAATTATATTTTTAATGCTAAGATATCAATTATTATTATCCATGAATTTTCAAATGTACTGTTGTTTGTAAAAATAAAAAATAAATTAAAAGTTAAGCACATTATTATGTCTTGATTAAAATGTCAAATTACAGTGATTTACTGTACAGAAAAATTAGTTTTAGTGTTGAATGTTCTGCTCGAATAGTTTCTGACTGCTCAGAGAAGCCAAGTGGGCCGGCTCAAATCTGGCTATAGAAAAGTGAATTCAGTTTGTTATTTGCCAAATAAATAACAAGAACATTTTTAATTTCAAACAAGCTTTTGAAAGATTTCTAAAATATTTGTTTTTTTTGTTTTCATGACAGGTGGTCTCATACATTTGTAAGCACTATAAAAGGGTTTAGAATATTAATATATGCCTTTCTAAAGTCCATTTCTATGCTCAATTATATTGTATTTCATAAGTTGTTGATGCAATTTTTGGGCTCATTTTCTGCTGAATTCTGCCATTTTCTTAATATCGAGAATATGCAAAAACAGTCCAAAACCCCTCAACACAAGACCTTTGAAACAGCATTTTAAAAAAATCCATGCTGGTATTTTATTTCAAAAACACTTGATTTTACTTTGAGATTTCTATATACGTCCTGATGCTGCTCTACTTTGTGGTTGTGAAGAACCTGTTGTCTGTATACTAAAGAATCAGATGGTCTCACCAAAATTCATTTCAATTCTAGTACTTTCAGCTTCCACAGTCAAGGAACCTTTATTGTGTTTTTTTTTTGTCCTTGTTGCAACCTTCTTCAATTTGCAGGCCCCTGTGTTCACTCCGGCTCTTCAGTGTGAGTGGTGCTCAGCTGTCCTCCCTCTTATCAGGGAGTAGAGTCGTCTTCTGCTCAGTCATTTCAAACTAAAAGAAGACTTTTCAACTCACTTAAGAATCCTGGAGCATTTCTTTAATGGATTGGATCTAAAGAGCTCTTTATATCTGCTGTTTCTGACCCTTGAAATCCAGGATTCCTGAGAGCTGAGCCATTAACTTGATTCAGCATTAATGTGGCGCTGTAAGGCTGTCAGCTGGAGATGCTCGACTTCATCTTTGATGGTGACCTTAACACTGATGTTCAGACAAAGGGGCTTGTGTCGCCTTGTTTTGTTCTCAAATGAAGCCACTTTTTATCGTTCATCTTTTTGGTGAAAGACATTCCGCCTTTTATTTCCTCCTGCCTCGAGGGCCCCAGCTCTCTTTATTCCCGTCTGAATCAAAAGTCCCTTTGACGTTCCAACTTGTGCATGAAACACTTCTGATTTTATGTGGTGCCAACCGAAGAAACTGCATCACCCCCATCCTGGCATCACTTTAAGGGTCTGAGTAGTAGTGCAGCAGCTTTTAACCTCTTGTGAACCCGAGTGTTACTTTGGATCTCTTCAGAGTGACCCGGTCAGTGATATGTTATTATATATATAAACTTTATTACAGGCTCTCGACCCAATAGCAAGACATACAACATAAAAAACAACAGATACATAAACACATACAAACGTACTCTATTATTGAGAGCTCTACCAGGAAAATCTGCACGTTGGCAATAGTACAAGACAGATCGAGGTAACTCTGAATGAATTAAACCACAACATCTGTGATCTTGACGCATGTCTTTTAACTTTTGTGTGATTGTGAAGGTCCTGTGGTAAAATACTGATTCAGCATTGCACTCTGGAGTCATCATGGACAGTTTGAAGAAATACATACAGTGCTTAACAAATGTATTAGACCACTGGTTTGTGCCACAGCTGTCCTAAATGAACAGCATTAGTAATTACCTAAATCACATTTTACATTTCTGTAATGGTTAATACAGCAGTACGTAGAAGCTCTTTAACCCAAATGATATTTTAATGCTAAAATATAATTATTATTCATCCCAGCTGACATTGGGCGAGAGGCGGGGTTCACCCTTGACTCTCTCATTCACTCCTACGGGCAATTTAAAGTCACCAATTAAACCTAAGTGCATGTTTCTGGACTGTGGGAGGAAGCCGGAGTACCCGGTGAGAACCCACACTGACACGGCCGGAGTCGAACCAGCGACCCTCTTGCTGTGAGCACATTATTCCATCTTGATTAAGATATCCAGTTATAGTTATTTACTTGCATTCCTGAACAGAAACATGAGTTTTAGTGGTTGAATGTTATGCTGATTAATGTCTGACTTCTCAGAGAAGCCCAGTGAGCCGGCTTGAATTTGGGTATAAAAAGGTGAATTCAGTTTGTTAATAGCCAAATAAATAACAATAACATTTTAGTTTCAAACAAACTTTTTAAAAGATATTTATGAAAGAATTTTAAGATATTCATGTTTTCTTGTTTTTACGAAGGGTGGTCTAATAAATTTGTTAAGCACTGTTTATTTAAAATCTGTGCAGAAGAAACAGCGATACAGATCTTTTTTCTGTTCATCCTTCCTTTTCAAAACTTGGCATCTTGGAAGGAGATTCAAATGTTGTAAAGCTAAGAGTCGGCTTGAGCAACTCTTATTATCCTCATGAATGATATCTTATGAAAAACGACAATTCTATTTACTGCTTTGAAACTGTTGCACAATTGCTTTATTAAGCACGTGACAGACACTGGGTTTAAAAAAAGTCATAAACATGATGAAGGGGAACAACTTGGCTAAGATTAGGCAAAAACTACTCTGTAAAGGTTAGAAAAAACATCAGGGTTTGGCTTAAAATAATTACTTTTGACACAGTTATAGGTGACATGTCATCTTACAGAAGTTGATTCAAGGGTAAACTTAAAAATGGGACACATGGCCAGCTGTCTTGGGTCAAAGTCTGGAGTTTGTTGGACATACCAGCCCTTCAGCTCATCCTAAACAGACTTTCTTGATCTTTAGATACATTGCTTCACTTCCTCCTTCCCTCCCGTCCCGTCATATTGACTACCGCCACTAGAGGGCACTGAATAACAAATAACATCAATATGAGTCATTATAAGCTGCAGCTCCTGGCTCTTGATAAATGTAATCTACAAATTAAAGTCCATTAGGTATAATTACGAACAGTTAAAAGAAACAGCCTGAGCCACTAGATTCATGCAGAGATAAAGGCGGTGAAACGGAGGTCAAGGAAACATTCATTTTCAAATGTTTGTCACTGATTAAGTGCCATCACTTGAGGACATTTATCAGACATTGTTCAGCTCTTCTACGGAGGCTACAAAAGGCTTTATACAAATGCATATATAGAGTCACAATCCCCGAGGCCTGTAAACAGAGTTTGATGTGTAAAATGTGTAAAATTCTCCTTTAAAAACCTCCTTATCTCCTCTAACCTTTAACTTGATCACAGTTAGTATCACAATGTCAATGAGTTATGGTTGTATTTGAGTGGTTTTCTGCCCTCGTATGTCTCAGTTGTACAGCTGATTATAAATATTTTTAATCAAGTTCAAGGAAAGTGCAAAGTACGCCTGCAACAAAAGAAGAAATGACAACTAAAGCAGAGCTAAATTACTTAAATTAGTAGATTTAAAAGGAGCTATACATTTTGCACTGACAGTGAACTCAACTGTTCCCTTTTGTTGCTTGACTTGACCCAAAATAATCTATTATGCAACATTTTGACTATACTATAAAGTGACACTTCAGACTCACTTCACAGAGCAATCCGGACCACTCTCTTTAATACGATGTTGAAGTGAATTCAAAGCCCTTAAATGCAGTATTTTGGGGGCTTTGGCTGTTTGGATTTTCCTTGACACACAGAAGTAAACAGATCAGAGTGTCATGTTTTGGCCAACTGGTTAAATTTCCATGAGAAGAAATGAAATCAAAGAAAACACACCTCCAAAGCCCTCTGAGACAAAACCTGTGATTTCTAGCTGTGGAAATAAAATTGACTTGACTTTACCACGAGAGTTTTCAAATCCTTGAAAGGGTCTGGTTTTGAGGGTTTTATGTAAAATATATGGCCTTGACAATTCTAGATTTCTGTGGAAAAAAAAAGATTAACCCAACCAATGATGTATCTCAGTTCTGTCGACTTACGTCCAAGGATCATCATCCACACCTGGGAACTGTGTATAGATGTTTTCATACAGCAGCTTTAAAAGGAGTGTTTGTTTACACTGCAGCTTCTATAAGTCTTCACACACAGCCTGACACGGGGAGTCCTTGAGAATCAGTAGTTTATTAAATCTGACGTATAGGGTCAGAACCGGGGCGGCCCACCGCATTACTTTAGTTGCTATAGCTTCAATAAGATATGGCTGAGCAACTACAAAGTGAAGGCTAAAAAAAATGAAAATAAAGGTATGTTGTGTTCATTTCTCAGGGTCAGCAATAATGTTCCTGGGTCAATTTGAGATGTTTATTTATGCAGAAACCAAATCCCAATAAACATTGTTTATATTTGACTATTCACTCCATTACTAACAATCTCAATCAATATTTAGTGCAATCGTGTTTTTTACCTCTCTCAATTCACTAATTTTTCAGAAAAAAAGCATGTTAAAACTTTTTTTTTTAATGTACATTGGAAAGACCTACATATAAAATATAATAGTTTTACATGACATTGATTTTAACATGAGGATTACACTAAGCGTCAAGTCTTGCAAGAACAGGTCGGGGTCAGGGGTCATGAACTTGCAAAAATTTTAATTGCGCAAAAAATGGGAACTAAAAAAAAAAGGTAACTAAAGGTAAATTACATTCATCACATGTAAATTACTTGTGACGAAATCAAAGTTTTTCCTTCAACATAAAAGTGGCATGAGCTCAAAATACTCAACTAAAGCATATAAGTACCTTTAATTTGTACTTAACCCTCCTGTTATGTTTGTTTTTCAGGTACAGCAATAATGTTCCTGGGTCTATTTGTCAATTTGACCCGAATCATATTTATTTATCCAAAAATGTTAGAAACTAAAAAATCCCAATAAACATTGTTTATATTTGACTATTCACTCCATTACTAACCATCTCAATCAATGTTTAGTACAATGGTGTTCTTTACGTCTCACAGATCATGCGTCAATGAGGATAATTCATTCAATTTTCATAATAAATGCACGTTAAAACGTTTTTTTTATGTACAATGATAAGACCTACATATAAGATACAAAAGTTTTACATGACATTGATTTTTTAAAATTGTTTTTTCTCTATCTATCTAGAGGATTGCAAATATGTGAGATAAACCATTTCCATTTTTATATGTTGATTACACTTATCACAAAAAAATACTTTTAACTATCTATTTTTTTAAAAACTTAACATAACAGGAGGGTTAAACTAAGTGTTGAGTCTCGCAAGAACAGGTCAGGGTCAGGGGTCATGAAATTGCAAAAATTTAAATTGTGCAAAAATTGTAATTAAAGGTTTAAATTAAATGCGATGAAATCAGAGTTTTACCTTCAAAATAAAAGTGGCATGAGCTTTAAATACTCAAGAAAAGTATAAATACATTTCATTTGTACTTAAATAGAGTGCTTAACATGACTTACATTGCATCCTAGTCCACATTTTGATATATTTATTTAGAAATTTTATAAGCAACAATCATATAGCAAATATTGAGCTACTGCAGTGAATTGCTGGTGCCACCCACGGTCAGAACATTGACTTGTTTACTTGATACTGACATCAATATATCCTTCATGTCCACACTTTTAATATATCCTATTCAAATTCAGCTACAACCACTGTGACAGAAGAAGCATTATTTTCTCCCTGGGAGATGTCTAAGGAAGATTCATCTGTGCATCCATCAGGCATGAAGTCTTGTTTTTTTTTTGCTATTAAATCTTGTTTTTTTTTCTTAAAATGAGTAGAAAATTCACTAAATGATATATGGTCCTTTTTCAGGGCAAAACAACATTTTTTTTTTACAGATTTCTTACCAATCAGCATTGTAGAGAAACAAGATGGATGATTTGCTCAGTTTAGTCAGACTGTGACTCGTTTCAGGCAAATATAAAATTCTTTATACAAGTGGAGCTGCATGGAAACAAGTGAGGTTATCTTCCCCCACGGGCAGAGTTACTTTTCTCTCTTCTACCAATCAAAATCAGGCTTTATGAGTGAATACAAGATTATAACACTTACAAAGACAGATGTTTTTTTATAGTGCAAAGCCCTGCTGCGTTGGACATCAGCCCGGCTTCCATCTTCCCTGTTTCTTCTTTTGAGTGTAAAAACCGCAGGATGATGAGAAAAAAAGCTCACACTTTAACAGCTCTGCTATCAAGTCTGTCAACGAATCTTTCTACCTCCGAACAGAACACGAAACTTGAGAAAATGTGAAGGGTTTGTTTGTATTGATGGGGGAAAATGAGGGGGGAAAATCAAACAAAACAAAATAACCCAACTGAAAGCTCAAGGCTTTGAAAAGCTGTCGATAAATAGTGAGTCAGATCATTTCAGTGTTCAAGCTGGGTTTTATTTTTAAATGTATTTTGTGTGGGAAAGAAATACACGAAATGTGCCCTTCAGTACCTCTAAACTACAGAGTGTTCAGCCTGTGAGTGTGGTATAATTTTGCCTTCAGACACTTAAATTAGCCCACTTGCTTCATTTTCATGAGAATCGTGTCAAATGATAAGATGTCTAATTTTTGACTGAAAGTTCTCCCTGAGATCAATTTCCTATAACCCCCTATAAGCATTGATCTGCATCCGTGTGTAGGAGTCAGAGTTTGTCACTTTTTTTGCTCGTGTTTTTATGCTCCCTTATCATATCCGTACACATCACAGCGGGAAAACCTCCATCATCATCTGTCAGGTCAGTGCTGATGACCGGACAGATATGGTATTTTCCTCCCGGGGAAAAGTGAGACGGATGGAGGTCATGTTTAGCTGTTAAATGAGCAGATCACTGTTTGTCCAGGGAGAGAAGATCCATATGTGTGTGTGTGTGTGTGTTCAGCCTCTGTGGTGAAATGGAGTTGGGTTTTTTTGAGATACTGACTAAGTCCATAACCCGTGAGGCTTACAGGGCCGCTGGGTCTTTAAAGCAAACATCAACTCACTAACTAAACTGACTCTGGAGCTTCAGTGGCAGACCTCTTGCAATTTCAAGCCGTTTGTGGTGTAATGACGCTCTAAGTGCTTGATGACAAACTGGGCATTTAGGTCTGCAGGCTGTTCTAATTCACTGTTTATACCTACAAAACGTAATGAACTATAATTCACATATAACCCATGTAATCATGAGCCAGGAGGCACAGCTTATTCTGAGCCATACTGATGTTTCTTGTTAAACGTAGGCGTTGTAGTGCCCGTTTTGTAAATATGATGAGATAGATGCAGTATAAAGATAGAGAAAGTCCACATAGGAAGAAAATTAGGATGGATGTATTGGTCAAAAAGCAAAAAGTCAACATCTCAAAAATGACCCTATATAGAATTTATACAACAACTTATTATGACTCATATTTATTGTTTGGCAGGCGGCTTCTAGTGGCCAAGTATAACAGAAGCCACGGCCGAAGTACATTTATAAAGAGTATAAAGAATGATAAGGTCCACTCAAGTGTGTGATGGAAATCATATGAAATCAAGTGAAACCAAAGGCCAATGTTGTTATGTTATGTATCTAATTTCAGTTCTGTGCCTCGCCTTAACTAGCACACGTGTGGTAGTAGGTATACTTAAGATTTACCTGTAGTTACAAGGACATGTTGCTCTCAGTGCTTGCAGTGCAGTCATCAATTTAGGAAATGCTCCTGTTAACTTGTAAGTCTAATCATGTTCTGATTCAAATGTATAGGCCTAACAGAAGTAATTATTTTAACCCATAATCATTATGTTTTTTCTATAGTTAACCAAGTAATTCTGTCTCACAATGTTAACCACATATTTAAAACTGCAACCATTCCACAATGCTCAATAGAAATGACTGCTGTGCATACGTTTTATAGGTAAGATATCATGCAAACAGTTGTACAGGGGCCAACTTTGACCAAATAACTCTGAATGAAAGTTGTAGCCTTTCTCTTCCATTATCTTCCATCTTGGTTTTCCAGCTAATCATGTATGTGTGAAAATGCACATACTTGGTTTCTTGTTTAGAGTTAGATGAGTAGATTGATACCACTTTCATGTCAGTACACTAAAGTTAAAACTACAGCCAGCAGCCCATTAGCTTAGCTTAGCGTAAAGACTGGAAACGGAGCCAAACATTAGCCTAGCTCTGTCCAAAGGGAACATCTACCAGCTACTATAAAGCTAATTATTGCTTGTCTGATATGTAAAAACAGTTTCACAATGCCAGGCTAGCTGTTTTCCTCTGTTTCCAGTCTTTATGCTAAGCTATTCCAATGCTCACTGTAGCTTCATATATGCGTATATATAAAAGAGACTTTTTTCAAAAGTTTTGTGATCTATTGGGAAAAGGGTGATTGCCTTTGACTCCTAGTTTATATTGTCCTTGGTGTGTGTGTATAACAGTGTGTATTTGTGTGTCTACTGTGATTTTGTGTTAGTGTGTAAGTGAAGTTAGAGGTGTTGATTAACTGCCAAATTTAGAGAGAGTGGTAAAACTCACTGTTCTGTTCAGGATTAAAATACTTATTTTAGAGTGCCTTATGCTTGCTTTGTTTGTGTCTGTGTGTCTATGCGTGTGTGTGTGTGTGTGTGTGTGTGTGTGTGTGTGTGTGTGTCTGTGTGTGTGTTTTTGAGTGATTTTTACTATGTGTTTGTTTGTGTGTGCAGAGGAACGATGTGTGTTTGGTATGAGGTTGCAAACTGTTTTTCTTTAACTGCAGGGTGCAGATCGAACATCTGAAGAGATCTCTAAGTGCAGACGTGTGTGTGGGTGTGTGCATGTGTGTGAGCAGGTGTGCATGCATGCATGTATGTTTGTTTGTATTTGCAGAGTGTGTGATGTATTAGAGCACAAAGTCACACTCGGCGTTACTTTAGGGCACATCTCAGAGAGCAGAAATGGTGTTTATAGTTGCTCCCATGTGTTCTGTCCTGCTGTGTGTCTGCCTGCGTTCTCACATTTGCACTTCTCAGAGCATTAGCAATGACATTATGCAGCAGCAATTAGCATAATTTCATGCGTGCATACAGTATATATGTTCATCATTTCATGCAGCGTGATCCAGTGACAAAAGAGAAGAATCAGACACAGAACAAGAGAATTGGAAAAGGTACAAATACACACAAATTCTCACACTTAAACTCTCAGGAACATTACTGTCACTGCAGGAGACGAAGTGCCGCTCATCTCCACTTTTTCTCGCTGGCTCAGATTTCATAACGTGCCTCTTATCTGTCAAAGTTGATCTTCCTGGCAATGCAGTTAAATATCAGAATAGCGTTATCATCTTCTCGGGATTTTCGAATTCTATTTTATTTTTTTCTGCCAGTGGATGAAAGAAAGAAGAAGACTTCTAATCTTCGCTCCTTTTAAAGCTGTGTTATCTGAGACATGTTAAGGCTCTGTAGAACAAGATGATCTCTGCAGGACTTATTGATCAATAATGACGCTGCAGTTTCTTCTCATCTTACAACTTAGTTTTTGGAACAATTTTTTTTTTTTTTTACAAACCCCATTTACCTTTTCTAGCTGCTCAGCAATAGAGCATCACGTTTCACTGCATTTGCACTCAATCAACAAGAGAAAATGAAGCTTTTGTGAGGTATTTTTTTCTTTTTGCAATTTAAAAATGTTTATCCATGTTGACTAAACAAACAGAATCAATCAAATCATTTTTTAAACACTTTACTCAGCAGTGTGCCACCTTTTCACTAGACTTGTCTTGTGAGATATATGTGTGCCTGCTAACTTTTGTGAGAGACGGATGGAGTCAGATAAATTACTTCAGTGTTAGAAATCACTTGAGATGGGACAAAAATATGTGACATTTCATATTGCACTCAGCGCTAGGAGTGAAAATTAGGATGGAGTGTGTGATACTGTGCAAAAGTTTTAGATGCAGCATAACAGAGACGTTTCCTGGAACCCTAGAAAAGATTTTGGTTGGCAGGTTTTGTACTTTTGATGCAGCTTTAAAGGTAAAAATAGAGTAAATGGACAGACTTTAAAGTTGCATAAATGAGGTCTGTGGTCTGTTCGTTTAAATTGCTTTGCTTGTAGTGTTACTGATACATTCTAACAAGATGCAGCAGTCGTTATAAACCACTTTGGGTGAGAGCACGAAAATGAGGCTTCCAGCAAAACAAAATTCAAAGAACAGAAACGTACAGAACAAGAGCAGAGGATTGAATTAGCAGGAAGTGGAAACTCAAGAGTTGCTGTTTAAGTGAGAAAAGTTGAATCTGATTTATTCTGTGGCCTTAAGAAAGTGGCTTATGTTCTTCTCAGGAGGGAGGATTAGGAAAATATGTGATATTCTGGGTTTTATGGTCTTCATAAGCAGACTAACTCAGACAGGAAACATTACTGAGGGAGAAGGATTCATGCTTGTTCTGTTCTCTTTTCCGGCTCCTCTCTGCTGTGCAGAATTAGAGACATCGGATTGTTTGTGTCACATTTCTTTTTGATTTGACCTTTAACCCCATGCTGCTAGTTAAACCTTAGAGACTAATTTTTGTCTTTTTTTATATGGTGGGCAGGGTGTCTTTTGGAGGAGATATCAGGTGAACATACAGGTGCATCTCAATGAATTACAATATTGTAGGAAAGTTTATTTATGTCAGAATTTAAAAAAGTGGTAATAACACATTATATAGATCCATTACACACAGAATTTCATGTCTTAATTTATTTAATTCCTTGTAATTATAATGATTATGGCTTACATTTAATGAAGACCTTAAAATTCAGTGTCTCAAAAAAGAATTAATATTACAAAAGACTAATTTTAAAAAGTATGTTTAATATGGAAATGTTGGCCTCTGAAAAGTATGTCATCTATATGACTCAATACTTGGTTGGGGCTGTTTGACTTGAACTACTGGAAATGGACTTTTCCATCATATTCTAATGTATTGAGATGCACCTGTACATATATACTGCACCAGTCAAAAGTTTGGACACACCTTTTCATTCAATGTTTTTTCTTTATTTTTTATTATATTTTCTACATTGTAGATTAATATTAAAGACATCAAAACTATCACAGAACACATATGGGATTATGTAGTGAACAAATAAGTGTTAAAACAACCAGAAAATGTTTTTGTTAGAATGCCATCCTTTTAAACTTAGCGTAAACCTTATACTTAGGTATGCATGTATTTGAGGAACAAGACTTGTGTCTCATCTGACAACTTGAGAAGGACGTTCCAGCTGTGTTGACAGACTGACCGCATAAACTAGCCAGACCGGAGTAATACATTATAGTAACTGGTTCCCAGATCGGCCACCGTTTAGTAGTATATCTATACATATATACATATATATATATATATATATATATTTGGACACATCTGCAATGCCACACTTTCCGGTGTTTCATGGTCATTTCGAATAAGATCGCCACCACTAGTGTAGGTATAATTGATTTATACATAATTCACAATCTACATGTGAAATTTAATTTATGTACATGGAGATTTACATGTCTAATTACAATACACCTAGGCGACACTCAGGCGACAAGTAGCACACGGCTAATTCACCGGCGTTAGCGTCCTTTTGCCCACTCTGGTAAACCCAAGGCTAACATACGCGTTTAAAACGATATACAGCTTAAAAGATAAGAAGTTAGACTCTAGTTTCACACCACTTAATTCATTGGAAACATAACATGATCATTTATATTAGTAGGTAATGTGACATTTTGATGGAATGTTAGTCAATAGCCAGCCAATGTGGGATTCAGTGACACTACATCTGTGTTGACAACTTGACCGTATAAACACAATGTTAGGCACCCTTCAATGTACCGAAATGTCATTCACTGAGCCACGACGAGTATATAAGATCTTAAAGACGCTGTATTTGGTTCATTCATTGCGAGAACTAAATCCGATATGGATCAAATGTGCATTGAAGGACCACTTGTTTTCCTCCTTCATCAAACTAACAAAATGCCTCCTATCAGTTTTTTATTTTAGATTCTTCGAGGTAGCCAACCTTTTCCTTTGATGCTCTCAAACACATTGAGAAGGCAAGAAATTCCTTAAAGTAACTCTTGACAAGGTGCTGAAAACCATCCAGGTGATCAGCTCATGAATCTGACTGAGAGAATAACAGAAGTGTCATCAAAGCACCGCATAATACCAGATGTGTTCTTTTATAGTTTTGATGTCTTCAGTATTTATCTACAATGATGAAAATAAAGAAATAACATGAAATGAGGTGTGGTACTGTACAGTGTGCCACATAAAAATACCACATAGTGTAATCTTATTTTGTTGCATGTTCTCATTTAATTTTTTTCATTGTGTGAAAAATCTCCACTTGACCACCTTGCACAGCTGACAGGGTGTTGTCAGCTTAATTTTCACCGTTTGAAAAAAAGTACACACACACACTTGAAATGCAGCGATAATAAAGTTGTGATAGATGGGAGAGTTAAATGTCGTAAGTGTCTTGAAATATGATAGAAATCAAAGCAGCGCACAGCAGCATGAGAATAAATTTTCAATTAAATGTCACTGCTGCAACATTGAGATGAGGGTCAGTTTTTTTTATTGGGAATGGATTCAATTATCTCTGTTTTTTGATTCATCATGTATCTCGTGATGAAGCCAATTGGATCGCTCCTAAAGTACCAAGCCCTCGGCCATCTCTCTCTCTCTCTCTCTCTCTCTCTCTCTGTCTCTCTCTTTCTCACACTGAAAGATAATTGAATAAGTTTTCAATTAACAAATGCAGCCCAATCTGCTGCGCCGCGCGGCCTTCACCGCTGTCTCGTGGTTACACATTCTGCCTCAAATCCATCGGCTCAAATCACAGTTTTAATTTCCCCGCCAGCTCTTTCATTCTGCGCTGGTCCCTCCTGTATTCTGCACGGCTCTGTTAGGAGAAGAAGGGACAGAAAGAAAAGAAAAAAAACAACAAAGGGAAAGAAGGAATGAAGAGAAAAAAGATGGTCTACATTAAACATAATTGCTTCCATTTGACATTTCATCAAGTCTTCTCCTGGTGGTTACTGTCCTACTTTTCTCATTTTGTCCCTTTTTTTTCTTTTCACTTCGACTAAATGAAGAAAAATAAAAGTGTTTTGTCTTCTTCGTGGAAGGAAGTCGACTGGGTGTGCGTGCCGTGATTGATATAATGTATAAATTTCCGATAAAGGTGTATTAATCATTCATACCTGCAGTTTAACTACTTGAGCTTGTAGTGTGGGGGCAATACATTGCTGCAATCAGTCAATAACTGTCAGTGCAGTTTCAACTCATACGAGCAATAATGAAACATCCATTTACTCCCAAGACTTCTAAATATCAAACCACACAGCTGAGGATTGAACTGTAAAGTTTAGAGAAGTCAATGTTAAAGCTTTTAGAACTGTTGAATCATTATCGTATGAATAGGAAAACAGGCTTTTATATTTACGGAAGTCTTTTAACTGTACATCCGGGAGTCAGGATCTTTGTGTATTCAAGCAACACGACACATGCTGTAATTGCTGCTGTTGCAGAACTGATTGAGTAATTACAGTCAAAACCAGAGACACTTTGTTCACCAAGTACAATAAATGTACAGAAATTTGTCTCGGTGATGGTTCTCGTAGGAATAATACCCTGTATAAAACCTATTCCCTGAATTCATTACGCTAGTCATCATCTCATACAGTTTTAATTTGCCAACATGATCAAGTCTCTCCAGAGGCGGGAAGCCGGAGATCTCCTGGTGAAGTCTTTCGCAGACAAATCCAGAGGTGCTCACCAAACAATTACTGACATGAGATGATTTATAAAGCAGCACGAATATTCACTTGATGCTGCTTTTATCTGAAACATCTTCCATGCTAAACATTCACTTCTGTGTTGTTTCTTCACTGCAATCCCCAGAAATCAGCTGTCAGTCAGACAGTGCAGGCACACTGATGTCTTTATTTCCTCAGTGAAGTTTCTGTTTCAAAAGCTGCACTGTAAAAAAAATGACACTGGCTCAACTTAAAAAAATTGTTGTAACAATTTGCATTTATCTTTTTTAAGTAATTCCAACTAAGACATTATTGAGTATTTCCCATGAGACTTTTATAGCTGGACTAACTCAATTAGTCTAATACAACCAACATGATTTCTTTCGTCCTCTACAAGCTTAATTATGTTGAACCAACTCAATTTTTATATCAACGTTTTAGTGTTAATAAGTGGTCAAATTACTCTATTTAAGTTGCTATAACACCTTTATTTTACTTTCTTTCTACTCAGAAAAGTCCATGCAAATTGTTACCTCTATTTTATTGAGTATAAGTTGAGTATAAGTAACTTATTTCACTTAAGTCATATTGTAATACAATATTAAGTTTAATTACCTTAATATTTTCCTTGTTAAATGAAGGCAGAAATGCTTATCCAAAATCAACATATGTCTGAGTTAAGACATCTTTCCTCATTTTTAATTGTGATCAACTTCTTGAAATAAGTTATCAACTTAATAAAACAATGGACATGTAACGAATTGTATTTTTTATGCTGAAAAAGCTCATGTTTTTAAGTCATACTAACTAACCTCCTGAATGACTGCAGCGCTCTTTACAGCTGGTTTTCACTGGCTATTCATAAATCTGTCACGAACTTTGTAACTAAAGAGCGTTTGTTTCTTTTGGGAATTACATTTATATGCAACAATTTATTTACATTCAAGCTAAATCACGACTTCCCCCTCACCTTAAACTGAACCCTAATTGTGTCTTTGTTGCTCAAACCTACTGTAACCACCCGCCCAAACTTCCAAAGTAGTGATTTACTACATCACGCTGCACAATTAAAACCAAACTAAGCGATTCACAAAGCAATGAGCAGTGTAAACACAGATGTTCCTGCAGCTACAGGAGCAAAAACAAAGGCTTAAAACGTGATGTAGTTTACTTTGTTTTATTTATATGTGCACACTAGTGGTGTAAGAAGCACTTTTACTTTAAAGTTGCAGTACAAAAGACTAGATATATTCAAGATTCCAGATTTCTTTATTGTCATTTCACAGTGCTAAATTAAGAGCAAAACTAATTAGAAACACCACAGAATAATGATATAAAAATGGTTAAATAAAACTGATAACAGATGTGGTTTTTCAAGAAAAAGTCATGCTTCAAAAATGTTAAAAGTAAAAGTAAAAATAATTCACCAGAAGTTAAAGTACTCAATATATAAAACTTGTACTTCAGGTAAATCTCTACTTGGATGAATGAATCAAAGTTTAGTATCTAAGTTTATTAAAACTCAAATCTGAATCTGCAGCAGGCATAAACACAGTTGTACAAAAGACTTAGTTTCATTCGTTCAGCCTTTAAAAAGTGACAAATTATCAGGCCATATTAAAAGCATTGTTGTGTAACTGTTGGTGCAAACTATTTGACGTGGGACTTGACAACCTTTACAAGGTCTTCATCTTATTCTAACCTCCAGACACCCAGAGCGTCCTCACATATTGCATGCAAAGAGTGAAGGACTCTGAGGACTCTTAAAATACCAGAACATGACCGTGGACATCGCTCAAATCATAATTTCCTTCATGTCGAATACATTTTTTCCACAGCTTGTGAAGTTCCTCCCAGGGATCAATAAAGTGTCATCCCAGCCTACTTTTATCTGATGTCCTAAAGTTATAAAATAAAAGTAGTGAAGTAAAAAGTTATTTGTTGCATTTAAATTTGCAGGAAATGTAATGTAGTACCTTGAAACTGTACATAAAATACTTGAGTAAACCTACTTTCCACCACTATGGTGCATACCTGCAGAAATATAATCCAGCATTAACTGAACTCAGACAGTTTGGATTCAACTCGGCTCGCCTTGGGAAGAAACATAAAACCAGTTGAAAATGGTTAAATAAAATAAAAGTTGAATAAATGTTATTTATTTGGCAAAGATTTTGGAAAATGACAAAAATCAACTGAAAAGGCAAACTACAAAGGATAGCAAGGTCTGTGGGTGCTGCGTGAATTAAGTAAACAAATATAACCAAAAAGGTCCACAGAAAGAAGAACAGATATAAATAAAAACTCAATAAAAGCACCAACCAAAAACAGCCAGAACAGAACTCCTGCACCTCGTGTTTCTGAACAGAGCACTTTCTGTGTGTGTAAAATCAGTAATTGAAACCGTATCCACCCTGTCCCCAGGTAGATTATGAGCATCTCTATACTTGTAAACACAACAACTAACATTGACCTGAAACACCAGAGAGAGGCAATTTGGTGACAATTGTTTGGTGTTACTGGCGCCCTCTAGTGGCTGTAGTAATTAAACAGGCCAAGGTTCACTTAGGAGACTGGTCTCCCTTCAAAAACGACAATATAGGTCATTTGTAAAGGCAGCAAAACGTAGAGGTTAAATGGGGGATTTTCAAACGTAGCTTCAAAAGTTTTCAAAAGTTTGAACCAGGCGGCAATCTCGGTCTGAGGCAAACCAGGAAGTGCCTCAAGCTGCATTCTACTGAAAATTCCAGCAGGGGGTGCTAAATTTGGCTGCAAAAAAAATCTGTCCATTCATTTCAGTGCAAAATGAGAAAACTTCTGACTTGATTTATTACCTCAGAATTTTTTTTTTAGGACAACACTATGGTCTCAATCGCTAGTAAAAAATCTTCTTCAAGACAATTTGATGTTAATAGTTCAAATAATGGCCCCATTTAGAAAAAAATAGAAGATAAAGAATCGTATGATTGGGGCATGGCTACCTTTGATTGACAGGTCACCAACAAGGCAAGCCGTCATCAGGAGAGAAGCAGAACAATGCGTATCCACGGCAACGTGTCAATAAAGTTATATAAAACGTTATATAGATATACGTTTACCGGTTTGGTCTCATAACTTTGACTCTTTCACACTGTATTTTCACTTAATGACAGTTTATTTGAACGTTTTGTTCTTTAAAAATGTCTTGTTCAGCGTTTGGTTGGACTAACAAACACTCCAAGGAGTCGCTGGTCATTTCCTGAGGTGAGTAAAGTACATGGCGGGTACAGTGTTTTAGTTGGTCTTGTTGGTCACGATAATCCCACCCCCAACCCCCAACGTAAGCGGTTTGCGGTTCAAGACCAACAATGAGTTTGTGCAGCTCTGGAACCAGTTTCTCTGGCCAAGAGAACACCAAAGAACTGGTTTGAAATGGGGCTCCGGCTCCAAAACGACTCTAGAATTTGGTGGAAAGGGGGTAAAATAAAAGGCGACTGTAGGTACCAGCAGCCAGCATAACAAACGTTAAAGGGAAATATCCAATAACAGCGAACTGACCTGTGAGCACGGCTGAATGTTTCTGCCACAATGGCAAGAGCAATAATCTTATGATTACCTTAGGCTACTGTGTCTATCCTGAATATGATCAAATATTTCATTATGGCATAAAAATATCTTGTTATAATGTGATAATGATCTCATTTATATTTTCTCTTCACAATGAGACACTGGCAGCAATAAGCAGATATAGATATATATAGAGAGACGTCTAACATTATTACTGCTCCGTTAGTTGACTTTGTGTTGTTTCTTTTAACCTGCTCAGCTGCATAATGATTGAACTTTAAGAGCGTATCCAGCTTCAGCTTCAGCAGCCCACACATGATCTGTCACTATTTTCATAGTGGGTCACTTCAGTTCCTCCGTCCATCCAGGTGTTGAGTCTTCTCCCTCTGTGTTCACTGACTTTTCCACTACAGTCAGAGAAAAGCTGAGTCACTCCCATCCTTTCAGGCTTAAAACTTATCTCCAAAAGCACCTTGTGTTACCCTCTTCTACTCACTCACACATCCTCTTATCTGCTGGTAAAAACAGTATTTCTCCCTTTCTCCTTTAAGGTTATTTTTCATTTACACCTTATTATTTAGGATCTATACAGAATCATAATGCCTGCGACCCTGCACTCATTACTGCTGGATCCTTGTTGAGGTCTGTTTTCCTTTTTGTGGAGGAAACTCAGTTAGCCTTGCAAAACACAAGTAGGAGTAAAAGCAAAAACACTTGAGCATAATGTGTTTGACCAGAGAAATAAAATGATCAGCAGATGGTTTAAGAGTACAGGATGAATAGATCTTTCTCTGATTGGCTGCTTTTTATTTAGATGCTGTTTTATTTAGACAGGAATTTCTAAAGTAGAGAGCTTCCATCCGACAAAAAAGAAGCAAAATAAATAAAGATGCCATGTCTGACAAAATGATTGCTGGCATGCAAGGAAAACACATTATGCTCAAGTAATGACTCATCCTTAAATGCTGTTGGAGCATGTGGAGAGAGTAATCTTGTTTTTCAAAATACTGACTAATAAATTCCAGGTAGCAACATATCTTTTCAGTGTGTGTTGTGACTGACAGGCATAAAAAAACTAAAACACACTGCTCACAAAGCCTCTGGCCAAAATGTATTGAATTCATATGATAACTAATAACGTTATACGGGTTGCATTCACTCTTTACCTTCACATTCAGCAGGTTACCAGGTAATTCCCACAGATTCAGAAATGATACATTTTGCAGTCAATGAAATGCAAGAAAATACATTTTATAAATGTAGAAATGCAATATAAACAAATCGTGTTGCTCATACTAGTGTGGGTTTCTACTAGAAAATGTTTACATGCTTTAATTGTGAAAAAAAAACAACTTTTTTTCACACTGTCCATCTGAGTCTACCTGTATTCACCGTCTGACTGAAGCGCTCCATTTTAACACTTCTCTATTTGAGCCCTGATCCTGAAAAAGCCCAGTCTGCTCTGATCGGCTCGCAAGAAATGATGGCACACCTTTGCAATACTCTGATACATGGCAGTTTGTTCCAGTGAGCCTCTGTGACTCTATGTGACATCAGAAGCAGAGCTTCTTGAATCCACGTTTTCTGACTGACTGTTTCATATCATTTCACACTTTGTGGGTTGGAAGGAACTCCAGATACCCAAAACGATGTGTATATAAATATATATATATATGTATATAGCAGTGTTCTCTGTCACAGAGAGCGGCTGTGGCTCAGTTGGTAGAGTTGGTTGGCCCCTAACCGAAGGGTTGGTGGTTCGATCCCTGACCGTCACAGCCTACATGTCGAAGTATCCTTGAGCAAGATACTGAACCCCCAAATTGCTCCCTGCGTTCATCGGTGTGAATGAATTCCCAATGGTGGCAGGTGGGACCATTTAGGGTAGCCTCTGCCACCAGTATGAATGTGTGTGTGAAAGGGTGAATGAGCGCAGTCTGTAGTGTAAAGCGCTTTGAGTGGTTGCAAAGCGACTAGAAAAGCGCTATATAAGTGCAGGTCCATTTACCATTTACCATAATTTAAAGAGCTTTCTTGAGAGCCATGGTGAAGCTCAGTTTGGTGGCTCTGACCACCAATCTTTGCAGCACTTGACTGCTCACAAGAGGCGGCGCTGTGGCAGGCTGAATGAAGCCTGGTTGCTGACGGCAACCTCATGTCACTTAAAGTTGCCAGCCATGACCTTAATTATGCAAAACTTTAAGCCTTACCATTTGCGTTTCGCCCACTGGGAGAGTATCAGTCGCGACTATTTTCAAATCAAAAATCTGGTTTCGTCAGGTTGTTTCTTATCTTTCAGCAACCAAATAAAGCTCTAAACCCCCCGTTGGCTTCATTTTTTAAGATTTAGATTAAGATTCTCTTATTAGTCTCACAATTAGACCTCTTCATTTAACCCATTGTTTTTTTTACACACCAGTGAACACACCATGCTTGGGCAGCACGTTTTTATGTGTAGGGGGTTAGGTGCCTTGCTTGGGGGCACCTCAGTCCTTAACCTGAGTCCTCAGTCCTCGAACCGACGGCCCTCTAATTACAAGCTCGATTCCTAACCTCTAGGCCACGGACTGCACAAGCCCCAGATAATTTTTCCTTGAAAAAAAGAGTTTTCATAACATATCGACCTCTAAACTGGTATGTAATGTATTTTTATATCTTGTTTATATTAAAAAGAAGTTAGTTGATAAAGATACTACATATACAATGGGAAACGAGTATGAATGGAAAATGTGAAAGGCCTATTCCTTACATACAAACAGATTAAAAGGGTGTTAATATTGCAAAAAGTGCAACTAACCACACACTGTGGCTGTGATGGCAGCTGAGTAACACGGCCTCTTGCACCACTTGGCCTGCAGTACTCATACGGAAACACAGCAAATAGAGGAAAATGTGGCTAATTCACAAGGTTGATTAATACTTCTCACCTCAATGTGTACATAACTGTTCTTCCCACACAGTAGTCAATAAAGCTCTTGAGGAAAAAGATGAAATATGCAACAAAAACCAATAAACGGTTCGTATAACCATGACCTTGAATAATTTCTGCCATATACAGCAGATAAGGCCGGTTTAACATCACAGATTCTTCGTTTCAACATAAAGAGCTTGAGATTTGCTTTGACCTGGCTATGTTGTATTTATGGATGCATTAAAGTCTTTATTCGAGGGCACTTCAGGTTAAAGGACGTGTGCTGTGAGACGCTCTCCTTATCATCACAGATTCCCACCTCAAAGCCGAGCTCCGCATTGCTGTGCATTAAAGATGCTTCTCCTGCATCTCCTCTGCTTGTCTCTCTTAAGCCACCTCTTTCTGTCTCCTTCCTCATTATTTCTTCTTTCATACCTTGCTCTCTCCCTCTCTTTTAAACACCCAAGACCAGAATCCGTTATCTTTTATCCCAGTCAGCACACCTCCCCTTCTCACGTAGGGAAGAAGATTCCTGAGCTATCTGTCTGGCTCTCTCTTCTTCTTCTCTTAGTTTTCATGACTCGTTCGCTCTCTCCATCTGTTCAGCAGATGAAAGGAGGATCTGGTCTCTGTCTGCAGGGGTTTAAACGTCCTTTTTGATTTTGGTTCAAGGAAGGAATTATTCCGAGCAAGCAGTCGGACAGCTGCTATCTGTGGCAAGATGGTATCGGAGGAGAGAAATACGTGTCCGACAGTTATTGTGCGTTTTGACCACTGGGCAAGTATCAGTCGCGGCTATTTTCACATCAGAAAACGTTCTTATCTTTAAGCAACCACATAAAGCCCTAAAAACCCACCTTACCTGTTTGTTGTACAAATAAATACACCTCTTGGACACGCTTGAGTATTCTTTAAGTTGGTGGGCTGAATGAAGCAATGTGACCTGTGACAGCGTGACCTTAATTATGCACAACTTAAAGCCTTGATTTATTTTAGACAGTTATCAAGAATGAGGAAATTAACTAAAGAGGGCATTTAGCTGTAGAGACCGTGGCTGTAAATGTGTTTATTTCTGCTGTAAAGTTCGGCATTTTAACATGGAGCTCTATGAGGATTGACTCACTTTTGGAGCCAGCCTCAAGTGGTCACTCAAGGAACTGCAGTTTTTGGCACTTCCTCGTTGGCTTCACCTCAGACAGCTGCTATCTGTAGAAGGAGGTATCGGAGGAGAAAAATACGTGTCCAACAGTTATTGTGCGCTTTGACCACTGGGCGAGGATGAGTCGCTGCGATTTTGGTTTCGTTATGTTGTTTTTTGTCTTTAAGCAACCGAATAAAAGCCCTAAAACCCCACCTTACCTACATGTTTTCTATACAAATAAACACACCTCTTGGACATGCTTCAGTATTCTTTGCTGTTGGCGGGCTTAATGAAGCCTGATTGCTGAGCCATGTGACAGAAACCCCCCTGTCACTTTGTCGATGACCTTAATAATGCATAACTTTAAGCCTCAATTTATTTTAGACACTTATAATTATTGAGGAAATTAGGGCATCTAGCTGAGACCGTGACTGTAAACGTGTTCATTTCTGCTGTAAAGTTGGGCATTTTAACATGGGGCTCTATGAGGATTGACTCGCTTTTGGAGCCAGCCTCAAGGAACTGCAGTTTCCTCACTTGTTCACTTGTTGGCTCCATTTTTTAGCTCCACAGAATGCTGCTTGTGCACTGAAAAAGTAAGTTCTTCATAATATAATCCCCTTTAAAATGGAAATAAATGTATTTTTATATCCTATCTACATTAGATGATACTAGAAGATACAATGAGAATGGATTATGGCCTGTTTCTTACACACAAAACAGAAGAAAGGGTATAAATAATGCAAGCCTCAAGTGGTCAGAGACCGACAGTTATTGTGCATTTTGATCACTAGGCAAGTAGCAGTCGTGGCTATTTTCACATCAGAAAACTGGTTTTGTCAGGTTGTTTCTTATCTTGAAGTAACCAAGCA
This sequence comes from Centropristis striata, assembly GCF_030273125.1. Taxonomy (NCBI): domain Eukaryota; kingdom Metazoa; phylum Chordata; class Actinopteri; order Perciformes; family Serranidae; genus Centropristis; species Centropristis striata. The sequence goes on from NC_081530.1 coordinate 16,382,347, forward strand.
AAGCTTTAAATATCCCCATTTTAGCGTCATGTTTGTTGTACAAGTAAATACATCTCGTGGACATGGTTAAGTATTTTTTGCTGTTGTCTCGTCTTTGACCATGGACATCTGCAGGAGCAGGTAGGGACATTGCAGACATTGTTGTAGCTACTACTCTAATCCAATTTTCTGGCTGCTTTTGATTTTCCACTCTCCTTGTCTGGCATTTTCAGCCATTTTTCCACAGCTGTGGGACTATAATGTGGAGACAGGTTTAATCTGTCTGACACTACAATAAGACGCCCGTTTTACATAAACTGAGTAAATGAAGTCGTCGGTGTCATTAGAGACGATGAAAGCGAGGTCTGTCCGTCAGTTGTCAGCGGAGACAAAGGAGGAGGACGAACAGTCGCCTCATCACCACTAAGTTTAACTGCAGCATCGATGTTAGTGCGAACATAATAATGGCGCGTCAAAACAAATCAGATGCGAAACAAAGTATGATGGATTTCTTTGTACCTTACAGCATGATTTATCCCCCCAGTCACACAAGACCTACAGACACTTGTTGCAATAAAAAACCTTCCTCTTGAAGGAGAAATACTGTTGCTCTCACTAACAACAGCTGCAGTTAACTCCATGATTGAAACAAAGAGCCCAAACATGTTTTGTGTTATCTGCAACGTGTGACTGCACCTACATTACACGTCCTGCTCTAAGAGGTAATCCTTTGCTCCTTCTCTCCGGGCTGTGTTCACTCAGTGTCAGTTGCACCTGCAAGAAAATCACTCTGTTTTATGAATTCTGTTAAACTGTTACTACTACTACTACTAAGTATTTTAGATTAGATTATAAAACAGGAATATTCCGTTTTTTCATGGGGATAAAAACCTTGCAGACCACTTTGTCCCATTTGCAGTATTTCAACAAAAAAAAAAAAATTCCCCATTGACCACCATGATAAAACAAGACAAGACAACATAAACAATTATTACTCTTTGTTTGGTTGGATACAACTTAAGCCACCCATAAGAAGCTAAAAGCAGCAGACAGAGGCGTTGATACTTAGCAGCTCCTTTAACATCAGTGGAAATACTGTAACATAATGTAACGTAATCATGTAATGGAGCATGTGAACCCCAACACCGTTTATCGTAGAAAGAAACTGTAAAACAGGCATTATCATCGAGATGTGAACTTACCGACAGTCCTTGGATGGATTACGGGTGACAAAAGTTTCTGTTTGAAAAATTAACCCCCCAAAAAAAGCTCAAAGTTGTGATATTTCTTTCTCCAAATAAATTTATTCTACCTGTCTCATTTAAAACATTGCCATGAATAAAATGTTTAGAATAACTAGATAAAAACATGTTAAAAACATTTAATTCTGACACTGTGAAGCCATTATTGATTTTAATGTGACAAATATTCACTGAAAATCAGACGGAACTCTTGTTTACACAGAGCTGAGAGGAGAGGACAGGAGAGTTTGCAAGTAGAGGTTGCAAAAATGCATATAGTTCAATATGTTTATAATTTTTTTCCAATATTTATGACACTTTGGGCACTTGGAAAAGTTGAAATTTGGAAAAATTTATCAGCAAAATTCCTCTTGCATTTCTTGTTTTGTATGATTTTTGTCATAACTGTGTTATTCTGCACAGAGTACCTATTTGAGTTGTTCCCACTTCTAGCCATTATCATGCTGATTCTATAGAGCTGCAGGACCTATAGATATATTATGTATATATACGTATAATATTGCAGTGAGATACAAGGCCACAGCGAGTATCTGAAGAGGTCTGGGTGAGAATATTTGCACGTTTGCAGTTGCGACAGCTTTACTGTGATCAAACCTGATTCGAGGTGATTTGAGTGTGATCTGTCTCCTTGACGACGCTTTGAGTCAGATTGTAAATACTGTGCCATATGCTGATAAAACAAAGCAGCACTTCCTTTTTAACTAAAGGATTTGATGGATAATAGAACAAGTTTAGAGGGAAACGACCTTTAAGTCCCGCAGCAGGCGTCAGTTTGCCTCGTTCAACATAAATATCCATATTTACACAGCAGCACGGACGCCGCCGCTGTCACCACCTGTTCTGCTGAGTGAAGGCTTTCTATCAATCATTACGCTCACTGCAGAGGCGTGTGATTTCATTGTTTTCCTTTTTCTTCTTTTCTTTTTTCTCCATTTCACATCTTTTCCGCTTTCCCCCAGTCACATTATTTTTGTATTTGAGCGTTATTAAAGTGGAATGGATTTATAGAGAAATTGGTTCTGAGTTTATTGTATGGATTTTGATGGTGTGAGTGGCACTGATGCAACGGTAAACAATAGGAAATTGGGTTTTGAAATAAGACACTGGGGGATTTGATGCATGGAGGGAAATGGTGGAGCAGTTTCAGAGAAGGAAAGACAGAGATTTCTATCTAAATGAAGAGAGCAGAGACGACCCTGCAGCGTGTACATCATCACTTCCTGCAGTGTTTCTGCTTCATCTGTTCAGTGGATTCCCTTGTACTTGTGACCCTGAAAGGTCGACTTCATTGAAAGTAGTTTTCCTGTATAAAAACCACCACACTCTCTTATGTCGTTATTATTTTGGTCCAGCTTTTTATTTAAGATGGGTGAAATGCTCATACCCAAGACATATTTTTTTGACTGCACAATTCCATTAAAAGGAAACATTTTAGATGTCTTGTGCATCACTCAATGCACATACATCAGAGTTCTGATTTACAGAAACTAGGAATGGGCGTTTGGAAGAAACCTGCCAACTCAGCATCTACAGTCATGAAAAAAATTATTAGACCACTCTTTTTCTTCAATTTCTTGTTCATTTTAAAGCCTGGTACAACTAAAGGTACATTTGGTTGGACAAATATAATGATAACAACAAAAAAGCTCATAAGAGTTTAATTTAAGGGCTGATATCTAGACATTTTTCATGTTTTTTTTTATTATAACCAAAATCATTATCAAGAAAACCATGAAAAATGTCTAGATATCAGCTCTTAAATGAAACTCTAATGAGCTACGTTTGTTATTATATTTGTCCAAACAAATGTACCTTTAGTTGTACCAGACATTAAAATGAACAATACATTGAAGTAAACAAGGATGGTCTAATATTTTTTTTCCATGACTGTATAACGTTAACAAACAATTAATCAATTAATTGCTGGTTTTTATACATACTCCAGTACAAGAACATGCATGCACGAGCAAAATAAAAGTTATATATGCAGGTCTATGCAAAAGCCTGTTTTGATAATGGACACTTTTATTTTGAAAGGACAAAAAGAGACTTCCTGTCGATCTTAAACTAACTCAGTGAGATTAAACTGTAAAGATAACATTAAGGAGTTCAATATTTTATGTTTTAGCCCACGAAGAGGCATGAGGTTAGTTTTCACAGTAATCTTGTGTATCTAAGTGTGTTTTGTCTTTAAATAAGTTTTGGATCAAATTAAACTTAGTAATTCATGCTAGCAAGGTTAAATACAGTAAGCTAGTTTTGCTCAAATTACTACTCTTGTATTTCTGTATGTTTTATAATTGTTATTGCAACTTTCAGTTCGCAAACTGAAGCTTTATCCAACTTAATTCTCAGCTCATTGGCTTTTTCATGTACGGATGCAAAACTAAGAAATACACCGATCGATTAAATATTCCACGTGATCGACCAAATTCTTTACGACCAATAATCGATCATGGATTATTGATTCTCATCCCTACCGGAAACCCACATATCTACAGATGTTGCATTTTTAAATAAACATAAACGGTAGGTTTTCTCCTCTGCACAGTGTGATGAGTCTGTTTCCTGACCCTTTGGCTGCAGCAACTCTCTGAAATCCCATAAAAACGAATAAATGTGCATAGATGAGGAATAATGAGCATTCTTCATTTCTGAAAGGCTTACCTTTTTGTACACACATCTTTGATCCATCGGTAACATCCAGGAAGGTATAATCCTCTAATCTCTCCCGTTCCTCGCTCTTGCCACAGCCAAATATTTTCTATGATCTTCTCTTACTCAGTTGTATTTCAGTGCTGTGGGATATTTTCTCTGTGTTTTGACAATTTAGTTCATGTTGTTTCTGCTGTGATTTTGATGTATCTGTGGCTTTGACATATAAAAGCTGTTGGGTCTTTTCCCAAATGCATACACACTTGACAAACACCAGAGGGTACGCTGAAATCCTCACAATGTTTGGAAAAATGGCTTCAATGCGACTTCCACTTCAGTTTTAATCCCACTATTGTTATCTTGACATATTTTGTTGTGCATGTGTTTTGTCTGTACTCATAAAAGGTCTGTCATGCTCCGCTAAAACGATCTGCAATTATCTAAAAAAAAAAAAAAAAAAACTTTTCAAGGGTTTGGCTCAGTTTCTGTCACTCTCACAGTTACTGGCACTTTGTTTCAACTCAAATTTGCTTCTCTGATAATCTGCATTAAGTTTTAAAGAATACAGATATCGTTTTCAGCGAATAGTAAACAGCTTTTTAAGTGGTGCATGCTAACCTGCCGCTGCCAGATGGTGTGTTACACAGAACCATCTGAGAAGCCGTCACTGGAAACTGTTTGGAGAAAGGGCAAAAAATACCTGGCAGGTGATTGGATGAAACATCTGTCTGTCACTCCATGCTGAAACCACTCAGGTGATGAGCAAAAACCTTTAGTCGCGGTATTGTCTCTTTAAATGAAGAAATACTCTCCACTTCTGCTATAACTGATGCTACTGAAGTGTTGAACATAAAGTCATCAACGTTGGGGAAAGGACTAACTTGTTACTCCCCAAAAATTTTAACAAATAACTAACGAAGTACTTTCAAAGATGTCTATTTAAATGCTTTTTAAATACGCTGTTTCTATTTAAGCCACATTACCAGTGCACAACATCTTCAGTTGAATGTATTTATTTATCTATAGATCATACAAACCATGACCACAACATACAAAAATGTTTCCTATCTGACACAATATAAAGTGATTCAAAACAGGATTAGGTCCAATGCTGACATTAGTGTATGCCTGACTGCAATTGGTGCTAACAATGAGCGTATAGTATTGTGTATTCTTCATTTCCCAACCCAAACCACAGAAGTATGGGCGTTGAAAATGATTAATTTGAGCGTTTCACAGCTCATGGTTCAGAGCAGGTGGTTCCAAAAATAGCACACACATTAAACATACGTACGGTTTGTAGTTGTAAAAAGAAAGCTGGTGTTTCTGTGAATGTATGTTAAAGTTTGGGTTAGGTAGGGAATGAGGAGTGTGTTTGGAAGGTGGGATTGTATGTTGTGTGACAACCGTAATAAATACTGTCCTGTTTACCACAGGTGGATGTGTGTTTTCTTTGACGGCGGTGTTGCCATCCTGTGTGGAGGCTAATTGTTAGCCACCTAGCCGAGCGTAGCCGAGGTTACATTGTAGCTTGTTTGTTTAAAGCTACGTGCGTTGTGTTCTCTGCCTGTAACTTGGGTGAGTATGGCAGCTTTTAAGTTGACAACTGTTTTTAAGTGTGATTTGTGTGAAATGTTCAAGTACTATGGTAAGTTCCCTGGTAAAAAAAAAAAAAAAAACGGGAATGGGCAGTGTATTTGACATGTTTAGGGCAAAAAGCTTTACTGGTTAGGTGTTATAAAAGACAGTTGTCTTGTTAGTTGTACATTAGTGCCGGTAGTGAAGTAACGAGGGTGAAGTCAGTCAGAAACGTAAATTTGAGTCATATTTTGCTGCCTGTATTGACGTTTTTTAAGGGAGACCAGTCTGCCTGCTGGGTGTGTCAGATGATCAGCTCCTCCTCTGCCTCTTTATTGATAATGGTACATGTAATAAGTGTAGCATATTAGTTGTGTTGTAGTTGAGGCTTACCTAGTGCACCAGCTGGGCGACTGTCCGAAGGAAACAGTCGGATACGAACAGCCAGCGGCCGCCACCGCAGTGAGTGAGGAGAAGCTCCATCTATCCTCTACAACAGGGGTCATCAACTACATTTGTCAAAGGGCCAGACATTTTTCTAAATAGACACTGGGAGTGCTTAGACAGCAGCTCCTCACAGGACAAATCTGTATGTCGGTGCTTTTTAGATGTTTGTATTAATGCTCTTCTGCACTCACTTGTCTATAAATATCTCATTACATTTACTGAAGTGAATTGAGGCAGTGTAAGCAAAGGAAACACAAACAAGACATACAGTTAACTTCAAGAAGTCATCGGTAAACAATCCTCTTTGTTTTCCCTGACATTACAATAGTCACTCTTATCACTCCTTATTAGCCAAAGCTAATTTAGCTTTAATGTGTCAGAGAGAAAAAAAGAATAAACAGAAAAGTATCTGCAACAGGAGAAAGAGCATGACACTGTGAGTTAATGAGAAATAACAATGTCTACACGGTAGAAAATAAAAGGAGAGAGAAAAGCATAATTAGTGTGGGTAGGCACATGAGGAGACAACATATATGTACAGAAATAGAGGTAGTATTAAAAGTTAATTTCACTCCATTGCAGCAGAGCTCAGTGTTTATTTTAATGCTGTCACTGTGGTTTAACAGAAGCTGTCCTGGATTCTGCTATGGATAAGGAGATTAGGAGTGCAACAGCAATATAAATACATAGGTTTGTACTTTTCTAGGAGTTTACAGGACAAATAGAAACACAAGCTGCATGTTTATTGGTTCTTATAACCTGTCATCCCTCCAACTTCTGCTGTAGGTAAACATCTCAAACTTGTTTGCAGTCTTCTTTTCTGGTGTGTTTACCCGCGAGGAAGACAAGAGAAAATAGTTAAATATTAGCAGTCTTGTGTTTTGGTCCCTTGGAAGAAGATTTCAGTTGTTGCTCTGCAGTTATTTGGTATTTAGGATTTGATTTTGGCCTTTTTTTCACCTCCTAATTTAGGTGGTACAAGAGAGGGAAGAACCAGTGAATCAGAAAAATCTATCAGTAATAAATACACATTATTAAAAATCATTTGGTACAATTTTTAGGCTCCTGTACTGTGTGCCCTGCACCCTTAAATAGGTGTGATTACGTGAAAAATGGTACTGTATAATACCTGGAATCACAGCCCAGTGATACCTTGGGGGCACCAAACAAACAAACTCAATCCTACACACAAAACATCCATCATCAGTGACAAAAGCTGCCCATAACTCTGAACTCCGAGGTCTGGACACAGAGTGATGAACAAGACATCTAGAATATTTCCATTGAACAGTAATTGTGCAGCCATAAAAGTATGTCTTGAGTCTGAGCATTCCACCAAGCTGAAGTGAAAAGCTTGAATAAAATAAAAACGATAAAAGAGAATGAGCAAGAAGGTGATTTTTTTACAGTGGAACTGCTTTCAAGGAAGCCGACCTTTCAGGATGACGAGAACAAGGACTCAACTGAACAGATGAAGCAGAAATACTGCAGAAAGTGATTATGTGTCGCAGGTTTGTCTCTGCTGCCTTCGTTTAGATCAGACATGGACATTAGGTGGCCCGGGGGCCACATCCGGCCTGTTGGCTGTCCCTGTCGGGCCTGAGGCTACCCAGAAATTAGAAATCAATACAACTGCAGTGCTTTTATTTTGAAGGCGATTTACATATGTGCGTGTATAAGGGGCTGTATCGGCCATAATTCATATCTTCCCTCTCACATTCACAGTTTTACCTCTCACATACACAATTTTACCTCTCACATTCACAATTTAACCTCTTACATACCCAATTTTACCCCTCACACACACACTTTTACCTCTCACTTTTAAAATTTTAGCAGCTCAAAAACGTATAATTTACTACATTTGTATAAAGCGAGGGAGTTAATATTGAGCAGAATTTAGTTCTGCATTTAATAACATGACATTTGTTCATAAATAAATGTTTACACAAACTTAGAAAAGAAGGAGGAAAAAAGTAAACTTTGGATTTCTTGAAATGTTAAAGTTGTGTTCAAATTAACAAGCTTGATACGGACATGCTCTTAAGCTAATTTAAGTTGATGAGCAGTTTTCATCAAGTCTTTCCTCTCTCATTATGTTTCATTTATATAGAAGATTTACCCTCACACACGATAAGTGTTGTTCTCAGAATGAGGAGGAGGAAGGTTTTCTGCACGTTTCGCTGAAAGGTGTGTTACCTGTAGAGTCTGCTAATTAACTCTAACTGCTTTTTGTCTTCCTATTTAAATATAGCATATAAAAAGATTTCATATACTATGTTTCTATGGCAGAATTTTTTTGATTGAGATTCTAAAACCTGTGACAAAAGTGCAGTGACACACACACACACACACACACACAGAGAGAGAGAGAGAGCACATGCAGGAGTGTGTGCTTATTTTGACACCCTTATAGAGTTAATGAGCACATTAACATGCACACTAATAATCTTTTTCTATACACTCCAATCAAATAAACACTGTTTAATGATGATCTTAATTAGAGCAATGTAATCATGTAATGATAATTGTATAATAATAATATTATAATAAACAGAGTCACCGCAGTTAGCATAACATGATTAACACACGTTGTTTTCTGCTCCATTTTCTTCATTTGGTTTGTTGAAAAAACTTTATTTAGACTCGTTGATTTTCACAGGAAAAGAAAGAAATTATTTTATTCTCATGTCAGCTTTTTAACAGGATCATTAAAGGTGATTAAAGCATATTCAGTGTCTGTTAGACAGCAGGTCGAGTCTGCTCGAGTTGGAAGAAAAAAGTCTCCTGAAACTTTTTCTTGTTTGGTCTCAAGGTCTCTGTAAGTTTCCTCAGAGTCCTGCTGGTGTTGTTGCAGTTGATTGGTTTGAAAAAGTAATCCATGAAAGTCATAAAGTAGATTACTTAATGCATTTTAAATTAACTTTGTGAGCTATGTTATTATAGAATAGTTGTTGTTACTGTTGACCACAGCAAAAACCATCATCATCATCATGTTGTTGAGGGAAGGAAGGGCTTTTTTTAAATTCACTTTCTCAGCCACGATTCCAGAAAACTACAGACTGGAGAAAGTTTTTTGGTTAATAATTTAGAATATCTATCCATCCACTTATTAATGCTGACAGGGATTTCAGTTCTCCTTTGCTATTTCCATCAGTTACATTCTAGAGGGGTCATGTTCTTTCTACCATTGTTTAAAGAAGTGAAGCCAAAATATCCCAGATAAAGATGCTGCCATCTTGGATTGGTGATGTCATTTGGAGCCACTGTGTTGAGTTCCTGGCCAAAATACCAGCCTGACCCAATCAGAGCACAATGCAAGCTGTCAATCAAAATGTTACGCCCCTGTTTTATAGAAAAACAACAAACATCTGCATGATAAAAACTGGCTGAAGTTACAGAAACCATCTTTGGGAAAAATGCATTTGACATGTACTTTGAGTTTTTAGGCTCATGTCCCATGTGCTAACATAGAGGGGGCGGGGTTTATGACCTATACTGCAGCCAGCCACCAGGGGGCGATCAAAATGTTTTGGCTTCACTTATGGGGAGCTATCAGACCGTCCATCTTTATATACAGGCTATGATGTGATTAATGTAGATAAAATATGATTTTAACTTTAGTGGAAGAAAACCCAGATAAGGCTTTCTGATTATGTCACAATAGGTGGTGTTAATCAGCTGTGAGTTACCTAGCGATTATAGTTAGCGGGTACCATTCAAAATTTGTGTTAAAAAGTAATATTGCGTTCATCATCTGCCCTTTACAACTTCTTCCAGGTTAGTAATAATAAAAACCTTTTATGAAACAACATTAACTTACACAGAAACATTATAAAACTGATTAATTTCATTTTATGGCCACCAGGGGGCGATCAAAATGTTTTGGCTTCACTTATGAGGAGCTGTCAGGCCGTCCATCTTTATATACAGTCTGTGATGTGATTAGTGTAGATAAAATATGATTGTAATGTCAGTGGGCAAAACCCAGAACAGGCTTTCTAATGGTGTCACTAGATGGCAGTTATTAGCTGTGAATTCGCTGTGGATCATAGTTAGCGGGTGCTGTTCTGGCTCTTAAAACAAATTAGTGCTAAAAAGTAATGTTGCGTTCATTCTCTGCCCTTTACAACTTCTCCCAGGTTAGTGATAATAAAAACCTTTTTGAAACAACATTAACTTACACAGAAACATTGTACAACTGTTTAATTAAATTTTATGGCCGCAGTTTGTTAAATAATGTTAAAAAGTAATGTGCTATAAATCAGCTGTCTATAGACTGGATTATTCCAGAGTGTTGGCCCGGTAGCCAGGTGTCCACTGACACTAAGGTTGAGAATTGTCACCCTTTCTTTTCCCTTTTTTTCCCCACAAACTTAAATGATAGATATCTAGTTTCTTTATGAATTCAATGAGGGAAAATCTGTTTGAAGTGTTGAAAACATGGACTCATTTGTCCGTGTCTTACATCAGGGTTGTAGAGCTTAAGATCGGCCTTGATCTGCAGAATCTTTTGATTCAAGACCACAACAGCGTTGATATGAAAAATTGCTGATAATCAAATTTACATAATAAATAGGGCCCATAAGCTTACAGCAGTGTCATAAGCTCCTCTCAATCACTCAATCTCCCCCACTCTGCCTGTTAGATACTTAAAAGAACAGGAGACTACACAAACATGTAGGCGTCACTTGTTGTTGCTGCATCTTAATTAAGCATATAAAAAATCTATTAATGTCGCATCGCTCTTAATGATTCTGCTATCTGCACTGAGAGCATACGTTGCTCCATGGCCTTGTTAAAACCCACATTTGTGCTTCGGTTAATAAACAGGCAACACCAACAAAGCACAATATAAACAATCTCTGCTTGAGAAATATAAATTGCAGATGTCCGGCTTTTACCCGACAGCCGAGGCATCAATCGAATCAGAGGTTACTGCGGGTCTGCAGCTTCCAACAGCCACAGGTCCAATTCCTCCACATAACTGTGACGTTGTCAGTATTATTTTAGCTCCGCTCGCACAATAAAAGGCCAATTACAGTCACAGGAGAAAACAAACAAAGGAGAAATCCACATGAGGAACGACTAAACCCACGAGAGCTTTTTAAACAGCCTGCCTCCGAGGCTTTCACTAAGGGGGGATTTTAGTGTCTATACTCATTTTACTCCGCTGCATTTTGTGTCCAGTCTGAATTGTTTTTCAGAGAGACGCTGGACTTCAAATGACAACAGACGACTTCATTTAAGTGCTGAGAGTGTGTGTGGTGGTTTCAGGTGCATTTATATACAGAAGCAGGAGATAAAGTTTAGGTGTGTGTACATTAACACTTTGGAGTATTGGGCTTTTTGGCTGTTTTTGATTACTTTTCATTCTGCTTGTATATACCACTTTAAAAATTCCTTACAATGCCATGTTTGGTATCATTCTTTTCAGTACAGCCTCACCTATATGACCACACAATTATTTTTTTCACTTTGAGTTGCTGGATCAACATTTTGAACCCAAACAACACAACAAAAACAGAACTGTTTTTTTTAATATACTAAATATGATTACATATTTTACTTGGCCTACATCCTTTATATTTCCGCCTGCCGACCGTCAGTGTTTTCACCGCTTTGGGTTTTTTTGGAGGCCATATCTGGCTTAATTTTTGGAATATACTGGAACACATATGCATATGAAACTAGAAGATCTAAGGACTCTATAGGCATCATGTCGGGAAGTTGTCGAAATTACGCTGCAAATTTAGGCTTTTTGATGTTTCATGGTGGTTTTCAAAGCAATCATGTGACCTCTGACGTCATGCTATCTCAATGGAAATAGGCTCTCTGGGTTCCCACAAGTCTCCTCTTTACATACATGGCTGATAACATGCAATTTAAGGTAAAAAAAAAAAAAAAAAAACATTTTTTTTCTCATGTAGAACACATTTGCCATTTTACCTACTATATTTTTATATTTGTGCATACTCGGGTCCCTAAACAGGCTTTGAATGACATAAACTGGCTATCAAAGCTGAGACTCGTGGATTTTCTTCATGTGGGATGATGTGAGTCATCAGTAGTAGCCAGTTCATTGCAGTGATGGCATTTCTTGAGCTGCTGTGACCTCTAGGATAATCACAGCCTCATGAAACTTTACAACCACAAACTAAAGACCTGGAGCATTCAGAGGATGTATCCTAGGTCTATTGGCAATAAGGGGGTTTCTCAGCAGTTTGAAGAACAGAAGTGCTCGTCGTCCAATCGCTGAAAATACAGAAATCTCCAAAATGGCAAAGTTTTTGAACCCAAATCACAGCATGGATTCTTCTATGTTGTTCCAAAGGTCTTGGTATATTGATGTTATATTCTTGAGGGTTATTGACCATTTTTATCCATTTTCAATATGAATAAAATTGCCGAACAACGTATAAGAAATAGTTGAACTGACTTTAAATGAAGGAATAATGTTGTGAGCCCTTATACACTTTAATAGGTAATTAATTAATAAATTAATCATGTTTATTAGAGATGCATCTCAAATATTACACAGCTTTCAGATGATGTTCACAACTTTCTATGTGCCATTTATTGTTGACCTGCTATCTCCCCTTAAACATCTGCTGCCCAGAACCCCCAATTCTCAATAAAAGGAGAACTTATACTAAGAGGTTAATACTAAATATATTTTATTTTATCTCTGGTTTTACTCAGCCTATCATCATCATCATCAAATAAAAACTGGCGTGGAGTTTCAAGTCAGTACTTTAGCAGGAAGTTGACAGCGGGGCTCGATGTTGCTGAAGAAGTCATGTTTTGATCACAGCAGCGTGATCTGCAGCTCCAGAGGAATAACTCCCACGTGCTCTATGATCGTCTGTTGAACTATACTGTGTATACAATAATGCATATATAGCCTGTTTGCGTGTATCTCCCTTCAAACCTGATCTTGTGTGTTCAAGCTGCAGTGACGGAGACGCTGCTGACTCAATAAAGAACAAGGTCGAGAGCAAAAAGAATCCGATTTTCTTTTCTGTGAACCCACTCACCGCTGTGGAAGAAAAGAGTGTGGAGTTGTGTTGCCGTGTAGCTCTGCCCTCGGGGTGAACTGCCTAATTTACTGCGAGGATTTTTTTACGTGAGAACACTCTTCACATGCTTGCGTCTCTATCCGGTCTCCTCCTCTATATAGCTGATTACAAAGAGGTGGCATGGAGGCGTTCAGTGTCTTTTATAAGGATGTGTTAACAGGTTGTGGGCTGTTACGGGGATCATGGATTTTCTTTCATCGTATTGGGCCACCTCGCCACCTTTTCCTGTCTTTCTGGCTCCCTCCTTCCCAATCTGACCTCATTTCCACTTTGCAATTACATTATGTCATCGTCTGTCCTCATATGTCCTTTTCACATATATCCATAAGTCTTCACATAAAAACCGTCTTCTATATTCACCGACTGTACTGACATAATCTCTTATTTGCACAGAATTGTTTACATCAGCACAACATCACTCAGTTTTAATAATTCACTGGCACAGATTCAATGGCGCTGTTTGTTTCTTGCTGTTTGTGAGATTCAACACTTCCTGTAGATGCTTCACAGTAGATTGCTTTGAGGGAATGGAGGAGATTATGTTCCCTGTACTGCTAAAAGTGTTTTAATGTGAAACAGATGGAGGAAGTGTTGAGTTTGCAGTAACAGCAAACAACAGCAGCAGCAGATTAACAGTAAAAAGAAACAGATCAGGAGTCTGTTTCACTGAAGTTATCATAATTAGCACTTACAGTGTTGTAAATTGTGCTTGTGTCAACATCCGAGAGACCAGGAAACAAACTTTTTTTAATATGAAACAAGTTGGACCACTTGTCTGTAGTACAGCATGCTTTATTTCTCATTATCACCTCATTTGAAGGCAATAATGGGATAATTATGGACAGTAGATTGGAGAAGAGCTGTGGGATGCAGGTAATTTTAGCGGACTAATACTGAATGTGGAGTGGTTAGCACTTTTACCTCACAGAGAAAGGGTTGAGGGTTCGAATCCGTCTTGCAGCTCTTCTATGTGGAGTTTGCATGTTCTCCCCATGTCAGCGTGGGTTCTCTCCGGGTTCTCCCACAGCCCAAAGACATGCAGCTTAGGTTTAACTGTTGACTCTGTAGGAATGAAGGAGAGTGTGAATAGTTGTTTGTCTCTATTTGTCAGCCCTTCAGTTCAGATAAGCGGTTGAGGATGAATGAATAAAACTGAATTTTACGCTCTTCTGCACCTCCAATAGATACACTGGTGAAGTTGGTGACAGTAGCTGTGCCTTCATTTATGTATATAATGTGCATTTTGATGTTTCGCATCAAAAAGCTGATTGGAAATTACGATAAAAGTTCCTTAAAAGTCTTTACACTCACATTAAGGTGTTTTTTTGCTTGAGATGATGAACTGAATAGGACATGGAAACACTTTTACCAACAAGATCTCCAACCTAAACGATTTGTCAATACCATCCATAACAACTCATATGAGCGTTTCATGGCTCACGGTACAGAGCAGAGTGTTCTAAAAAATAACACACATGTCATTATACATACAAGTACAGTTCGTGGTTGTCAAAAAGGCTTCACTTTCGGTGGATTTAGGCTAAAAAACCACTGACCTAGGTTTGGCGCAAAAAACTTCCTGGTATAAGAGACAGTTTAAACAGTAAATAAATGTACATAAATGCCGGAAGTGAAGTATTTTCAAGAGTGACGTGAGCCACAGAAGTCATGTAAAAAACATTAGTTAAGTAAAATATCGTTTACTCTTGTTTTCACACGGGACACGGACCCTGTTCTCCTGGGTGAAAGTCTGACGTTTGTTCGACCAATCCACAGCAAACAATTAATTTACGTGACTGATCAGCTACAATTCTACAATGTCATTTAGCAGAAGCTTTTATCCAAAGCGATGTACATTTGAGGGTTAATACAACAACATACACATGCAAGGATGAAGTCAAGAAACATAGCAAGTAACATGGGTTAAGTTTGAGTCCATTAGGATGTCAGTCCTTTTAGGTTGTGCGATACTTATCGTTGTCATTTGTGTAGATCACGTGTGAAGGTGTTCAGTAAAGAGTTTTCTTAAAAAATGCATAATGACTCAGCAGATCGGATGGAGTTTGGAAGTTCGTTCCACCACCGGGGCACTACAGACAGCATGAATCAGAAATAACAACTTGGCCAGGGCAACTTGTTTGGACTCCTTCGGCTCTGTTTTCAGGTTGATTATAGTCATAGGTAACTTATATTGCCACTTCTGACAAAACTACACTGTAGTCTACTTTTTTGTCCGCATTTCCTTCTTACAATGAAAAATATGCCTAAAATTTTCTCGACAATTCAACATGACGTGGGCTTTTGTAAATGAAGGTCTGGATCTTCAGCTGCAGTAAAAACAGACCCAGGTCACTTTATGAGAACATACCAAGTTGGCAGGTGTTGCTGTGCAGCCTGGACTTCCTTCCCCTTCACCTCCGGAGACTTTGTGCTCACCGCCTCGACACTTGGCAGTGAAGGCGATGACTTGGTGATGACGGTTTTTATCACCACGGCTGATGTTTTCTCACCCCCTGAGGACAGTTTCCCACAACCGTAGACACCCTGTTTGTCACCCAGCTGACCGGCGGAGGTGCGATCACCTACAGCGGGACAAGTCTGGCAGTTCAATGTTGTTTTGACAGCAATGTACACTGTGTTCCTCTCCATGTTGCAATAACATGAGCATGTCTCGTCCAGATAAGAGATCCACTGTATGTGTTATTTTTATGTATCAGCTCAGATCTCCTGTCTCACTCTTTTCCTTCCATTTTATTTCTTCTGCAATCGATGCAGCTGCAGTTTGCAGAGTTGATTTAAATCTCTGTTACTGAGTGTTCAGACTGAAAATAACACTGCATTAAAAAACTGCAAGGTCAGCATTAGTGTTGGTATGTTACTCGAGTAACCAGAGAGTGAGAGAGTGGAAAATGATCCAGAATGTTCAGTTTGAGGAACAGATCAGTGAGTTTGAAGGTTATTTTAACATTAAACAGCAGTTTCAAATACTATGAAACAAGATTTAACAACTCTCAACAATATAAAGTAATCCCAGGACCAGAATCACCAATACTGATATGTTTTATTATCAGAAGCAACTAATGAACTATCCTGATGGGGAGAGTAATGTAATGTAAGTAAATGCACACAGATGATGTTGTCTCAGTGCTGATCTCTTTTATAAATGATAAATGCTGCTAATTGGCATTCTTCTTAATTAGAGTTTTTCTTTGTTGCAGAATTTGTTACTGTGATGAATCTATAACTTGTGATTAACTTACTTAAAAGTAAAGACTTTATTTTAGATGATGATAGGTCCTTTTCTTCTCTCTTTCTGTCTCTGATCCCTCTCTCTCCCTCGCTCTCTCCCCCTTTCTCCTCCCACCCACCCTCCCCCTCTCTGCCCCTCTCCTCTCTCTCTCTACCTCTCTCACTCCCTCTCCCTTTCAATTAAATTCAACTCTCTCTTTCACCCTTTCTCCCTCCCTCTCTCACTCTCCCCTTTACTCTCTCCCCCTCTCTCTCTCTCCCTCCCCCCTCTTTCTCTCTGTCTCCCTCTCTCACTCTCTTCACCCCTCTCTCCTCCCACCCTCTTTGTCCCTCCCTCTTTCTTTCTCTCCCTCTCTCTCCCTTTCTCTCTGTCTCCCCCTCTGTCTTCATCCCTCTATTTCTCTCTCTCTACCCCCTCTCCCTCTCTTGCTCTCCCTCTCTCCCATTTACTCTCTCCCCCTCTATCTCCCTCCCTCCCCCCTCTGTCTCTATGTCTCTCCCCTTTCTCTCCCACCCTCCCTCCCCCTCTCTGTCCCTCTCCTCTCTCTCTCTACCACTCTCACTCCCTCTCCCTTTCAATTCAATTCAATTCAACTCTCTCTTTCACCCTTTCTCCCTCCCTCTCTCCCCCTCTCTCTCCCTTCCACCCTCCCTACCCCCTCTGTCTCTCTCCCCCTCTCTTTCTTTCTCTCCCTCCCTCTCTCTATTTCTGTCTCTCTCCCTCCCTCCCTCTCTCTCTCTCTCTCTCTCTCTCTCTCTCCCTCCCTCTCTAACCCCCCTTGTAGCAGCCCGTGAAGCCCTTTGAAGGGAGGGTATTTTTTTAAACGTGGGGTAGATAAGCTGTCAGAAACGTTGAGTAATGAAAAGGTGCGAACTGCAGACTCGCCCTTCCTCCTCATCAAGCTGCAATGGCAGCAATTTGTTTTTGGCACAGGCAGCTGAGACGGGCACCTCGGCCACATCAAGCCGCAGCAGAAAACGACTTTCACGGCACTTTAAAAGATGAGGCGCATCTCACCCAAGAGGGGAATTTTTCATTTAAACTGTCATGTAAAAAGCTTATGTCATGTAAAAAGCACTTCAGCTGTCTGTACTGGGTACACAGGTAACCCCCCCCCCCCTCCCCTCCCCTTTCTTCTCGCTGTGCTTTTAAGATCTTCAGACCACTTTGCATAGTTTATGCTGTCAGGAAATCTTTACTCTTAATGTCAGGGCGGCTTTCACATTACTGATCGAAAACTTTTTGTTTTTGTAGCATTAAAGTTTTTTATTTGTAGACTTTGTGTGATGTGCTGGGCTGACTGATGACTACCTGTCTTCGTCTCTTCCTTATATAATGATGTGATCTGACTGCAGAAGACAGACTGTCTGTCTATCAGTCTGCATCTGTCAGTCTCGCCTCTGATGATATGATCTGAGTGATCTCTTTGATCTGCTCTTAATCTTATTGACATTCTCCTGATAGCTACATTTGCTCTGATTTAATGGACCAGAGAGCACATTGCCTCAGGCTTTCTCTTTGCCTGCGTGTGTGTGTGTCTGTGTGTGTGTGTGTGTAGACACTTGCAGGTAGCCTTTACCTTCTTCTCCTCTCTGTCACCTCGTCTGCTTTTAAAATCCCATCAGCCATCTGGTTACAGATTTAGTGACTGTAGGAGACACTTTTTCACAAGAGCTCAGAGGAAACGTCTAAAAAATGATGTCATCCGCTAGACGGGAATGATCTGCAGCCAAATATATAAAAAAGTACATGTGTTCCACGGTAAATGGTGGAAAGAGGAGAAGCAGAGGGAGTGTGCCTAATGCGAAACATAACCCGATTTATAAAACCATGTGTAAACTTTAATCACACAACTTTCCACTTGTCAGTTCCAATCACGTTGTAATTTTTAACACGAGCGCCTCACATCCCACCTTGTTAACTCCAACAATTAACCATAAATAGTTAATGAAACACCCTCCATAAACACCAAGCTGCATATAAATGTGCTTGTCACTCTGTCAGAGAGGAAAAATGGCAAAGATGAAGCACAAGTTTAAAAAAACTGGTGTGAAAATGAAGCGCTCCCTCAGAGGTCAGGGTGAGGTCACAAGTTTTGTTTGGTTTTTGTTTTGCATTCGGCTGTGTCACGACAGCA
Source organism: Centropristis striata (assembly GCF_030273125.1). NCBI lineage: Eukaryota > Metazoa > Chordata > Actinopteri > Perciformes > Serranidae > Centropristis > Centropristis striata. The sequence continues at coordinate 16,400,734 of NC_081530.1, forward strand.
ATTAATGCTGCAGCTCGGAGAGCAGAACTCTTCTGGAAATGTGAAAGGAAAGGTCGGAGCTGCAGTCAGGGCGAAGAGGACGCCAAAGTTTTTTTTTCTTTGTCACTGATTTCTAGCAAAGTGTCAGATCTTTCGAGAAAATCGAAGCTTCTGCAGACATCACAACACGGAACGAAGGTTTTCTCTTTGATGAGGGACTGGCGGCAGAGAAATAAAAACGATAAAAATAATGGTCATAATTGATGAAAGTGTCATTGCAAATCCTTTTTTTTTCATCATTGTGGCCTCCAGTCTGGCTGCTAAACATCTTGACATTGTTGAACTTTGGGGTCTTGCAAGAGACAGATTTAAAGATTTCATGCAATGGAGGCTTTGGCCGAAATTACACTTTTTGAAATTACACTTTTCGGGTGTGCAAGGATTGTGACTGTGCGGACTAGTCCAGACTTGTCCATGAGACCAGAATACCAGAACAAAAGATGATACCTGCTCAGTCCAATGGATTAGTCATTATTTACCTGGTGCATAAACCAAAAAGGTTTTCTAGCTTCCAGGTTTACTTCCATGTTCTGCAGCCCACTGAACGTGCACAGTAGTGTTTCTCTGCTGGCCCCTAGACATTACAATGTGATGATGGGGTTAAAAAAGTCGTTTTTCTCAGCTTAAAAGAAACACATTGATTTTTAAGCCTTTATGGATCAAAAAGTGCTTTCAGTTAGAGTGTTTCTGTCAATATTTCTATGAATGCCTCTTTTGCTTTTGCTTTTTGGGCTGCAGGGGGACATTTTGGAGCAGGTGCACTGTATGGTGCATCTGTGTGAGATCTGTTGCACATGTATGACTATGAAACTACTACATGTCCATGGTGTCCACAGCTCTTGTCCCATTAGTTTTTTTGCGCTTTTATCCAAAGTGCTTTACACTACAGACTGCACTCATTCACCCGTTCACACACACATTCATACTGGTGGCCGAGGCTACCAGTGCACACTGGTGCCATCATTGGGAATTCATTCACACAGTGATGAACGCAGCATCAGTAGCCATTTGGGGTTCAGTATCTTGCCCAATATACTTCGACATGTAGGCTGCCATGGTCTGGGATCAAACCACCGACTTTCAGATCAATGGGCGACCGCTCTACCAACTGTATGGGTCAATCTGCAGAAACACTGGTGCTTACACTTCTTGATCTTGATTATGTCTTTCCGTCACCCTTCTTACTTGGTAAAAAGACATTACACTGCGTGTTAAGTGTTTAATGTTGAGTAACCCTTTAAAGCCTGAAATCCCTCTGTTTGAGTCTATGAGGAGCATAAAGAAGTGAGTTATTGGCTTAGCTCTTGGAGTCTAAACTTGCCAGTGACAAAATTAATGGTACAAAGTTTTAGTGGGTATGCACACATCAAATAGACTTTTCTAAGTCCCAGCTTTTGCCTGGAGGGAGGCCAACACGTCCTCCGAGCTCTGATTTGTTAACATTAAACATTTACAACGAGGCCCCTTTGGTGAAGTTAAATGAAAGACAACTGAGCTTTGTTCCACAGTTTACTATCAAAGGGGGAAGGCTGGAGTAATCAAGAAAGGGGGAACTTGTACAAGCACTTCCATTGTGGTGACGGGCCAGCCGAGCAGGGAAGCAGGTGGTCCGGCCGGCTGCCAGAGCACTACTCCTAACTTGGGCACTTAAACACTATGAAACCTACTGCAACTCCCCTCAGTATTGGATTAAAGGCTGATAGATTTGTCCAATGTTGAAACAGAATCATGGAGGAGAAGTCGGACGCGAGCGGTTTCTGCTCTGCTCTTTCAAAAAAACAATTAGAATCAGTGTCGTCCTGACGTGCCAACTACAACGGTGGGCGAACAGAATTTGACTTGGTTAATTGGCGGTGATGCATTACAAGGAACATCACAGCTGACACGGAGAGCGCAGGACAAACTGTAACACACTTAGTACAGATGAGACATGAGGAGTGTCAGTGGACTAATCATCCACGTAAAGCACGTCAAAGTCAAACAGCTGCCTGAAGCAGCGGCGGTGCAGCTGCTGACAGGGAAGGTCAGCGTCTGCACGGAGGAAACATTTCAACATTCATGCAGTCATCAGAACAAATGTGTTACATGTCATTTGTTAAGCAAATGAATGCCTCGTGGCAATTGTTAACACCATTAGCACTGTTTTTATTCATTTATTAACACGTTGTAGATAAAATACATTGGAGAGATTATGTCTTTTTACACCAGATTGCAACGTACCTGTGATCAGCACATTTACAAGCAGTGGTAGTGCAACCTGTTTCTTTATGTTCTTTGATTTGAAAAGTAAGGTGAACTTAAAGTAACATGTACCTTTAAATCATGAGACGGTTTGAAAATGTTTCCTTTGTATCCTCAGGTTGCCTAATCTAGTAATAGAAGGCAAAGCAAGAGTAAAATCAAAAAGATTCCCATCCTCATAATAATTTTTTTTAGTTGCTCATTAAGTATTTATAAGAACTTTATATAACCCGGAAAGTGAAGTGCTCCATTGAATGAACAAAAAAATGTTTCCACTGGCCCCGAAAGCAGCAGCACAGAGGATCTGATGAAGAGTGTTTTCAGAGATGAACGAAACAGATCAGATCAGAAGGATGATGGGAAACGTATAAATGGGCCATGTATCATTATTAAAAAAATATGAAAAGAAAAAGTATGGAGGTTCATAGGGTTGCAAAGGAGTGGAACATTTCTGGTAAAACTCCTGAAATTTACCATGGAAAGTTAATCTGAGGAATTTTGGAAATATTCAAAATAAAAAACCATGACATTTCAACAGATTTATTTGTAAGTTGAACTTTACCAAGTTTGAATCATTTTATTGAACAATAAAAACATAAATGTTGAGTTAAACATTACTCATACACTATGAATTAAGTAAAATGACCCCTCCCCCCCTGCAAAAATCCACCAAAAGTCCCATTCAAAATGTTTAATAAAAATAGATAAAAAAGAGCCACTCTCCCTCCAAAAAAGTCTCATTCAACATGTAAATGAATTGAACATGTGATAGAGGAATGCACCATACATGTAGGGGGCGTGGTCTCACTAGGGGGGCGTGGCCTCAGCAGCCCTGCAGTAAGCAGTGTACTGTGTGCGATGACTGAGGAATAGCAGATATTGAAGTGTACTTGCATGAAATCTGGTTATTTTAGTTATAGAGTTATTTAGTTTAGATATGTTGTCCCCAACTATATTTAAGTTCCCTGTTAAGGGCCAACCTTCAATTTTGTAAATTCCCTGTTTATTCCCGTTTATTCCATTAAATTCCTGTTAATTCCCATGGAAAGTTTCCAACAACTCCAATTCACGGAATTTTGCAACCCTAGGAGTAAATGGCCAAATGTATGTAGACACATTGCAATAGTATATTGTTGTTTAACATTTTATTCTTGCCAATAAATCAGCCTCCACTCTTTTTGGAAAGCCTTCCAGCAGGTTTTAGAGCCTGACTGCACAGATTTGCTCCCAGCGTCAGTGCTGTTGGCCTCTGATGTTGCGTGATAAGGTCTGACTCGCAGTCGCTGCTCCAGTTCCTCCCAAAGGTGGATGGGGGATGAGGTCAGGTCATTGTGCTTCCACACCAAACTACAAAAAAAACTTTTTTTCATTGAATCAGACCATCTTCATGGACATTGCTTTGTGGTCAACAGTTGAAACAGGCAAGCACTTTGACCCTTTAGCTTGAGAAATGACTAAAAACATTATTAAATGACTGATGTTGACTATTTTTCTATCCATTTATCCAGTACTATAATCAACATGCTATTCATTCTATACATTTAAAGGCTTGTTTGGTACCTAAACGTGTCCAATATTTTGCAAAAAAAAAGGGAGAAAAAAATAAAATTTGTTAGCTGTAGCCATAGAAATAGAATGAGTGTAGAACAAACGTTAAACGTTTTGTCTTTGTTATTTGACTAGTTCACAAGAAAATGGTGATTATTGTTAATTATGGTGACAACATACATCAGTTGGACCATAAAGTGTTGAAACCACAATCACCTGTTTAAGAACCATATTTTTGGCTTACTGTTTGTAATATTACTCTATCATTTATAGACTTTTTTGACTTCCCAATAGAAATATGAAGCTATTAAAATCTAAATTTTTCTGTAGCAGCAAGGGAATGTAGATAGGCGATTCTCCACTGCTTATTTGGTTACTGCAAAACCTCTGAGAGTCTCCAACTTGTAGCAAGTCAATTTATGTGGATTTTATTTTGCAAGATTATTTTTTGCCTTTATTTGCTCATGCGGATTTGACAGGGAAGAGAAAGAGAGGGGGGCTGAATGCAGCAAAGGGCCACAGGGTCAAATCAAACCAGTGCTGTGTTTAGGACTCAGCCTTTGTATATAGTGTGCAGACTTAACCAGGTGACCTAGTGCCGGGTCCGGTTCATATAGAAGTTGCACGGAAAGTAGCTGCTGCAAAGGTCACAGTTATACAATGACAACAGTGATTCATGTCTTGAATAGAAAAGTCCTATTCTACTTATATTTCTATATCTGCAGCATCTCTTACTAGAACTAAAGTACAAAACCATGAACCATGTGTGAAATAATGTCCACTTACTTTTGGACAAGCCTGCATTTCTCATTTTCCAGTTAATTGAGCAGCCCACCATCCAATCATTCTCTCGCTGGTTAACAGGTAACAGAACTCTTCACCTGTCTAATCAGTCATAAATTCTGTCAGGTCATCAGTGACACAAACAGCCAATCAGTGGAGAAATTGATAAAACCTGCCAGCTACTCAGCGAGAGTGCCAACAGTCAGTTATCAGAGAGGGATTTCTGCCAGTCAGCCAGTCAATCATGAGGTCACTCAGTCAGTTTAGGCTGCAGAGATTGACAGAGATGGACTCAACTCTGTGTCAATCTCTTTATTCCCAGCAGGATTAACCTGCTGACTCCTCACCTCCCCTGCCTGCTCTCCTCTCCAGCACACACACACATACACACACACACACACCACACACTTTCTCTTCCTCCTCCTCTCCTTTTTTTTATTGGTTCCTCTCTCATTGTCTGCCTCCTCCTCTGACCACTCTTATCAGGCAGAATACATTGAATCTGTACCCACCTGCATCCCAGCTGGCTCCTCTCTTTTTCCACCTCGCTCCTTCTCTCTCTCTCTCTCTCTCTCTCTCTCTCTCTTTCCCCCCCCCCCCCCCCCCCCCCCCCCCCTTTCTTCTCTCTCCCTGAGGAATTGTGTTGTTGTGTTTTAGCTTGTCACAGCAGTTGAGCTTTTCCTCACCTGTTCACAACAACTCCAGGCAGGAGAGCAGGTGTCTGCTCAAGTCTGCTGCCCAGCACCATTTGTGCCCGCGTGCATGTAATCCTGTGTGTGTGTGTGTGTGTGTGTGTGTTTGTGTGTGTGTGTGTGCAGTGAAATGTTCGTCTGCCTGCAACCATTGGTGCTAAAATTGGAAAGGGTGTTTTTCTAAGATAAAGAACCTTGCCAAGGAAAAGGTGTGGGTGTATTGGCCACTCTTAGTTGTCCATTCACCTTGATATTACTATGAAAATTCATGATAATTACCCTGTGTGTGTGTGTGTGTGTGTGTGTGTGTGTGTGTGTGTGTGTGTCTGTGTGTCTGTGTGTGTGTGTGTGTGTGTGTGTGTGTGTGTGTGTGTGTGATGGAGGTGTGTGGGTTTTTTTCTTTCCAAGGTATCCTCTGTATCTCCACTCCACATTAAATATGTCAGAATGTAAAGTTTAAAAAGTTAGAGAAGATATTTTGAATAAAGTCCGTGGTCAGGTCAGAGTGGGCTTTTAGCAGCATGGCTCTAAAGAAGGCGTCACCTCTTTGATCCAGGCTGAAATATCTCCATAACTAGTGGATTAATTGCCATGAAATTTAGTGCAGACATTTATGTTCGCCTCAGGATGATTTGTAATTACTTTGGTATTTCTCTGACTTTTCCCCTAGCACTGGTTTATCACTAAATACCTGCAAAACTAATGACGTTCCCTGCGGCCGTAGCTGTGCTTTATGTTTAATGCCATTTATCAAATGTAACTAAACATAGATGATGAAGCTTAGCGTGTTTGCATGAATGTGACAGAGACAAATCAGTGAGATTGTTCTCAGCTCCTTATTTCTATTTATTCCTGCAGTTGAGAGGTGAATTCTGTTACTGAGCTGTTGGTTTTAATTTAGTGTTTCTGCGCTGTAAATCCTGTGTTGTTGAGATAAACATTAATTTATTTTTAGTTATTATTCTGTTGGTTGCAAGAGTGGTGGAAAGTAGAATTTTGAGGTACTTGTAATTCACTTGAGTATTTCTATCTGTGTAACTTTAATCGTCTGTTCCATTACAATATTATACTCTTTACTCACTACATTTACTGGTTGCAGCTACCGTGTACATCACTGTTCCTTATATGCTGTTGCGCATTGTCCATGTGTATGTCCATAGACTCTCTCACTGGCTGACTTTTATTTATAAATCCATTCTTGGACATCTATCTACATATTTGTGTTTACACATGTGTAGAAACGAGGCGGCAACCAGGAAGTGCCTTAAGCTGCATTCTACCAGGGGTGCTGACGCAGGTTCCAGAAGCATTTAGGTCCATTCATTTCAATACAAAATGAGAAAACTTCTCACTTGATTTTTTACCTCAGAAACTTTTTTTAGGACATTGTCTCAATCGCTAGTAAAAAAAATATTCTGCAGGTCCCGAGAGTCAGAACCGAACTGGGCAAAAAGGCTTCTAAATTTTCTGCCCCGTCTACCAGGAACGATGTGCAGAAGTTAAAATTTGTAACTCTGGGGGAATTCAAGTAAATTTTAAAAGACAGAGAAATCAGCTCAGTTGGATCTTGTGATTGCACTGTGTACATTCCACCACTGGTTTTCACACTCTAAGAAATAGACTGTTTTTTTTCATTTAGTGTTACCATCTCCAGATCCGTTCTGCCAGAAACACAAGGGTTAAGTAAGGTTTGAATGCATGATCTCTCAATTCTGCAGTGTAGTATGAGTACTTTTACTGAATATGTATTCCACCATTGGTTGCAAGTCAGTGCACAAGCCCACAATCCATCTATGAGTAATATATAATTAAATGATTTAATTTAATCTGTTTTAAAATGTTCTATTAGCCGTGTGCGTTTGTGTGGCCTGTGCTCCGTGTCCGTATTGTTCCCTCACTGATTGGTTGTCTCCTCCGTCTGGATGAGAGGATGGTTTGTGATGATGAGCCTCAGCTGGTGTGTGAGTGCTTGGACGTGTCCCGCTCACATGTACGTGTGGAGAGATACGGCCACTGACACACTGACCATGTCTTACACGCCTCCCTGCACATCGCTGACAGCACTTACTCTCTCTCCATCTCTCTCCCTCACTTTTCTCTCTCTTTCCTCTATACGTCCCTCTTTCCTCCCTCTCTCTGCATCCATCTCTGTCTTGCTCTCTCCTCGTGTCTCGCTCTTTCTTTCTGGCCTCAGGAGATAACTCTGACACCTCTGGGATGGATGCTCTCTCTCTCTCTCTCACACACACACACACATACCTCCTCCACACACACACACACACACATATAACACTCCTCCATTTGTGGCCCACTATATACACTGATAAGCAGCCCAGGTCCTCCCTGGCTGCCTCTCGTACACAAGGTAGAATAGGCTTTGTGTGAGTGCTAAGCGCCTGAGGAGCGCTATCTCCAACCTCCATAGTCTGAAGGCTGTTGTATAGCAGGGGAATAATGGGCTATAACTCACCGCTAAGCTACACTGGATTACAGTCGGGGGATGGCAATTTGTGCATGAGTTGGAGTGTGAGTGTGGTGGGATGTATGTGTATAAATTGCTGGCGTGTGTTTCAGCGTGAGCACAAACTGATGCAAGCAGTGGTGGAAAAAAAGCTGCAGAAAGTAAGAATATAGTCCAGAGTTTCTTCTACTTTACTTAAACATTTCATCACTTGTTGGCAGCAGAAAGAAGCTTTACATTTAATATAAAATGGGCATATTATCACATTTTAGCTTGTCCAATTGTACACAGAATTGGTGGTTGTGGGTGGTGGATTTTTAGGGGAAGATAGCAGGTCAACAGTAGATGCCACATAGAAGTGGTCTACACCATCTGAAAGCTGTGAACCTTGAGATTAATTTAAGAACTAATCAATTTTTTAAGCCTATTAAGGTGTGTAAGGGTTTAAAACATTCATGTATGGCTTTAAGTCGGTTTCCCTGCTCAATTATGTCCCATAAGTGTTTGCAGCATTTCACTCAGGAGAAAGTAGAGAGTGAAGTAAATAAAAAAAGCGGTTTATAGCATATGATGTGGTTTAACAGATATCATGAGGTGCTCATACTTGAATGCTGGATTATTATAACAGACGTATGTGATGACTGTATGAATTTATATATGATAATTTTAACAGATGATATGAGATAATTTGGTTTGCAGAGAAACTCATGGTGCTTAGACTCTACAGGGAGATCCTGCAGGTCTGCTGCCTTCAGGGAAACGTTGCAGGTCCATCAGAACACGCACCACAAGATTCATGAACAGTTTCTATCCCATAGCCATCACCATATTCAACTCAGACCTGAAAACAAACCCACTGGTCCGACAGCACTAATCAGGGACATCCACACCTAATGTAATGCTCTGCATTTTATATATTTACTCTACTGTTTTAATGCATACACTGGCACTGAGTTGATGGTACAGTGAATGAATGACATGACATGAATATATTAAGTGCTGAAATGATGAGAATGTATCTTGTTATTTACTATTTATTATGCTTTTTTATGACCCATACGTGAGTGCATTGAATTTTGTTTTATTTCTGTGCAATGACAAATAAATCTAATCTAATTTAATCTAAAAAAGGCTGATGAGGCTGATGGAACGATGAGCTGATGAATATAAGAAGACTCGGTGGTGATGGGGAGGCGGAGGGGCACACGTAACAGCAGCATGAACTATGAAGGCAGAGAGAATTATATTTTAAAAAAGAGGGAGCAGCAAGATGAGTGACTAATAAAGTAGGTGTGTCACTGAGCTTTTGGATATGTGATCAGCTAATGTGATTGACCGCCCCATTGATGATGACTACGCCCAAGCATGGAAGCAGAGAGAGTCTTTCTCACTGAACTTTTGCTAGAGTTCATTTGTTCAACACATTTGGTGCTGAATTAGCCCATTTTTTGAGACTGGCCCCTAAAAACGACAATATAGGTCATTTGTACAGGCAGCAGAATATGACTCACATTTATGTTTTAAACTGTCCTCTACTGATATCTAGCGGGCGTAGTAGTAATGATTGAAGCTGATACGGAGTTTTTGAATGGCAGAATTCACACTCAGGACAGATGTGAGCGAAAGTGCATGGGTCAAACTTTCACCCAGAAGAACGCGGTTTGTGTCCCACGTGAAAACAAAAGTAAATAATGTAATTTAAACATGGAAACACGGAACTTCTTTGGCTCACGTTTTGTGAATCACCTTTCCACAAAACTATGTTATTCACAGTAGTCACATTACCCTCATGACTACTTGCACAAATGCATTCATGTGCATTTATTTACTGTTTAAACTGTCTTCAAAACCACCTTACCAGGACATTTTTGGCCGTAAACCTAGATCATTGGTTTGGTAGCCTAAATTCAGTGAACTGCAGCCTTTTTTACAACAGCGAACCGTACATGTAGAACCACAAATCGATCATGTGAGTCGTCATGGTGGTATTGAGAAAAAAAGGCCTATTCTGTTGTTAAGGTGGCAGATCTTGTTGCATTTTTTATTAAGATAAAAGAGAGCAACATCATTACTTGTTTGGCGTCATGTTTCTGTTCACCTGATGTAGTAGAGTCACTGTGAACACTAACTACTTAATCTATGAAAAAAAAAGAATTCTGTTAAATCTGTTGTTTGTCGTTAAACAGATATCTTAGATATGAAACATCTATGACACATAACTGTAAGTAGAACACGACTATAATATATTTTCAGTGACTATACTTCACGTTATTGTGATCAGAAACTAAAAAACTTCTATTTTCTGACACTTTCATGATTAAATGTTGTAATGTAATGTTCCTGTGAGTGCCTCCTTCAGCACTGTACTGCATGTGACTGGTATGCATCTTTGTGCAGTGGGATTGGGTGGGAGGTTGAAAGCGGGATTGCACCGTTTTCCCTGTGATTCATCTCCCCTCAGTGCAGATAGAGGCAAATAAATTGCAGGGCGCAGCGGGGAGGCAGATTGAGCCACAGATCAGCATGTTGCTGGATTAGTTGAACAAGTTTCCACACAGCGCTGCTTCTGTGCCGCTTGAGGCAAACGGAGGCTCGCTGTAGCAAAAATAGGAAATAGCTTGATTGAGATGACTGCAAAGTGTAATCATTGATTTTTTTTTTAGAGGAGGGAAAAAATTTACCCTCAGATATGCTATTAGATATCATCAGTTCAAGACGTTCGGCGCATTCCAGGCGTCCGCTGGTGATAAAAGCTGTCGAAGAGGGCGATGCAATTCACTCACTATGACTTCAGATCTATGAAGATGCAAGCTGTTGCTGAATTACATTCGGGTCTAATGGGGCTACCAGTGTGACCAAATTACTTGCGTATGATGGATTTCTACCTGTTGAGCTGCTGAAACTTGGTATGACCCGGCAACTCAAGAAAAGACTCTTAAATTCCTGCCACTTTAAGCAGGATGAGAGAAGGGTGAGAAGTCTGCAGAATCACAGGCAGTTTGTTTTATCAGCATGACAGCCAGTAAACTCAAGTTTTCATCCTCGGTATTCTTTATGCACACATGAAGGCTGAGACGAAGGTGGACAAACAGGCCTCCGAGCTGCACAATCATCCTCCGCCTGTTGATTCCCGTCCACACTGTGTGTTCTTGGGTCAACGGTGAAGCACATCTTTCCCGTGTGTCAACATCTCTGTGTGTGTGTGTGGATCTCTGTTTACTTATGCATGCATCTCAAAGAGCTGGCTGAGAGGTTGGTGCGTTATTTTCCATAAATTTAATATTTGAGATTTAAAATTGAAAAAGTTGATGAAACTGTGTCTGTGGGAGGAAGGGTTATTATATGTCAAGTATTCTTCACTATACCAAAGTAATTAAGGCTGTAAATATATCCAATTAAATTAGGATTTTGTGGATGTGTGCACTTTATGAAATGGATTTGTGCTTTTAACGTGACAAAAAGAAAATGTGAGTTAGGTATGTTTCCATTTATTGTATTTAGAGCAAATTAACAAAGCTGCAGTAACGTACTTTGGTCAGAAGATGGCAGTGTGATGTGTTGCTGTAGGCTAATCTGTCAGTAATAAGGAGAAGAAGAGATTGAGCAAGAAGAGCTAATCGGACAACTTTGACCACCTATGAGAGCTGAAACCACAGCACTTTCAATTTTAAAATCTTTTTCTGTATGCCTTATATTTATATAAAGACTCAGTGATGATAAGGAACATGTTTTCCCAGCACATTTCTAAGATTCAGTCTGTTACATCCACACCTGTGATATTGTGATTATTTGGAAATCCACTTGAACCACAATAGGTGTCAGACCAACATGTGCATGACATTACCGTGGAAAATAAGTCGAGTAAAGGTTAGAGGACTACAGCAAAGACCGCTGGGAAGGGGAAAAAAATAACAGGATTGAAAAAATGGACAGATCCAAGTGTGAAATGCGAAGATAAGCCACCATTATGGCACATTGGTGTCTGCGTGCAGAGATGGACGGATAGAAGCTGCAGGAAGCTGATGGATGTAGGTGTGGATGGATGTATGGGCGGACGGATGGATGGACAGGAAATGAAACTTATAACCTGAGTGAAGACGTCTCCCGGTCTGACAAGAGCAGATATATAATCTAGTCTGCCAGGTGGAGACGGATGAACGGAGACAGAGACGGTGAGACAGCAGATAATATAAAGGAAGACATGACGGCGTCCTTGAAGCCGAGATTTTTTAAAATGAAAAGTGTGTGATCGTGCCGAACAGATCGAGAGGGAGAAAGAGAGTGCAGGTGTGTGTGTGTGTGTGTGTGTGTGTGTACTGTAAGTGTATGTGTGTTTGTGCACGTACAGCCAGGTTAAACTGACAGATGGAGACTGATGAGAGGAGGATGATGTACAGAGCGAGAGGAAGAGAGAGTGATGAGACAGATGTGACAGCAGGGAAGAAGAGGAGGAGAAAAATACACTCTTTGTTTGCCTCTTCCTCTCTCCTGTCATCCTTCCCCTCCCTGCTGCATCTCTTTCTCTTTCCTCCTCACTAATAAGAGCTGATGAAGGGGTTGAGCAAACAAACCAGAAGCCCTGCAAAGCTGTTTTAAATACCACACGCATGTCAAAGATGGCCTATCGATTTCCAAGCCAACGCACACACACACACACACACACTGACACCGAGGCATCTTTCTTCATCCTGCTGCTCAGTGAATGAGGAGAAAAATGATTAAAAAACTCACATCCAATATAGCTGAAAACACAATCACACACACACACACACGTTTTAATTAACTATTGACGGATGGAATATTTGCTACCTACTGTATAGGCACTAGATAATAACTTTCTACCACTCACGATAGATTATTTTAGACAAAAGTACACAACCCAGTCACAAGTCATTTTCAGTAGACAGTACAGCATGCTCTGTACCAAATGTAATTATTTTTTGGGAGGTTTCAAAAACACACTGTAATTACTTCCTGTTAATTTAACCATGATTAATGCAATGTAATCAATGTTGGGTCAACTAAAATAACTTAGTGAAGTTGAGGGAAAGGTTTTGGTAATAATGGTTATTCAGGGTTTTTAACGGTTCCTACAAAAAGTACAGACTGGTCTCCCCTGAAAAACACCAATATAAAGCGTTTGAACATGCAGCAAAATACGACTCACATTTACGTTTTAGAGTGCCCTATGCTGCCATCTTGTGGACGTAGTAGAAATAATGACGGCGATGTGGAATTTAAGAATGGGGCGAACAAATTAAAAAGTCAACTTAAATCTGCATCAGAGCTTTTGAAACTTACCAAAGTCTAGGGCCCAGCACCTTAACCTCTATTAAGGTCTATTTTTTGGCCAACAATGGCTCTTTTGTTATTAAAGGTTGCAGACCCCTGACCCAGGAGAACGGGGTTCATGTTCTGTGTGAAAACAAAGGTATATTACTTTTTACGTAACTTCCGTGGCTAACGTCAGCCTTGTAACTACTTTACTTCCAGCATTTACGTACATTTATTTACTCTTTAAACTGTCTTTTATAACGCCTAACCAGGAGGTTTTTTTTGCCCTAAACCTAGGTCAGTGGTTTTGTAGCCTAAATTCATAGTAGCTGCAGCCTTTTTTACAACCGCAAACCGTACGGGTATATATAATGACTTGTGTGCTATTTTTAGAATGCTCCGTGATAACGTGAGCCGTGAAACGCTCATATGGGTCATCTTGACAAATGCTCATATGAGTCGTTATGGGTGGTATTGACAAATGGCTTAGGTTGGAGATCTTGTTGAAAAAGTATTGCACCTGAATTCGTAGGTATCCCATGGAATTGTGTCCATTGACACCAGCATAGTGGTAACAGATACACAGGTCCACCATCAGGTTGGCTGGAGGGTTGGTGGATGGTGGAGATAACCCAACTTTCAACCAGAAGACTCTTGTTCCTTTCCCTTTGTTGTTGTTTGTTGTAACCTTAGTAAAGCGGTTTCATGTCTCACCTTAACTCTTATGTTGCGGTTAAAATTGATCCATTTCAAAATTTAAAATTCTAAAAAAAAAAAAAAATGGTTGTGGCTGGGGAGAGGGTGCCTGGAATGCCCTGCTTAGCCTGCTGCCCCCGCAACCCGGCCCCTGAAAAGCGGACGAGAATGGATAGATGGATGGATAGTTAAAAGTATTTTTTCAGAAAAAAAGAAAGTAAAATAAAAAAATAAAAAAGCAATGTCATGTAAAACCATTTTCTTTCCAATGTACATAAAAAAAGTTTTAATGTGCATTTTTTATGAAAAACGAGGGACGAATTATCCTCATTGAACCATGATCAGTGAAAGATAAAGAACACCATTTCACTAAATATTGATTGAAATGGTTAGTAATGGAGTTTGTTTATTGTTTATTGGGATTTTTAGTTTCTGACACTTTCGGGTTATTGCTGTTCCTAAAAACACGAACATAAAAGGGGGGTTAAGCAAGTGTTTTTGGTCCCTAAGCCTAACTATTCGTCTTTAAAACAGCAATCATGACATGTCTAATTAAGCAATAATCATGATTTAACATGTTGAGGCAGCACTCGCCATGTGTGTTTTGTAGGATATCATATGGATGCATAAGTCATGGATGCATATATAAGTTTGCATAAGAACTCATTCGAGCCCATTGATGAGAATTTATTGAAATGTAATGCTGCCTGGTTTTGTTGTTAAGATTGAGGAGCCTTCTCAGAAAAATGTGCTATTTTGAGTTAAAAAGTAACCAATTACAAGGCAGGTCAGGCTGGCTTTTTGGATAATTTACCAAAACTGTGGTCGTTTGGTAACCAAAATATATCTAAATGTTTTTGAGCCTCAAGGGCGCTTGGTACTGCAGCTTTTGAAGCATTTCTGGAGCGCTTTGGACACCTAACAAAACATATATTTTTCAAAATATTTTTTTTATTTTAGCCTTGAGATCAAAGGAGAGTTGACCAAGAAAAAGTTTTCAACAATCAACATGATCAAAAAATGATCAGATGAAACATTTGCACACAAGCAGCCTTGGGGTACACCAGAAATGCTTCCATTGATACAGATATAGATACAAATATATAAATCAACACCACGAAGCAGCCTTTGTGATGTGTGTGTGGACCAAACCTCCTGCATTTTTTCCTCCCAGTCTATTTATTTTCCTCCGCTGTGCTTGGTGAAGCGTAATCTCCACAGGCAGCCATTCAAATCTCATAAATCTCTTACCACTAAGTTCACAAGAAACTTTGTTTTCACTTTATCTGAAATGATCAATCAAGGCCTTCAGATCTCTATGAGCTCCTCTGCTTTGATTACCATCATTATGAAACTTATGAAGTGTAAAACTTTGTAGAATAAAAACACCACCTGTCGCCTGCTTTAAAGCTAATGTATGTCCACCGAGCAGATCATTAGTTTGGATGGTATTTATGACATTATTGAGCCTGGTGAAGATGCTGTCAAAGGAGAGCTGCTTCTGAATCTGTGTATTGAACTGATGCATTAATGGAGCTTAAAGAACTAATACAGTCACTTCATCACTCTCCCTATTGATCCTGGGCCCATTTTATGGTGTTAATGCAACAGAAGTGACTTTACTTTTTCCACTAAAAATCCATTAATTCTGCCTTCTCAAAAATGTATAATGTATGACCCTCCATCTTTAAACTACCATCTACTATACACAGCACAGTAGCAGAAAGTCGACCTCTACTATTTGTTATTTACAGAGCTGAACAGTGTTACAGTGATTGGGACAAATTCACAACTTCAGTATCACAAACTGACAGACATGTTGCTGAGGGCCGCCCTGTTGAATGCAGTTTTAGCAAGTTTATAATAGTAATTATAATAATTCATTTATATAGCACCTTTTAAAAACAGCAGCTTACAAAGTGCTTCGACAGAGAGCAGTTAATGACAACGAGAATGATGCCATAAGGCTAAAAACAATTCTTACATTAAAAGAAAAACAATAAAATAAGAGCAGGAACATTCACAACACATTCTCAGAAACACAGAAAAATAAAAATTAAAAGGTAAAAGGAGTAAAAAGGTAAAATGTGAAGAAGTAAAAAGGAGTGGTGAGATAGAAAGCATTACAAAAAAACAAAGTCTATAAAAGTGGGTTTTAAGAAGTGATTTAAAAGAAACGATTACAGTTGGCTCTTAAAAGTTATGTACTTACTTGATTCCTGTGGTCTAAGGTTTGTACCACCAGGTTGAATGCACTTATTTTAAGTCGCTTTGGACAAAAGTGTCAGCTAAATAACATGTTATGTAATGTAATGTAAAAAAAGAAGGTACTGAATATGCATGCCTTATCTCCTCGGGCAGCCTGTTCCAAAGTCGGGGCGCTCTGGTGGAGAAAAGTTTTGACTTTGGAACGGTCAGAAGGGCCCGAGGATCTAAGGATGCGGGTCTGCTCATGTGGAGTTAATAATTCTGTTAAATAGCTAAGAGCCAGACCTAATCTCAAAAACAATCCTAAAACAAAGAGGGAGCCAGTGCAAAGAAGCTAAAATGGAAATGATGTGATGTCGTCTGTTAAAACCGGTAAGAAGCCGAGCTGCTGCGTTCTGAACCAGTTGGATTTCTGGGCGATGCCAGAGAAGAGGGAGTTTGGAGGATGACCAAAGCAGAACCACTGTGGGATGGCTCAGTTGGGGTTGTAGTTTGGTCGCCCACTCATCAGAAGGTCAGTGGTTCAGTCCCTGATCATAGCAGTCTACATGTCGAAGTATCCTTGAGCAAGATACTGAACCCCAAATTGCTCCTGATGCTGCGTTCATCAGTTTGTGAATGTATTCCTCATGGTGGCAGGTGGCACTATTTAGGGTAGCCTTGGCCAACAGTGAGAATGGGTGAATGACTATCTGTAGTGTTAAAGTGCTTTGAGTGGTCACCAAGACTAGAAAAGTGCTATACAGGTTTACTGTCCGTCTTGGTCACGTTTTAGCAACAACTTTCTTTTTGCAACTTTAAGCATCAATCAGTAAACTATGAAAGATCATAATCAAGATCAAAAAAATGTCTAAAATAACAGTGACACCCTCAGCCTTTGTGACACCCAAGTTAACTCATGTTTCCAGGATAACAGAAATGCTCATTTGCACTTGAGCTTATAAACTTTAATTTACACACATTAACATTAAAATTAACATGCTATTTATCTGAAGAGTGCCTAATTGGTATTATGCAACTCTTAACAGAGGTGAGAGATGGCTCACTCCTTAGCAACTTAAACGTGTTTTTTTATTTTTTAACACTGACCTGATACAAGCAATGGGGTTGCTAGATTTACTAGTTCAAGGTGGCATTTAAGTTGCCATAGTCAATTGTTTCAAGCACTGCTGACGTCTTGTATCTGGTGTGGATTAAACCTAAGAACATGTTGCATGCTGGTCTCAGTTGTCAAAGTCCTGCACCTTCACAAAATCTCCTCCCTGTAGTTTCTGCTCAGTTACAGAACATTTGCATTTGTCCTTTTTGCTTATGAAGCAGGTCTCTGCGCTATAGAAACACTGTAAAACAGAAACTGTACCTTAAAACAAGCTGTCAAGACTTCTGTAAGGTTGTGATGTCACAACTACACTGTATATATATCTATAGATAGATAGATGGATAGATGATAGATAGATAGATAGATAGATAGATAGATAGATAGATAGATAGATAGATAGATAGATAGATAGATAGATAGATAGATAGATAGATAGATAGATAGATAGATAGATAGATAGATAGATAGATAGATAGAAAGAAAGAAAGTGCCACTACAGTATATTCCCCAGCTGCAATGATGGTGCAGAGACACCAATAGCAAAGAAGCAGAAGACCCAGAAACACAGGAGGGGGTCTTAAAGAGACAGGCGTTAAATCTGAGGGTTCTAGACCGGGGTTGAATACAGGTTTATTCAGACAAACATATGAGAAAAATAATGGTTTTTTGCAGGTAAACATGACCCAGATGTACACAATACAAGTTTACACCTCATGTCCATAATATACTGTAGCTTGCAAAGAGAATTTGTATTACTAAACATGTTTTGAAAGCTACAGGGTTGAAATTCACGTACTGTATATACACTTTATAATATACTGTGTATTCTGCAACGTACACCCACATATACAAGCAAGGGCACAAACACACATAGGTACTATAGAGTATAATTTCAAATAAAACTTCACAGGAGAATTCAGATACAGTACTGAACATGTTCTAACAAAAACAAGTGCACACACACACACACACGCACAGAGTCATCCTCCAGTCCGCCCACGCTCTCCACAGATCACGCTATTCATTTCATCTTTGATTCCCTTTGCGGAGATGATGAGTTGGAAACACGAAAGGAATTCAGTGAACTGAGGAGAGACCCGTTCTATCGCTCCATCTCCTTCTATGTCCTCTGTCTCTCTATTTCTGTCCATTTTCTGTTTGTTTCTTTATCCTTTTATTGCTGTTTTTACCAACAACTAAATCTGTCCTGTTCTCTCTCTCTCTCACTCTTTTGTTCTTCATGTTTCAGTGATTATTTCCTTTTCCACCTCTCTACACGGCTCTCTTCTCCTCACATCTCTACATCTTCCCTGTCCTTTTGTTCATCTTTTCTCTTCTTCTCCATCTTCTCTCTCTCTCTCTCTCTCTCTCTCTCTCTCTCTCTCTCTCTGGTTTCCTCCTCCCTTTCCCTTGGGGATCTAGCGGATAGTGGATGTTGCCACTTGGGAATGACGAGGGCGGCGAAGCGGTGGATTAAACACTGAACGATCCATGGAATGCCTCGAGTCTCTTGCACAGGAAAACACACACACACACACACACACACACACACACACACGCACGCACGCACCACAACACACTCGTCACGTCACAGTTGCTTCTGTCTTCACAATCTATTCTTAGAAACAAGAATATCCTCTTTCCCTTTCCACTTTCTGTCCTCTTTCTCTCTCTCTCTCTCACACACACACACACACACACACTATCTCTTGCCCTCACACACACATATACACACACACACACACACAAAAAGCCAATATCTTGCGAGAGCGACCCGCGTCAACATGTGACCCGCCCCGCTTCTCCCTCTTCACCCTCTCTTGCCTTCCTCTCTCTCTCCCTTCATCAATCTTCTTTGCTCTTATCAGAAAACTTCATTAAGGAGCTCCAATTAAGTCTGGTTAGACTGGTGGTTGTAGCCATGGCAACCACGCTGCTCATATTATGGTCTGACCAGGAGAGAAAGGGGGTGAAAAGGTAAAGCAGACAAATAGAGAAGAAGAAAAAAACAGGAAAGAAAGGCAAGCAAGCAAGCATGGTGAAAGAAATATTAAAAAGAAAATAAATAAATAAATCACTACAATTGTTAATAAGTATGTGCTCAGGGACTGTTAACAAATTATTAGAGGAGGGAAAATAAAGAAATGTTCTTTTACTTTTTTCAGCAGATTTATTTCAGCATTTCCCTGCAGGATTATGAAAAAAAGAAATTAAAAAAGCTACAAATGATCACTTTATTGTGCACTGTGGGACATAAAAGTAAATCTGATTCATGCATTTATATTTTCCATCACATTAAATATTACATTTGATTTAAAGTGTAAAATAGTGAAAAAGTAAATTAAAAAAGGTCTATATTCTAGTAAAATTTCAGGGTTTTTTTATGTTCACCCTACAACTGGAAATTTGTTGAAATGTTTTCTAATTGTTCTTGTAAAAATGATCATTCCATAAATATATTAAGATTAAATTACACCAACTTACACATATTGCCATTTTTAATAATGGTGTGCAGAGTGGTACCAAACCAGTGCTATATTTTAAGATCATAGTTTGAGGTTGTTTCAGTTACTTTTAATGTCCTGAAATTAATATCACAGTGATGATGACACAGATTTTTTAATGCTACATAAAGTGATGGTAATTTATGCAGCACAAGATTCTATGATCTATGATATACATTATAAGTTTTAGCAGATTTATTTCAGCCTTTCCTTGCAGGATTATTTAAAAAAAGGAATAAAAATGTTGCAAAGGATCACTGTAGTGTTCACTGTGGGTCATAAAGCTATGATCTGCTTCATGCATTTGTATTTTCAATCACATCAAATGTTAGGAAACAGCAAAAAATTTAAATAAATAAATAAAAATAAAAGTTGGTTTGTTGAAAGGGAGTTAAAGTTTTCTTTTAGGCTCACTATAAATTTGGAAATTTATTTGTATGTTTTTTTAATTTCCACATTGGTGGCTATTATAAAGATGATCATTCAAAAAATAATAATAATAAATTTACACCAACTTAAATGCTTCACCTTGCTTGTTAGTTATAAGGGCTGTTTCCACTACCGGGTAATAGCCAGACAATACCCAGAATGATGCGGGTCTCACTTGCCGAAACGCCCCTAATTTGAATACGAGCAGTCCGGAGCCGGCTTTTGTCGAGACTTTTTTAGTCCGTGTTGAGGAGCAGAGTCTTTTTTCTCCCCTGAAAACAGCCTGGTTACTGATTGGATAGATCGCTAAGTGGGATGTGACGTAGTACTCTACACCATGGACATACATAGACGCCGCATGCCTATACGGCGGCCATCTTGGAACAGGGCCGGAAAGAGGGCTGTCTACGGAGGAATGGTGTTTCTAACAATAAAAGTGATAATAAATCGCGCATTTGTTAAGCTATTTTCACGATAGCTTTTCACATTTGTTTGTCAAATGTCAGACAGACGGACAGACAGACAGAGATAGAACGATATATATATATATATATATATATATACATACATAATAAGATTTACTATATTTTAATCATTATTGCTATGCTTATTATTATTATTATTATTATCATTGTTATTTTATTTTATTATCATAAATCATTATTATCATCTGCTAGCCCTGTACCAAGATGGCGGCACTTTAGGCACGTCCCTCCACAGTCGATGCAGCGTCTATGTATACATGTCTATGCTTGACACGACAACAACACATGCCATTTGTAAAAGCCTGCAAAGCTCCCAACTCAAAATTTTGCGACTTTTCAGACCCAGTTAGCGACTATTTTTCAAGAAAGCGACCGGAGACAAATCCAGCGACTCCTTCTTACTCTTCTTAAGGAGCCGGCTCGTTAGGAAAAGCCGCCGTTAGCGGCAGTTAGCTACAGTTAGCTCAGTCGCAGTACAGTGTGTATGTGCTGCTGCTGCAGGAGGTGTTCACTTAGCGATCTCTGCTTGTTTACAACAAGCACCGGACACTCTGTGCACAGTTAGCGATGCCGTTAATTCACAATCACTATGTTTATGATCAGCTGAGACTCTGTGCATAATTAGCCATGCTGCTTTCAGTTGCTGAAGTTGTGCACAATTAGCGACGGCGAAAACCATACGTCACGTCCGGAGTCTCTAAATCCCTCTGGGGGCTAACTTGTAGTCGAATCACGCAGAGTGAGCGGACTTTTGAGAGGGTGTGGCCTGAGACTATCCCGGTGGACACTTTCCCCCCCTAGTGGAAACACAGCTATAGTTTGAGGTTGTTTCAGTAATTTTAAATGTCCTGAAATTAATGTCACGGTGGTGATGATGACACAGATTTTTCAATGCTTCATTAAGTAATAATGTTAATCAGAGCAGCACATTCCTATATGATTTCCATGATGTGATCCTTGATTTATGATCTACATTTTGAGTTTCAGCTTATCATCTTAAAGGTTTCAACGAAACATAAATCCACACAGTAAGGAGGCAGTAAAACTGAGTTGTGAGTTTATCTCTTCACTGTCTCGCAGTAATTATCAGACGAAGATGCAGTGTCGTCGCAGGGAGGCTGTGTGATTTACACCCGTTAGCACCAGCTGTATCAATATATTACATAAAACACTGGTGCTGTTTAAAACTTTGTCACCTCCTCATGAATTTTAATGAGCATTGAGTCACTGTATTTTTATTCCCACTCTTGACTAACTTTCACCGGGAACCTCCGACATGTGCAAACTGTTTAGCATTATTCAGCACGCTGCGGTTTGTAAGGAATGTATGTGGGTAGTGAGTTCTTTATTCTTTCATTCTGGCTCTGTATGTACAGTGACTGAGGCGAATGTGCTGGATTTTAGCTTCAATGGTAGTTAAGGGCAACGTTCACACATTCAGCCTTTATAGTTCCTCCATTGGTAAATCAAATCAGCAGGAAACTAAAGAGTTTTAAGCGTCAAACTGTGAGATATGTTCACATTCTTCTGATCTCAGACCAACTGATCATGTGTTTTACGTACACAGAGTAAAAATCCCTTTAAATAAGTGCGAGGCAACAAAGTTTTAAACTGCAAAAGATGTTGTTTGTCCGTGTAGAACGCCACATGGAAGTGTTTTTGCAATCCAACTCTCCAGTCATTGTTCCAAATTTAACTTTTACTTTAAGTGTTGAGGCTTCAGGAGACATTTCAGTAAAGTAGGGGGATATTTTTAGTACTAAAAATAAAATAAACAATAAACAAAAATAAAATAAACACAAAAGTACGGAGGCCTTGAGAGGTACATAAGTGAGAAAAAAATCCTTTCTTAGTTTTCTTTTCTAACTAAGTTCTAAGTGTTCTTTTTCAAAGTGATTATTACTTTAGAAAGGTAGAAGAGGTTTTGCAAATATCATTTTTTAAGTTCCTTTTTTAAATCTGTGAAGATCTTTTGGCAGTTGATTTTTTTCTTAAGTGTTTAATTTTGGCCACAGGGGTCTGATTAATCACAGGAGCAAAAACAATTAAGATCAGACTTAGAAACTAAACCACCAGAAAAAAAAAAAATTCACACTTGCTTCTCAGGGCTTCCATGATTTTTCAGAGTATTTTTTTTTTTTTTTTTTTTAAGATATTTTTTTGGCCATTTTAAAGGCTTTATTGATAGTGAGAAATAGAGTGAAAGGGGGAGACAGAGGGGAAGACATGCGGGAAAGGGCTCCGAGTCGGATTCGAACCCGGGCCGCCCGCTCACGAGGACAGTGCCTCAATGGTACGCGCTCTACCAGGTGTGCCACCGGGGCGCCCCTTTCAGAGTATTTTTCATGAGCATTTTTAGAAGTCTTATGTTGACTTTTCAGGTTACTTTATATCCCTAAAACTGGTTGAAGTTCGGTATGTACAAAAAAGGCTTCAGTTTCAATGCTGTTAATGTGAAATTGATGCCAGCACCTGCAAATTAAATGTGAAAGTCAACACTCATAGTCATGTTTAATTTTAACTTTCACAAGTGTCCCTTAGCTTGAGGCTTGAGGCTTCATCAAACTGTTTTTATTTTTAAAAAAATCTAACAAACACAATGGACAGAAGCCTTGAGAGGTAAGAGAGAAACAATTCCTGTGTTATTTTTAAGTCGTTTTATCTTTAGAAAAGGCAGGAAAAGGGTTTCCAGTGATAACTTTAAGTTACTTTTTTAAATCTATGAATAGCTTTTGGCAGTTTTTAAGTGTTTGTTGTTGTAATACTCATTTTGGCCACAAGGGGCTGAAGTAATCACAGGAGCGAAAACAATTAAGATCATACTTAGAAACTGAACCACCAGAAAAAAATGTTCACACTTCTATGATTTTTCCAAGTAGAGTATTTTTGTCTTATGTTGACTTTCCAGTTACTTTCTGTCCCTAATACTGGTTGGAGTTCTGTATGTACAAAAAAAGGCTTTAATTTCTACAATGTTAGTCTGAAATTGATGCCAGCACCTGCAAATTAAAAGTGAAAGTCAGTACTTTAACACTTAATTATCATAGTCGTGTTGCCATCTCAAATCTAACGTGTCTCTGCCCATAAACACTGTAGTCTGAATCAGTTACTTTCTTGCTTCTTCCTGTCTTTTGTTCTTCTTTATGTTTGGTTCTGTAGGGAGAGTCTTTCAGACAATCCTTAAACGTTTATATATAATCCCCTAAAGGATGTTTTTCCTTCCTGTGATTAGAGGCGTTTATGTGTCAGTCTTCTACCTGTAATCCCAGTGAATAACATCCTCCTGGGTATTATTGTTATATTTCAGAACGCCTTACATGATAAATCACGAAGCCGCTTGTTTTTTCCAGGAATTGTATATTGTCACATATGTGGCCCACCTCTCATGAGACTCCGACACATTTTCATTCTTAAATGAAAAAAGGAAATGCACTGAGTCACATTTATCTACAAGGCTCTGCTTTTGAAGCTACCTCTGAACATAAATCCAGTAATTATGGGATTACCATACCATAAGGGATTACTGATCACGGCACGGGGTAGTTTTAAAAATTCTGATGCTGAAGCACAATGTGAATGGGACTGAGGAGAAAGAAAAGACTACTGGTCGACTTCAATACATTTGTAGCAGTTTTATAACAATCTTGTTTTTTTGTGATGTTTGTGATTGTTTTGAACTGTATTGGATGCTGTATCCTTCCATTTTGAAATGGAAACGCCCACTCAGCCATAGGAAAAAAGCACAGAAACCTGCTAACTCTAGCAATGTCTGAGTCAATGTTTGGATTCTTAAACTTGGAAAATATTCCCCAGAATAAACTGCTTTGGACGCCACATTAGCTAAGCACACAACTCGCACAATAACAAAAAAAAATACTGATTAACTAACCAAGTGATGTTGATGTTTTTTTCAATGGAGTCTGGTAGCTTTGAACTGCTTCAGTTCCCTGTTGTTAACATAACCTGTATAAATAATGGATGTAGTCACCGTGACGTCACCTATTGGTTTGTGAACTGCCCATTGGAAGTTCAGCGTTACACTCGTCGCCATCTTGTGTCACCATCTTGTTTCCAATAAGCGGAGCAAACCATATTTGGACTGTGGAGGAGCGAGAGGGATCTGATCACTGATTACACGCCTCTCTACACCTCAACCTGACTGAGAGAAGTCGCTACTAATTCATGTTAGCATTAACTGGAGCATAAGTTTCGGCAAGTAAAAAATAAAAACAAAATGTATGTTACTTACCAAATAAAAATTAACAGAGATTCCTCCGAGTGTCTGTTATTCCAACCAAACGCTGGCCAAGACATTTTAAATGAACAAAACGTTCAAATAAACTCATTAAGTAAAAATACAATGAAAGAGTCAAAGTTATGAGACCAAACCAGTAAAAGTCCTTTTATATATATATATATATATATATATATATATATGTGTGTGTGTGTGTGTGTGTGTGTGTGTGTGTATATATATATATATATATATATTTTTTTTTTTTTTAAATACATAACATAATATACAACTTTATTGACACATCAGCGCCGTGGATACGCATTGCTCTTCTTCTCTCCTGATGACGGCTCGTCTTGTTAGTGACCTGTCAATCAAAGATGGCCACACCCCAAATCATATGATTCTAAATCTTAATTTTTTTTTCTAAATGGGGCCATTATTTACATTATTAACATCAAATTGTCTTGAAGAAGATGTTTTACTAGCGATTGAGACTATAGTGATTTCCTTAAAAAAAATTAGGTAATAAATTAAGTGAGAAGTTCTCTCATTTTGTATTGAAATGAATGGACCAAAATGCTTTTGCAGCCGCCATCAGCACCCCCTGTTGGAATTTTCGGTAGAATGCCAGCTAAAGGCACTTCCTGGTTTGCCTCACTGCTCAGACCAGGAGGTTGCCGCCTGGTTGTAAAGGGCTGTCTGATGGCAAGTAAAATGGTGAAAATAGCATCTTTTAAACAGGTTTTTTAAAGGAGGTCCACAGCAGTACACATCACTCTCTTCAACCACCGGACACAAAGTCATTCGCTCAGTACTCACTGTCCCAGCCTGGAGCCTGAACAAAAATTATGGGAAAATGAGTGGCTGTAAAATAATGGATAATTTATTTGCTTTTCAACAGCCAAAGAACCGACTCTCGGCCAGGAAGACTAGTTCCAGCACCAGCACAAACCTAGTTCATTTCCTGGGTTTGTGCTGGTGGAAAATGGGCATATGAGAGATTAACTAAGCTCTGTGTGTCTGTATGAGTCACTTATAAAGAGAATCGAGTTTTCAAGTCACTAAGTCAAACCGTAAAAAGAGCCAAAGCTCCCATCTCTGCTGTGCGATAGCGGAAAAGCTCTGAAACAGCAAGGGTTTAGTAAGAGTAAATAGGAAGACTGGGCTTAATGAACACTTGATTGTTCAGTTCGTCAGTTTGTTGTTTCCAGGGTTACAGAAAACATACAGCTTCCTCCTGACCAGTCAGCCTATGTGAGACGTAGGCTTAGTGGGTGTTTAAAGCAGCAAATATGAGAGCTTTCTTGACAAAAGGATGAATCACTATTGTGTTTTATCAATTGGCAACAGAAAGACCGCGCAATATGACATTTATTTACATAATTTTGTCATGGATTATTACCCGTTACGACTAAATATGGTACAATACATACATAGCCTTAAAATCCATCCTCCTCCAGCATCCCTTTCTCCATTTTCCTCCTTTTTGTCAGTCCTTTCTTCTCTTCTTACTCCTCCGCTCCCTCCCAGGCCCTGAACAGGGCTCAGCTGAGCGCTGTCACGCACTGTCACTCCTTTATTTCATCGCTCCATCATTCTTTTTGCCCCTCTGCAGATCTGGGTATTCATCTGTCCATCCATTTGTCTGCTCCCTTTAGCCTGACAAGTGGAAATGACGAGGAGAGACAGCAGGGAGAGGGGGAAAAAGAGAAGCGATGAGAGGGAGGGGAGGAGGAGGGAGACAGGGGAGATACTTGGGGGAATGACTGAAAGGCATTTAAGACACAGAGAGAGACAACAAACAGAATACAGGAAGGTGATAAAAGAGACAGAAGGGCACAAGTAGAGCTATAAAGTGAGGAGAGAAAGCTGTTAAAAACAGACACATTGTATACACGGTTGTCAAACTCTTGACCATGAGTTGTTGTGAAGTAAGCAAACAAAGGTTTACCTCTCAGGCTAATGTAGAAAAAATGTATCTGAGGCCTCACAGGTAAAACACCAGCCAGCATTGTTTAGGTTTACCTGCTGTAAGAGGCAAAAGGTGAAGTAGTTTGAGGTTGTTACTCAACAAACAGACCGAAAACAGCCCTGAGTTTAAACAAAATACAAGGGGCTGTGTAGGTGGATGTTTGTAGCTTCAGGTACCAGTAACATGATTGAGTTGAGTTGAGTTGAGGCAATGTAGTCGTGAGTTTCGAGGTTTTTATCAGAAGCTAAAACTCTGATTTGAAAAATTGTGATGCAGGAGTTTTTAGCTCTGGAAAGTTATCTGCAGAAAGATGCTGTTCACACCACAACGTGATCTACTAGGAATGTGTCTTGATTGAGGATTCGATTGGACAACGGTGCATCTTGCTGGATGTTGTCACATTGTGATGTGAAAGTTGAACCAGGTTCCTATTTTGGACTGCTGTTCACAAACTAATTTCTAACTAACAGTCAGCGTTTGTCTGCTTTAGTAATGACTGTAATATTTTTCTGATCTTAACTAGCTTCACCAAACTTTGACCATAGAGGTGGCAGATCAGAAAACAGTCTTATGAATCATTTTTGGACAGCACTGAAAAACACTGTTTTTCTTGCCAATAAAACGGCACCAGATAATAAGATGCTAATACGTGTAGTTTTAAAAGGCAATGGAAAACCCCATATTTTGCCCTTTAGTTTGGAGGACTCGTTGTATATTTATATTGTATTGGATTCTCGCAATGTCTCAAGATCACACGAGAATCACTGGATCATGAGATTGCAAATTGTCATGTAAGGCTTCATATAATGTGTTTGTTTCCCAAAAAGCCAGTAGTTTGTTCGATCAGCGTGCTGTGAGGAACCTCAGGTGTGTGTGATGACTTGTAACGATATGAGGCAATGTCCAAAACAACAATGATGATGACGTAGACCGTGAATAACCAACAAGATCTCCAACCTAACAAGGTTATAATAGTTTTGGAGTTTTCATTAGTTTTAGTTTTGATTTCGTTGTCAACTTTTGTTTTCAAATTCAGTTAGTTTTAATTAGTTTTTAGAGTGTGTTTGCTAGTTTTAATTAATTTTTATTTTTTGGAAAATGTTAGTTTAGTTTTTATTAGTTTTAGTGTTAGTGTTAGTTTTTTTGTAATGGGGTATTTGTTGGGTGCGAGATTCAATAAGGTCACAATAAATGTTTCCTTTATTTCTTTTGTCTTATCCATCTCAGCCCCAATAATTTTATTAAGTCATAAAACCAGATAGATGAAATAGGTTTCATATCAACTAAAAAGGTTTACGTATGAAAAATGTTGACAAAGACGAAAACGTAGGACATTTTCATTATAATTTTAATTAGTTTTAGTTCGTTTTGTAACAACACAATACAGTTTCAGTAAGTTTTTTTTAAAACTCTCGTTTTTATTTTTATTTCAGTTAACAAAAATGTTTTTTCAATTGTAGTTTTTGTTATTTCGTTAGTTTTCGTTAACTATAATAACCTTGCAACCTAAACAACAGAATAGGCCGCCCATAACGACACATATGAGCGTCTGTTACTGTACGGAGTGGAGCGTTCTTAAAATAGCACACACGTCATTATACATTTTGGTTCATGCTTGTAAAAAAGGCTGCAGTTTTGGTGAATCTAGGCTACAAAACCACTGATCTAGGTTTAGGGCAAAAAACTTCCTGATGAGGCATTATTAAGGACAGTTTAAACAGTAAATAAAAGTGCACAAAAGCCGGAAGTGAAGTAGTTACGAGGGTCATTTAAGCCACAGAAGTTACGTAAAAAAGTAATTTTGTTTTGTTTTCAGTCCACCATTTTTTCTACCCATCCACCTCCCCTTCCTTCCTGCTCCAAGCCATATGTACAAGCGCCTTACATTGATGTTTTTTTTTATTCTCTGATTGACAGATGGTTTTTCAAATTACTTGCCAGGTATTTTTTGAAAGTGCCTGCCCTTTTTCCAAACAGTTTCCAGTGAAACCAACAATCTGCTTGGCAGTGTCAGGTTGATACATTCAGGTGTTGGACAAAAGGAGCCTGTACTCATTCAGAGGATCTGCTGAAAACAACCACAGATCTGAAACTAGTCTTCTCTTTTCTAAATTCTGTATACCTCATTGTGCAAAACCTATTTGCACTTAACTGCTAAAAACTGAGTTGGCGGCCCACTGGGACTGAATAAATGTAACAGCAGTAACACATTGAAAGAGAAACTGTGTTTAATGTTGGTTATGTCATGGCCAGGTCAGTTTCTGTGCTGTAATGTTCAGGTTCTGCTTTAATGCTTGTAATTTCTACAGCCACCATTTGAAGTTTTGTTATAATATATTTTCGGATATTGCCTGGTTGTTCCCAATCTCTTTTCTGTGAAGTACTTTTTGCTTTGTATTTGCTCGTGACCCTTAACAATTCATTTCCCGCTTGTTTTATTCGGCTGCCTGTATCAAGTTTCAAGACTTTTCTCAGCTGTGTGCAGATGATAACAAGATGCTTTGAATCCTTTAATGACTTTGTTTCTTTATTTTGACTTTAAATTGGTGTTGGATTCGCTCGCGGTCAAAGGTTAAGAAGGCCTGAGGCAAAAAATATACAATGAAATTTCACATGATATTTCATGATGAGCCTGAATAGCAGCACAGAAATGCAGACAAATCCTTTTTTTACTTCCTGCCCTTTTCTCCTGAATTCAGCCACTGTCCCCTGTAGGCCACCGTAGATAATTCATGATAAATTATGACTGGGTGATACTTTCCGACGAGCTCCGGGTGTGAAAATAAAATGGTTTCTGAGTAGAAAACAAAGTGTGTTTGCAGCCTGGAGCGGAGGAACATATCTCTGTTTATGTGATGGTATATGGTGATTTAAAATAAAACAAATGTCAGTGACAGACTACAAATAGACTGTTTATAGCCAATACACAAGCCGATTAATTCATAGGTCAACAAAAATCCCCCTGGAGAGGAAAAAATTCCTGTAAAATCAGATTGAGAGGGTAGAAAATGTCCTCTGGAAGAAATTGTACTTTCTTACCTGGCTGGGTGGCTTTAACAAGGTCTTAAAAAAAGTCTTAAATTTGACTTTCTTCCCTGCAGAAAGAGACAAGCAGAGAGATAAAGTATATATATAAATATATATAGACAGAGAGAGATAAAGAGAGATAGTGGAGAAACAGCGTGTACCTGTTTTTGACGGATGTGGGGTGAAAGGCGAAGAGAGTGGGCGGCCGGCCGGCCCCACGGCCCTGACGCACTGCCTTGTGGGTAATGGCCACTGATGCGTAGCGGCCTGGTTGTCATTCTCAGGGGTCCAGCTCCATTAGAGAGAAGAGAAATAGGCTCCAGTGTGTGTGTGTGTGTGTGTGTGTGTGTGTGTGTGTGTGTGTGTGTGTGTGTGTGTGTGTTTCAGAGAGGATCTGGTTCCATTAGGGAATAGCCTTTAAGATGCTGGTGTGTGTACATATAGAGTCCATTTCCATTTGGAAAACAATCTCGTATCACTGCGTGGATGCCTGTATCCATGTTTATATAAAGAGAATATGGCAACCGTGTACGTGCAAACATGTATGTGTGCATTTCTGTGTGTTTGTAAGTGTGCATGATAGGCCTGGGCCATTAGGAGCTACAGTAATGGCATCCTGGTATTAGATTATCAAACAGCACACTTTCATGTCCCCTTCGTTCACCTGGACTGCACCTTTCTCTCTCTGTGCTCCTCGTTTCCTCACTCCGTCCTCACAATGGTGTGAACCTGCATGTTGTATAAGTTGTTTCAAACCACCTATGGTGCCATTTACATGGAGTCATTGCAGTAACTGCTTTTATCTCTGTGATTACCTCAACATTTTCAAGTGATGGTCCACAGTTTTCACTGTTTTTAATTAATGTCAAAGCCTCTCTAAGCTGTTTGATGTGCTGAAAAATGTTTTTACAGTTTAACTAAGAGGTGGTCTAAGTCTGCTTTCATTCATCATTTGATTCTCACAGTCAGCCACAAAGAGCTGAGGCAATTATAATGGAAGAGGCCAAACTGTCCATTAGGCTTAAGCAGTATCACAGTATTATGGTATACTAGAAATCCCCAGAGGTTGATTTTTATATCTCTATATTTTTATATCTACTATCAAAAATAAATGCTGCTCTTTCTATTAAACCAATGCTGTATTTAGGTGATGTGTTGTAGTGCACAGCACGCACCAGCAGAGGGCGGCCTCTACTGGTGGAACAGGAAACTGCATTAAGAAACGTTGACTGCAAGAGCTGGGGGATAACATTACATTTATTAATAGAAAGGAGAGACTGGTCTCCCCTCAAAAACGTCATTATGAGGTGTTTGTACAGGCAGCAAAATACGACTCACATTTAAGTTTTTTCGACGTTTTAAATAGCAGATATCACATTTGGGCGGGAAATAGGGGAGGTAGATGGGTCAAACAAATGATGAACTTTCAACCAGGTGAATGAGCTTCATGTCCCGTGCAAAAAACAAAAGTAAATTACTTTTTACGTCATTTACATAATTTATGTTATTTACATTTGTTATATAACTTCTGTGGCTCATGTCATCCTAGTAACTACATCACTTCTAACATTTACGTACATTTATTTACCTTTTAAACTTTATTTTATAACGCCTAACCAGAAAAGATGCTGTGTTGTTGTTCAGCGAACGGCTGATCAGCTGATAGCTGTGGACACATTAGAGAGAGACATTATGGGGGAAAAAACTTGTAGGAGTGGTATTTTTTTAAATCACACTCAGTTAATTTAGGGTTTATTTCCACCTGCTGTTGGTTGTTGGAACAGTAGAAAGACTAACTAAGATGGGTTTGGTGAGTTTCATTTTGTTTCTGTCAGGTTAGTGACAGTGAGAATGAAAGGAGGAGAGCCAGATTCAACAAAGCCTTAGTGGTATGGGCTCAACTGGTGAGCCACCAGGACGCACCAGAATATTTCCTTTTCTGACAAGAGCTTGTGGAATGTGAATGTTATTAAGGTATGACTGTATGAAAAACAGGCACCGCCCAGGCCTTCTGTCCTTCTAACGCAGAAGTAAGAACGAAGGAGAGGGCAAGGAACACTTCCTGTTTTCATCTCTTTGGTAAAAGCCAGGGTCTGGCCTGATTTCTGAGTTGAAAGAGTTGGTGCCACAATGATGCAATATGTCTGGTTCTATGTTCTCTCTGTCTCCCTTTCTTTCTCTCTCTCACTTTGCTTTTGACTTTCTAGTCCCCTCTCGTTCAATTTCACCTCACACACTTTAATATTCCCTCTTTTCTTGTTTATCTCTCTCGTTCTCTCTCTCGCTTTCTCACTCTCTCTGTCTCTCTCTCTCTCACACACACACACACACACACACACACACAGATCTCAGCACGGACAGAGCTACTTTTCTTTCTGACAGAGGGCTAATGGGACTTTCTGTCTCGTCAGGACAATTACCAACCTGTTGGATCTCTATTTCTCTCTCTCTCTCTCTCTCACACACACACACACACACGCACACACACACACACATACACACACACACACACACACACTTACGGGCCCACCCTGCAATAAAGCTCTTATATTATACTCTCACCTTCCCAACCTCAATAGTGTACAGTGCCACCAAAGTTATCATAGCCGATCAAAGCCCTGGCACTTATTTAATTGTATATCTGTGTGTGTCAGTGTGTGTGTGTGTGTGTGTGTGTGTGTGTCAGTGTGTCAGTGTGTGAGTGAGTGATCATGCACAATGTAAGTACACACTCACACATCTCTCCTTTCAGTTGCACGCTGTATTTTGCAAACACACTGATTGTTGCAAGAAAAATTTTGCTCTGTTGTTAATGCGAGCCTGTCAGTCAGACGGCGACCTTGAAAGAGAGAGAGAAAGAGAGGGAGCGGGTGAGTGAGAGCTTTAATGCAATTCAGAGTTGATATAGTGAGACTGTCCTCCACTGTGCCGCATAATAGGCTATAGTGCTTTCCATTTAAATCAAGGCCTCAGTTTATTTGAATTAAACCAAATCCAATCAGAGGCAGACTGTGGGGAAATCACCTCTGTGTATAGATTGGAGACACGTTTTCAGACACACACACACACTAACAAATCACAGCCTTATGTGTGTTCATGAAGATGTCTGAGTCCAAAGAGTCTATAGAGGCCAAGTTTTTTTTTGCTTCGTGCTCGAGTGGTGTGTGTTCCTGTCAGCCGGTCTCCTGATAACTAGTTCATATACAGCTCATTTGCATTACAAAATGTATTTTGTTTTTGCCCACATTATGTTTTTTTCTAGTATAATGAGAAAACATAGGCTGTATCTGTAAATGTTCACCAACACAATTTTTCATTTGTTTCCCTTCCAGCATCAGCTAAAGCAGAGGTGTATGGTTATCAGACAATTTGTTGTTTATTTTAAATCCAATAAGCCAGACAACATCACAGCTGACAAAAAGCATTTTGTGTGACTTGTTTTTATATCTCTGTACAAAAGAGCAACCAGCTAAAGGTAAAAGTATCCAATATATCCCATGTAGCCTATCAGGAAACGTATTCAAATAGAAAATGAGTGCAGACACATTGGTTTGAAATTGTATGCTAAAATGATATTCATAGTAAGGTTTTAAAATTGTGGTGCTTCTATATTGCATAGTATGTGGTTTCTTTTTGTCAGTATTTTTCAAGGGTACAATTTAATCAACTTAGAACATTATGTTGGGGTTGGTTATTTAAATATTGACATTTTTGTCCACTGTAGGGCAGTTAAACAAGCTTAAGATACAAAATTGGCATAACTACACGTTAATGCATGTGTTCATTTCACCTGAAAGATATAACTGCAATATCTCAACATATTCTCATACAGCGGTTTGTATGATAAGTTTTAAACACATTGTTAACATTGTGAAATGGAACTTAAGCAACAAAACTACTTGGTTATGGGTTTTTTTTAATTGTTTTATTGTCTGTGTCAGTGGTGGAAGAAGTATTCAGATATTTTACTTAAGTAAAAGTACTAATACCACACTGTGAAATGACTCCACTACAAATAAAAGTCCTGCATTCAAAATTTACTGACGTAAAAGTACAAAAGTATCAGCATCAAAATGTACTTAAAGTATCAAAAGTAAAAGTACTCTTTATGCAGAATGGACCCACTCAAATGGTTATATTACATTATTATTATCAATTTATTTTTGAAAGCAGCATTTTAATTTTGTAAAGGTAAGGCTCATTTTAATTACTTAATATATTGTTATGAGGTTTAATTAAAAATGTATCAGATATTTTTATGTTAAATTAGGACCTAAAACGATTTGAGCTAAATGTAGTGGAGTACAATATTTACAAAAAGTACAATATTTACCTCAAAATGTAGAAATAGAAGTATAAAGTTACATTCAACGAAAATATTAAAGTACTATACTTGAGTAAATTAACTTTTTCACCACTGGTCTGGGTCAAATTAAGGCCTTCCGTATGTAACTATGTGATGTAGAAAAGATGTTAATTTCTGTAAGTATCTTAAAATGATAACATTGACTTTTGGTGTCACAGGGGACATGAACATCGGCCTCCTGGGTACAAATCTTGTGTCCTTTCTAACCAATTGATCCACCGTTCCTTCCTCATTTGCACAGACTTTGTCGCTCTCTATACTACATCAGCTGGCTTTCTCCTTTGCTCTCGTCATAATTGTCACAATCGGCAGCTGTCGTAATTATGGATTGTAATTAAGTGCACTTCCTGGTCCACAATTATGTTGGTTATATACAGTACAGGCCAAAAGTTCGGACACACCTTCTCATTCAATGTGTTTCCTTTATTTTCATGACTATTTACATTGTAAATTAATCAAAACTATTAATGAACACATGTGGAATTATGTACTTAACAAAAAGTGTGAAATAGCTGAAAACATGTCTAGTAAGCAAAGGGTGGCTACTTTGAGGAATCTAAAATACAAGACATGTTTTCAGTTATTTCACACTTTTTTGTTCAGTACATAATTCCATATGTGTTCATTCATAGTTTTGATGCCTTCAGTGAAAATCTACAATGTAAATAGTCATGAAAATAAAGAAAAACGCATTGAATGAGAAGGTGTGTGTCCAAACTTTTGGCCTGTACTGTATATATATATATATATATATATATATATATGGCATGCCGTTCAGGAAATCTGTTTGTATATATATATATATATATATATATGAAATGAAAACAGCCTGAAAATGTGACTCATTAGCTGCTCACTGTCTGTCTGATGTTTGGTGATGGGCAGACAGTGAACAGTTGATGCATCAGAGCTTGAAATGAGTAAAACAGTCATCTAGAGCTGTAAATGACGTTGATGACAACCCAACAACAACAAGCTAAGACGCTAACATGCTCCTTAGAGCTGTCTGGAGCTGAAGAGTTGAAGGGTTCAGCACATTGAGCAACACCTCATAATTTTATCTCACGTCAAGATGAAAGGAATTGATTAGTGCATCTTTAACTACAACCTTAACTTGGAGGCCTGAACCTACGGCAACAGCCCCATTAGAATTCTTTGCAGTACAAGACTGGATTAGAAGAAAAACTTTGAAAGCAAATATAATTCATGCACCGATTTTGTTTCCTTCCAAACACATTTTCCAAAGCAAATATGTAGTATTTAAACATATTTTGCAGCAGACGTGATTGGATTCTGTCTGCAGTGTTATCTTTTGTCTGCGTGAGAAGCGGAGGAGAAGAAAAAAAGACTCATAAAGCAAGCAGTTTTCTCCAGAGCCTCTAAATTCTAAATTAGATATCTCCAATTTAAAAAGACGTTGTCTCTCGCTATTAGATCCTTATTGGCGGCATGAGTGAGAGACACTCTCTTGGTTATGTTTTTTAAAGCCGTGAGTCATGCAAAGACCTTTCAATTCACGAGTGACACAAAGCATTTGAAAGAAGCTGACCCCATTTCAGAAGTGATTGATGGTATGAATAGAAGTTTTTAAGGGTCTCGGTCTTTGTTAAAAACCCTCTGCGCACTAAATGCTGATAACCTTGAGGATACAATAGTCAATATTAAATTTTGGTAGCACTATTTCCAATAAAAGGATATAGTGTTTTGGCTGTAATGATACATGAAAAACCAAATGAAGAATTCATGCCAATTAAACTTAAGCCTTGCAGATCATCTCTTAGCCGAGTCCCTGCATGAAAAATTCTCACAGAAGCGGTTAAAAGCACTTGACCACTGGCCTCCAGCTAAATCACATGGTTTTGTGAGAGGAGATGCTCAATTTGCATGTTAATTTCCAAACTGGCATTTAGTCAATCGGATGTGTTTCATTTCTCTAATGAGCTTTCAGCCGTAATATATTTCTGCTGCTGTCTCTCGGTTGTTTTCTCCAAGCAGGAAGAATGCAAGTTGTGATGTTATTCCCTCACGTGTTGCACTGATTGCTATATGCATTATTCTTCACACGACCTGCTAAAGATACACAGAGTCACACCTGATAATGTGGGAACAGATGTTTCGTTTTTCTCAAGTCAAACTTTGAAAGTGCTGACAATTTAATAGATTAAGTGCTACAGCAAGTACATTAATAATATAGCATTACGGATTCTTCTCTCAAAAGAATTTGCATTTCCCCTCCACATCACACACACATCAGGAGAAAATTGAGCTTTGATTCAGCGTCTTGGTCAAGGACACTTCTGCATTTTAGCATGAGGAGCTGAGATCAAACCAACAACCACATGATGGATGAGTCACAGCAACAAAACAGAAGAAATAAAAGTGGAAAAAATGACTGCAGTGGTGAAATTGAAAACCATTTTTGGCTTATGAAGACGTCTTTTGAAATAAAAGGCCAAACAGTGGGAAAAAAAAGACAACAAATTAAACAACGGAAATTGGATTCAATCAAAGAACAAACAAAAAGCAATCAGTAAAGTATGAAAAAGTTTGTATGAAATGGAAATGCAAAACCATTGAAAGGATTAATAACTGTTGTTTTGGTCCAAACATGAAAGAAACGTTTTTCACTTCAACTCTGTTGACGTGTCAAACCAACACCTTCGTCCCTGCTTTCTCACCCCTTGCTCCCTCCTCTTTTCCCTTCATGCCTCTTCGCACCTCCTTACATAACCTTCAACACTGTATATTCATCTCATAAGTGCTCCTTTCATCCGTTTTAACCCTTCATTCATCTCCTCTCTGGTACCTTTCCAAGCACAGATGTGCATCGCTCTTGTGGAATACAGCAGTTTGGTCACACTCTTGACCTTCTCGTCCTGTTTCTTCTGTCTGTGTGACACATTCAGTTTGTGCCACAGGTGTCTGTCATCAGTCTGACTCTGTAACACGACCAGTGTGAGATAAACTAAAATGTTTCTTTCTAGGGTTATAGACTGGAGAGTTGCAGTCAGATTTAAGTCACCAAAAAAAAAAAGAAATAAAGACTTGATTGCTGTGATATTGGATTGACTTTAAACTTTATTGAAAGCAAAAAAAAAACAATTAAAATCATGTTCTAACTTCATAAAATCCTAGATTGATAAAAAGTGCGAACTTGCAAACTATGAAGCTCTAATAGACGGAGCATTGAAGGACTGTATGTGAAGCAAAAGAAGAAATAACTCTCGCCCAATGTCAGCTGGGATTGGCTCCAGCTCTCCTCAACCCAAGCTTAGATAAGCAGTTAAGGATAATTGATTAATTTATTTTTTTTTAATTAATTTATCCCCTGAACTTCAATCTGGACAAGACTGAGCTGCTCCTTCTTCCATGGAGGGCATCTAACATCCTCGACCTCTGCATCAACATTGGGAACTGCAGTTTCATGATTCACAGCATCAGGCGGATACGCCAGTTACTCACCAAGGAGGTAATGCAGGTAATGCAGGTTTCGGTCCGGGCTCTTGTCATCTTGCGCTTAGATTACTGAAGGCTTTTCTGCCTGCATGTATTATCCGATTTTTGCAGCTCATCCAGAATCCCCATCCTGGCTGGTCTTCGGACTTTCCAAGTCCTCCCACACTACACCGCTCCTCTGCAGCCTTGACTCGCTACCTGAGTCCCATATAAGTCACTGGCACTTGTTTATTGTGCTGCGAATGGCTGAGGCCCACCCTACATCCAGGACACGGTCAATTAACACACCAACCCGTCTGGGACACTCAAACTGGTCATCAAAGGTGAAATGAGCTCTGCACTGACGTCAGGAGAGAAAAAACCCTCATTGACAGAAAATCCACCTGTTCAGACTGCATCCTGGCCCTTGAAAAGAAGAAAAATATGCCTCTTGTTTCTAAAATATAATGCTTGAAGCTTTGCTTGTTCGGCTTCTCTGGATTTCTGCAATTACTTGTGATTTATCTCAAAGGTTGAGCTGCACTTGTAAGATACTTTGGATTAAAGCTTTAGCTAAATAAATGTAATGGGCGACATTCAAAGGTCTGAACAACCTCTCTGGTTGTTTCCTGGCTCATTTATGTCTTTTCATACTGATGTCACATCTTGTTACATCTTCAAATAAATTTGAAGAAATCATCCAAAGAGCAGAAAACAGATTTAATCTTTGAAGGTGAAGACCTCAACCTTCTACCCACAAGGCCTTGTGGTTTCACGAGCAAACACGTTTTCAATCACAGTCGACCCGAG
This sequence comes from Centropristis striata, assembly GCF_030273125.1. Lineage (NCBI taxonomy): Eukaryota > Metazoa > Chordata > Actinopteri > Perciformes > Serranidae > Centropristis > Centropristis striata. The sequence continues at coordinate 16,439,040 of NC_081530.1, forward strand.
TGGAAATGAAACCTCTAACCCTGACAGCGCCAGAGCCTTGCTCCTTTAATCGATCTACAGCAGAAAAGGAACCCGAGTGTGACTCAGTCAGCTGATGCTGCTCGCTTCTTCATCTACTTCAATCCAGGAACTTCTGCAACTTTCCTAAATGTTTTTTTATTTGTTGCCACCACCTTCTAAGCTGTTGAGACCTCATATGTTCAACACTCACACACACGCACACACACATTAGTGCGAGCAGATGCCAGCCTACGGGCTCTTCATTGGGTTAGCCGACGCTGTAAAGGTCACTACAAATTACAAGTGGTCAGCTCGCCTCTGTCTACAGCGATCAGAGCAGTCGGGCTGACTCTGTCAGCAGAGAATTACACTGCTGACCTTTTTGTGTTTACGTGTGTGTGTGAGAGAGAGTGAGGATGTGTGTGTGAATGTGAGCATACTGTACGTGTGTTATGTCTTTCTTGGCTCTGTCTCATTTCTGTGTGGGTTTACGGATGTATGGATATGTTTGTATTCGTTTTTATGGTCCTTACAGTAAACAAAAACACCAGATGAAAGAATAAGTGCAGTCACTTGGTGTTTCACTGCAGGCAGTGGATGTCCTCTCTCTGATAGGCAGAGATCACTCAAAGATGCAAGTCCCCTCTTGGCACCATTACTTTAAAAAATATATATTAAAAAGCACATTTGCAGTTATATTATTATTTCTGTTCTGTTTTTTTTATTTTTTAATGACCAGAAACAGGAGTCCCCATTTGGATAGTGAAGGATATCGGTCCACTGATTGCAATATAGGAATGTTTGTGTGTGTGTGTGTGTGTGTGTGTGTGTGTGTGTGTCAGAGTCTGTCTCGTCTAACTCCAGCTACTGTACCTTTAAGTCATTGGCATTCTACCCTTGCCTCGCACTCGTAGCGACACTGAGATTATTACTGTTGCTGCCCTCTGTTATTTACTTCAATCTGTCTGGTCTGTGTGTGTGTGTGTATATATATATATGTGTGTGTGTATGTGTGTGTGTGTTGCAGAGGCCGATGTAGATCTTGAACTTGAAGAAAGGATTTTAAGGATGAGCAGCAGTGTGAGAAGATATTGTGTATAGTTTTATTTTATTCATTATTTCCGCCGTTTTCTGTTTATGTCGCTGGTTACGTGTTTCCGCCTCGCTGCTTGACTCTCCTTGTCAGTGTGTGTTAACTTAAAGTGTTCCTGCATGAGTGTGTATGTATATTTTACAACCTGTGTGTGGGTGATACAGTCGGGGGACCAAAGCTCTCAGTGTCCACGCCGACTGCGTTTGCATGCGAGCACTTGGCGTTTGCTTATCGCCGCTGTAACATTCGTCGACGTGTACACACACAACACACACTCTGTGCACTACCAAAATATAACTCTCAACTGCAACATCCATATAATCTGCTGAATACAGATGAGCGTTAGTGCCAGTTAATTCAAGTTAAATGCATTTTATATATTTATGTGTGTGTGTTCAGGTGCATTTTAGCTGAGTCATGTTTATGCATCTGCACCTGTGTATTTAGTTTCAGTGTTTTATGGATTTATGCGATGTAAAGTACATCATGTTTATTCAGGTGTGTGTTTGGGAGTGTGTGTCTGTGTGATTGAGAGCCGGAGCAGCGTAATCATCAACGGTGTAATGATTATACCTGCTCAACGCAGTCATGTGCTCTCATTTTTTTTTTTTTTTGCTTTATTTACACTATTTCTTTCTTTTTTCATTCTTTATTTTTTTCTCTCTCTCATTAACTCTCTATATCTCCCTGCTCTGCTCCCTGTTTCCCCACCCATGAATAATCCATTCACCCAAGGCTGCCTATGAAATAACAAAAAGTTATGGAGCGCTTTACGAATCCCCCTCTCTCTCCCTCCCTCCATCTCCCTCCCTCTGCTGTAATCAGGATGCCTCTGCAGAGTTACGCCTGAGTCTGAGGATCTGCATCCCTCATGAGGGGTGTGTGTGCACGTGAGAGAAGAAAGGTGTGTATGTTGTGGCACCGTAAAGCAACTACAATTTTAAAAAAATCCCAGTGAGACGTGTGTTTGTTGATGGTCTTGCTCTGCAGCTATTCCCATTAACATTTGTTGTCCGGTGAAGTCCGTCATGTGTGTTGTTTGCATTTAAAGTGATGTGTACTTGTGAGAGGGAGAGAGGAGCTGACAGAATGAGGTCAAAACACCACATTCGGTTTGTGGACCTATAGCATGTATAGGTGCCTCAAGGCGCAAACACACATGCTCATATTGTATATAACATGCAAAACCTGAATAAATAATAACAGGGAGTGACATGAAGTCATACATACATACAGTGAACGTGGCAGATGGAGGAGATGGTGAGAAAGCCAGAGAGTGAGAGTGAGAGGAGGATGAGAAGGAGCCGGTGGAGCCAGATGGAGGGACGGAGGTGAGGAGCACAGAGGCGGGTCAGCTCTTTGTAAGACTCAAGGGATCCATAAAAGAAAAGTCTCATCCCTTCCTGGACATAAAAGTACAAATTGGGTCACAGATATGGCAGATGGAGGGGGAAAGTTTGAAGTATAAGTTGCCAGAAGCAGCAGAGTATTCAATTAAAAGTCTTGTTAGTTGCAGGTTGTTGTCCAGAAACAGATCTGAAGTTAGTTAGTTTTCTGAATGGGGATAATGTCACAACTCTAATAGTATTTAATCCTAAACTGCTCTATGAAAATGATAATTTGTTCAATTGTCCAACCAATGTATTATTGCCTAAAGTTAACAGTTCCCTGTGCACATTGGAATCTTATTTTGAATAGCCACCATGCATGTAACTGGCACATAGAATGTATAAATAATGGACGTAGTCACCATGATGTCATGATGATTTTTATATTAATAAATAACATTTTATATAACTTTATTGACACGTTGCTGTGGATATGCATTGCTCTTCTTCTCTGCTGATGATGGCTCGCCTTGTTAGTGACCTGTCAATCAAAGGTAGCCACACCCCAAATCTTAGGATTCTTTATCTTCTATTTTCTTCTAAATGGGGCCATTATTAACATAATAAACATCAAATTGTCGTCAAGAAGATGTTTTACTAGCGATTGAGACCATAGTTTTGTCTTTAAAAAATTGCTGTACCCAGTACCCCCTGCTGGGATTTTCAGTATAATGCAGGTTTAAGGCACTTCCTGGTTTGCCTCACTGCTCAGACCTGGAGGTTGCCGCATGAACTGGCAGAAAGAGTAACACCTTCTCTGACACCAAAACCGCAGCAAAAGGGTTTCGTGTGTCGGTATCACACTCTAAAGGCTGTGACGAAGCATTGGCATCTTACACATTGGGATATGATGCATTTACATCGAATTTATAGCAAAATCAACCCGACGATCTGCTTCCTAGCATGGCTTATGTTATAAAACCAGTGGATCCACAACTTAAAACTTAAAATGACTGTATGCAGTTCTTTTCTTTGCATATATCACGATGTTGGAGCCTATTATAACTTGTTTGGCTTGTTAATAAGCTGGCCCTGCGTGACCTGTACGGTTGTGCTGCCTTCTTTAGGGGGGTCCTATAGCAGCAGTGTCTCACAGCCGCGGTGCTGCTGGATTTTGTTGTGCACATTATGATTTGTGTTCATGTGAGACGATTCCATGGCTCTGTCTAAAGGCTGTTTGGGAGAGAGGGGACACAGAGTTGGGCTCCGGTTTGTTTTTAATCCTTCTCCTGGTGAACTGCCATCGAATGGGCATGTTGAATATGTTTCCATTCACATCCACTATAATAATGCAGCAACACCAAGTCGCTGACACACTGTCCTCGTCTTGTACACAACTCTCTCCCCTGCCGTTGTTGTAGTTGCCTGGGAACCTGCAGACAGGTCTTCCTGCTCCATTGTTCTGTGGCGATATGCACAAAGACTGTAACATGGTCAGGGTATCAGATGCTGCTTTAACTGGTCCCCCAGCTACAACTTTTAAACATCTTCTCCAGTGTAACAGTTGAAGGCTTATCAGCGTTGTGTTTATGTGGAAGAAGCCCAGACCAGATCTCTTTTGGAGTCTCAAACAAAACACAAACAGTCCTCCAGTCAATATTCATGATCCTTTTTAAGCAAACAAACAGAGAGTAATGCATCTTAATACTCAGTTAAGTCATGATCACCTAACATATATATATATTAAATGCTCTTCTTCTCTTCTTTTCTTCTTTAACATAAAGTACTCCTGTAGCGATAAAAGTTGTCTTAAAGTTATGTACTTACTTGATTCCTGTGGTCTAAGTCTAGTACCATCAGGTTGAATGCACTTTTTGTAAGTCACTTTGGACAAAAGCGTCAGCTAAATGACATGTAATGTCATGTAATGTAATCTTAGCTCTCCCATGATCCACAGTGACAAAGAGATGGAGGCTAACGTGCCGACAAATGTCAGGTAATAACTAAATATACAAATTTGGAGTACTTATAATATAATAAATCACATCTAAATATTTCACCCTGTTACTGTACATACATCACTGCTATATAATTAAACGTGTTACGCTAGCTAACGCTAAACTTAACAGGAGAGGGGAACTGAGGTTCTGCTGGTAATAAGTTTGCCTAATTGTTATCAGAGTGAAAAGGGACGACTTTAGATCGGTGAATTGTAGCATCTCTGTGTGTCACTTAGGTTGTGTATACAGGCAGCGAAAAACAAGCTATTTCTACATATTTCACCGTCCGCTGCAATGCGTCCGCCACCATCTTGCTGATGTATTATTGATTGACATTCAAGAAAAGTTCAAAAGGGTGGATATCCGTGTTTGGGTGGTGGATGGGTCGAACAAGCGGTAAACTTTCACCCAGGAGAGTCGGGTTCGTGTCCAAGGGGGAAAACAAAAGTAAACCATTTCTAACTTAAGTTACGTTGTTTACGTAAGTTACCTGAATCACATTTTTTAACGTAACGTGACTACTTAACTTAACTACTACTTCACCGGCATTTACGTACATTTATTTACTGTCTTTTATAACGCCTTACCAGAAGTTTTTTGCCCTAAACCTAGGTCAGTGGTTTTACATAAATCCACAGAAACTGCAGTCTTTTATTTACAACCACGGACCGTACGTGTGTGCTATTTTTAGAATGAGCTGTTGTACCGCAAGCCGTGATACGTATCTATGTGTACATGTGTATATGTATCATTTTGTGGTACTGCCGTTTGTGTTGGAGAACTTGTTGGTCACTTTGCTGCCAGAAAACCTCTAACTCCTCAGATTTTTTTTCTAAAAGCAAATGCTTCCTTTATCCATAATGAACTCAAATAATACATCAACACATTTTGCTCCTGGTGTCATGAATATTCATTTTATTTGAGGAAGAGAAGAGCACCAACCCTAGTTTACTGAAAGGCCAATGGGTCATGCAGCAGGTCAGGGTCCCCTGCTGGAACACAAGCCAAACTAATCATCCATTGCACAGTTTAATCTGATCATCACAGAATAATTTCATTAGCTCCCCGTGTTGAAACAAATGCAAAGGTGCCACATGGAGATCTCATCTCAAAGCTGCAAACTAGATCGAGACTTCCTGGCCAGCATTCCTGTCTCAGTTATGCGTGGACACAGATCCGGCTGCAGTCTGGATATCTGAGCAGCATCATTCATTCATTGAGCTCCCTGCTGATGTGAGTACATGCTACACAGTGAGCAAACATGGAGGAAAACAAGCCAGTGCTGCTGAAAATCACATCTTGCCGCAGCAGTTCCACATTTGCACTCATCTCTCTGCAGAGAGTGGAAAAATTATGTGAAACTGGAACTCCGCGGGAGCCAAAAGACAAAAGCAGCACAAACCTCCCCGTCTGCATTGTGAAGTCAAGGATAAACACCTGGTTTAGTCTTCAGAACAAAACAAAAAGAACATATTTTTCTGATGCTCAGAAAACACTTTTCATAATGGAACATCAGAAAACGATCCAGACATGAATCCAACACGTGGTTGATGCATTCTGTCTCAGTTCAGCAGCTCCTCTTCATCTCTTACTTACTTAAATCAAAACATAACGTGTCTGATTTTGATTAAACATGGAGTTAAGTCTTTATGTTAGAGGGTTATTCCCCTGAAGTCTGGGAGCGGCAGCTTTTGAACCGATTTGTCAGATCCGATTAAATACGAGCCTCCAAAATAAATTCTCAGGTTAACAAAATATTTGCACGGGTCTCCCTCTCTCGCTTTTGTGTGCAGAGACAGAGAGTTCAGCACTGGGGGAGAGAAAAAAACAGGTGTGTTGGGCAAAAGCGTGAGACGGAGGTAGTGAACAGGTTGGGAGACGCTGGCCTGGAAAGGAACCTGCAGGAAAGGACATCTGTCATCCACAGAGACGTCACTGCAGCCCGCGGTCACGGCACTTTGTCATTTTATCTGCATAATGCGACGGAGACGAACAAGATGCTCGTCGGGGCTGCAGCTCTTTATCTTTACATTTGTGCAGCTCGTAAAAGTTTACTGTTTGGCGGAGGCATTTATCCACTTTACAGGACAAGGGCTGTGTGCGTTGTTAGTATGGGCAGCCAGAGTGGGAATGGGAGACCTAACCTTGGCAGTGTTAAAACTCCAATTACTATTCATTTCATCTCCTCTCCCCTCTTCTTCTCTGTTCTCATTTCATCTCTCTTCTTTCATCTGCTCTCCTTTCTTCTTCTCTCATCGGCTCAGTTCATCACCTTTCTCCCTCTTTTAACTCCCTTCTCTTCTTGCCCCTTCACCTCTCCTCTCCTTCTGTTTTCTCCTCTCCTCTTTTATCTCTCCTTCTGTCAGCTACTCTAACTTCCTCACGCTCCTTTTTCCTCTCCCTCATCTTCTCTATTTTTTCCCTCCTCTCTTCTGAAACCATCACTGCTTCTCTTTTGCCAAAAACACTCTTTGTGTGTGCGTGCGTGTCTGCATTTGCAACTTCAAAACAACACGAAACTTCAGATATGCATTCTGTGCTCTTCAACTTTAACCTGTTACACACCAACAGGAACACACAAACACGCGGGACCCCCGGGCATTGCTACTCACCAGCTAAACTGAACACAGCCTTGAATTTCAGATAGTTAGCTGCTCAGTAAGCAGGACCACAGAGACAGAAATCCTCTCTGTTTGATGTTGGATGCCTTCACCTGCTCCACCTCTCCGCCTCGTACTCCTCCTCCTCCTCCCTTCATCCTCCGTCACTCCGTCGGCCTCGACTCAGCTACGTAGCTCACACGCTTGCTCACACACTTACTTCCCACTCAGTTTCTTCCCCTCTTTTGTGGGCATTTGACACTTTGTACCAAACAGCTACTGAGCTTCTGGATTTTTCTTCTTCTTGTCCGTTAAACCAGGATCACACAAGCAAAGACACCCACACAAACACAAACAAACACACAAATGAGCCACACAAACACACATTCATGGCACATGCATGTCTCTACAAAGACACATGTTGCAGTGTTTCCATACTGCTGAAAGCTCTGCTCTTTGACAGATGGCCTTGGCCTTGTACAATGAATTGAGAGAAATAACGAAGTACAGTAGCATTGATTGAGGCAGAAAGCAGCACTTCCTCCCTGTTTCTGTGTGTGCTATATCAGTCTATATACTGATTCTTATTTTGATGTTGTTGTTTTTGCCTTTGTTATTTTCCACTGCCAAGAAGAATTATAGTGCAGCAGATTGCGCCTTGGAAAAAAAAAAAAAGAAACAGTTTTTCAGGCAGAACGGGAAGTCAAATAATTCATGCAAATGTTGCAATCAACAGTTCATATGCTGCACACACAACACACAGACCATCTGCCGCGCAGAAAACTCATGCTGAATTTAAATGTGAAAGCACGGCGTGGCGGTAAGCGGGGCTGTTTGCAGTTAACTTCAGAAAAATCACAGCGCTGTCAGATGGAGGTGCAGTTCGTGTCAGATACACACGAAACCTCAGCGAGCAGATTCTGCTTGTTATTAGATCACAAATGAAGGACCAAATGAGCTTTTACTGACTGACAACCTGTCCGAAGTGTTCAGACTGATGCACACCGGGATCAGCTTCTCATTCAGTCACTGAGGGATGGATGGATGGATGGATGGATGGATGGATGGATAAATGATGGGATGGATGGATGGATAAATGATGGATGGATAAATGATGGGATGGATGGATGGATGGATGGATGGATAAATGATGGATGGATAAATGACGGATGGATGGATGGATGGATGGATGGATGAATAAATGACGGATGGATGGATGGATGGATGGATGACCAGATGGATGGATGGATGGATAAATGATGGGATGGATAAATGATGGATGGATGTTCATCAGTAGAAAATTCATTATGACGACAGAAAACCTAAGATGAGATAAATATACTTTGGGAACTGCACTTATTTGCTTTATTAGAGTTACATAAGAAGACTGATACCCATTTCATATCCAGTTACAGACAGTTAGCTTAGCTTAGTATAAAGTTGGAAACAGGATGAAGCTACTAGCTGGGCTTGAGCCAAACATAACTAAAGTTAACTTTGAACACCTTGGAAGCTCAGTAATTAGTACTTTGCGTCTTGTTTAGTTAATTCTTGCCACAGAAAAAGAATTATCATCATTATCATTACGCTAGGTTTTGTTGTAAGTGAACCAGCTGCTGGTTGTATCTTCATATTTAGCTGACAGATTAAAGAATGGCATCAATTTTCTCATCAGACTCTCAGCAAGAATGTGAATTAGAGTATTTCTAAAAAAAGGCCTTGGCTACTTCTTCAGGCAATTAGTAAAGGAATTATACACTGCTTTTGTTATAATCTTAGGTGCTTTTCTGTTCAACTGTTTTATATACATTTTTAATTTGCACATAAAACATGTATAAAAGTTGATAAAAGCAGACAGAAATTAGACCTGAGGGAGATTTGAACCTCATGGCTGTAGTAACTGAATTTAGGCCAGATTAAACCCCAGCTCTGGGAGTCTGATCCAGGATCACCCCGACTCTTGTTTCTGGTTAGACCTGCATAGTGCTACCCCTGTGACCCCCAGTGATGAATTTGTACTGGCCGAATTTGAGTTGCTACAACAGCTAACTACACTGTTTCGGGTTTGAGTGGTGCTCCTTTATTTACGTCATGTGTCGCAGCCCTCTTCTTCTGCAGTGGTATGACAGTTTTCTGACTGGAGGATTGGGGTTGGCTGCACATTTCGATGAAACAATCAATAATCACATCACTGTAGTGGATGTAAACAAGCACCCAGTTGCATTTTCTTCTGCAGATTTTCTTCAGATGTTATTAAAAAGAAGTTCATATCTGGTTAAGATTCTCATCTGATTTCCTCAATTGTGTCTCCCTCTCTCCACTTCTCTTTCTCTTTCTTTAGTCCCGCCCCTATGAGAACCTGGTAGGTTAAAATGATCATCTCTACTCACTAATTGGCTTATAAGTAATTGCCAACCAATACACACACAAGAAAAGGAGCCCTGAGAGGTTCAGGGGCTACTCAAACCTCGGACCTTTCCAACTCTTTCACATTCTCCTTGTGAATTCAAATGCAAAAGTTATTACAAACCAGCAATAACTGAATCATATAATTTTTTTTTTTGTTAACAGGACTAATTAGCAGGGTGATACAATCACATGTAAGTGTAATACATGTAGTGCAAAGTATCTTTTATCCAGTTTTTATGGACCTCTCATGAGAAATCAGATTTCCCAGTGCTTCTACATTTTAGCAAAAACAA